>NW_027187347.1:4641865-4737015 GCF_028583685.1 Petaurus breviceps papuanus
GGGGGGATTGTAAAGGTGGGAATCTAGATTTATTTCAACTGAGTAAGGAACTTTTCTTGTGGAAACTTCAATGTAGACTTATAGATTTTCCATTAACTTACAGACTGATGTTAGAGAGTTGCCTGGGACACTGAGAGATTCATTGGCTTCCCAGGGTCACACAGCTTATAAGTGACAGAGACCAGGAATTAACCCAAGCAGGTCTTTGGAACCCCAAGCCTTCTATCCATCACCCCATGCTATTCCTCAGTAAAGAGATACCTTTAAACAGGGAGACCAGGTTTGGATGGGCCAAGTAGGGACAATCATATTACCAAAGGCTAGGGGAAGGAACAAGTTACCCAGAAACATTAGCATGGGAGGAGAAATCCCTGATCCCTTGTGTCCAGTGGGGGGGAGGGGGGGGAATTGTCAAGCAGAAGCAAAACAGATCTAGTGGCCTTCTTCAGGAGGCTGCCTTGGGTCACCTGCATCCCAGTTCCATCAAAAGTGTTGTGACACAAAAAAATAGAAAATGTGATTATAGGACCACTCTGACTGAAAGACATGCATATGATTTCATATGTATAATTGACACCATATTGCTTGCCTTTTTTTTTTTTTTTAAAGCAATCGGGGTTAAGTAACTTGCTCAAGGTTACAGGTCCAGTTATTTCTGGGTGTGGTGCTGAGTGTCTGAGCCCAGGATTCTATCTCCAGGTCATCCTGACACTGGAGCTGGTGCTCTTACTCGCTGAGCCACCTGGCCGCCCCTATTGCTTGCCTTTTTAATGGGTAGGGGAGAGGGTGAGGATAGGGAGAGAATTTGGAACTCAAAATTTTAAAAGCAAAGAATGTTAAAATAAAGAATGAATTGTAAAAATTAAAAAAATTATTTCTATAATTGAAAAGTTAATTAACACAGAAGTATATGAATGAAAGACATCTATATGAGTAGTATAGACAATACTATCAAAGGAAAAAGGGTCGATTGCAAGGTGTCCTGGTCAGAGGAAAATTCATCAAAGTGAGATTTGAACTTACAGAAAAGGCAGGATTCAAATAAGGCAGAGGAGAACCAGGAAGATATTCTAGATGGCAGTAGCAATTTAAGCCAAGGCATGGAGGTGGGAAATAGCAAACCTGTTCAGGGGATGGCAAATAGACAGTTGACTAGCTTTTAGCACTTCCTTAGTCTTCTCTAAAATTACTTTGTATTTTTTCATATATAATTTATACATAACCGTGAACTTGTTATTTCTCTCTAATAGAATGTAAACTTCCAAAGGGCAGGGACTATTTTTAATTTTGCCTCTATATCTCTAGCACCTCGTATGGTGCTTGGAGTATAGTGTTTAATAATTGCATGCTAAATGGAAATTGCAGTAGATACATGTTGTATATTGTATTCTTTGCTTTCATGCCTTGGCTTATATACCTTAGAACAGAGGTGTCAGACAAGGGGCCAGTGATGACCATCTGAGGTCTGCAACAGTCCTGAGGAGTCTGAACCAAATTAAAATGTAATTGGAAAATATTTAGCAAAAATATTTCTCAAAAATAAAATTTAAAAATGCAGTGGAACGTAGATAATGTTAATATGTGGTTTTCTAAGTCATTATTGTAGAGTGACCCTGTTTCTGTTCAATTTTGACAGCACTGCCTTAAAACTAGGCTACTTTAATTTACATCCTACCCCCTTCTCAGATGAGGCAGGCATGTGTAACAGTTACTAATCTGGGCCTCACTGCCTGAAGGTCACTTCACCGTTTCTCCAGGTTCAAAAACCCCACTACCTATACCTAGAAGTGAAGAAGGCAAAACAAGACCCTGGTGCAGGCCCTCATTACCTCCTACCTGGACTGTTCCAATAAGATAACTGGTTGGTCTGCCTGCCACAAATCCTTCCCCACTTTAGACTGTCTTCCATTCAGTCACTAAAGTGATTTTTCTGTGGCACCAGTCCAAGCATGTCATCCTCACACTCAATAAACTCCAGAAGCTCCCTACCCCTGAGAGAAGGGACAGCCACCATTACAATGGAGTGATATAATAGCTATGAGGGCAGCTGAGTGGTACAATGGATTGAATCCAGCGATTGAAGTTAGGAAGATTCATTTTCCTGAGTTCAAATCCTGCCTCAGACACTTTGTGTGACCCTGGGCAAGTTATTTAACCCTGTTTGCCTCAGTCTCCTCATCTTTAAAATGTTCTGGAGAAGGAAATGGCAAATCACTCCAGTAACTTTGCCAAGAAAATCCCAAATAGGGTCACAAAGAACCAGACACGATAAAAATGCTTGACCAATAATTACATTTCTATTTTATAGGCAACAAATATTTGATTAAAGCATCACTTCTCCTTTTCCTCCCCTTAAGGCCACATGATCTGAAAGAATGGCTCTCTACCACTAGCACAGGGCTTAGACTGTCTGCTTTATAAGAGGCATGAACGTGACACTGGAAGTAACATAGCAGCTTCTAATGGCACGTATCAGTTCTGAGGTCAAGAGGTAGAAACTTTGGATCTATGACAATAGAGAACAGACTTAATAAAAGAGAGAGCAGAAGAATGGGATTGTGGTCAGGGTTCAATGACAAATAGCCAGGATTAGTTTTCTCAGGTCGCAGTTAAGTTCCTCCATTTACCCAGTGCACCCTTAGTATTAATATTGACAACATCACCTTTGATCCTGAACTCTTCTCCAGACAAGAGTTTATTTTATACTAGATATTAATTTATTAGTCAGTAACAATTTTTAGGAGACAGATTGCTGAACACTGCTGTAAATCTTTTCTCCTCTTGGCTTTCAAGAGGGGATAGTGGAAACCTGACATGGGAAGCTTCCAGATCACATTTGTTCTGTATGTTCTCATTTCAAGATTAGATTCCCTTGCAGACAAACTTTGATCCTTGAAGAATTCTCCCATTAGCCTTCCATCAGGTGACTTTGGGATGTCCTTGTTTCAGTTCAATCCAACTAAGCCATCATTTAACAAATCCCAATTTGTGATAAGGGACTTTCACCAGTGAATTACATTCTATTGAATGATACAACAAGCAGACAGAGAAATACATGGGCAAGTAACTACTATGTAGTTTGAAAAAAAGAACACAAATTAGAGAAGTAGTTCTCAAAATGTGGTCCAAGTATCCCTTATGGTTCCCAAGACTCCTTTAAGAAAGAGAAGAAAGAGAGCAAAGTCTCTTGGGATCCAAAATAAATTGGATGCTATGAGTATTAGTCCAATTTGATTTGCCACATAGAGTATATAAAAGGAAAATAAAGTGAAATATCTTGGAGCATGGTCCTAAACACCAGGTCAAGGAATCTATCTTAGCTTATGGGCAAGAAGCCACTGAAGGCTTGGGAGCAGGAGAGCTACAATGTCAGATCTGTGCATTTGAAGATGATTTTGGCTGTTAAGTGAACCAACCATCATAGATTGATGCTATGCATACGGGATGCTTAAGAAAAATCAAAGTGGGGCAGCTAGGTGGTGCAGTGAATAGAATACTGGCCCTGAAGTCAGGAGGATCTGAGTTCAAATTTGTTCTCAGACACTTAACACAAAACTAGCCATATGACCTTGGACAAGTCACTTAACCCCCAATTGCCCTACCTTCCCCCCTTCAAAAATTAAAATAAATAAAATTATCAAAAAAAAGGGGGTGGCCAGGTGGCACAGTGAGTAAGAGCATTGGCCCTGGCATCAGGAGACGGGAGACCCGGGATAGGTTCTGGCATCAGATACTTGGCACCCACACAAAAAAATAACTGGCCATGTAACCTTGAGCAAATTACTTAACCCCAATTGCTTTAAAAAAAAATCAATGCTAATTGGTTTCTTCAGCCCTGAACACTTCTCCCTCCCAAAGACAATCTTCTTGTTCATTTTCTCCTGTCTTTGTTTAATTAATTGTGCACCATCTCTGGGTAGAAGCAATGGATAAAAGTTTATTCACTCAACAGCCAAGCTGACCTAGATTTGGTGGATGATCTGCAGTGACAGGTGCAGATAATGACCAGAACAGTCACATCGTTTACCAACTGTGTTAGCAGAGATGGCTGCCAGGCCACCTCTTCAGGATCCTGGGGAAGAGCCTCCAGCCTTACCATTTATTCTGTTTTTCTACTATGTCATTAAAAGGTGCTTGAGAAAGGTAACCGAAGAGAAAGAAACTTTTAACAATATTGTCCCATGATCATCTAACTTTATAGCTGAAAGGAAGTGCTCAGATGAGCAACTTGGGGCTGAAGAGAGATGATCTGCAGAGGTCACATTGCTAAATCGGGGGCTGAGGGATAAGAACTAAACCTTTACTTTGTCTGGGGAGGAAAGTCCTATTGTTGAAGGTTGATACCTCCCAGAACACTGAGAAGCTAAATGATTTCCTCAGGGACCTACATACATTAGGGGTCAGAAACAGGACTTGAACTTAGGTCTTCCTGACTCCCTGAACACCTTTCTAGCTATCATGCTCAGCATGTTCCCCTGTAATGAATAGAGTGCATTCCAGTATCTCAGAGACCCTAAAAGATAAGACAGGAATATATGTGTATGTGTATTGATATATATGTATACACATACATACATACATACATACATACATATATATGGTTATACTTATACACAGACAGAAACAGACAGGGGGAGCAAAAGAGAAAATGAGAGAGAGGGAGGGAAGAAGAGAGGGAGAGATAGAGAAAGTAAGCAGATCTCAACTCAGGTCTTCTTGATTCCAGTCAGTTGAGATCCAGCCTCATACATTTACTGGCTGTGTGACTTTCGGTGACACTGTTTGCCTCAGTTTCTACATCTGTAAAATGAGGATAATGGAACCTATCTCCTGGGGCTGTTGTGAGGATAAAATGAGATACCTGTAAAGCATTTAGCAGAGTGCCTGGTACATAGCGAACCCTATATAAAAGTTATTATTATAAATGTGTGTGTATACATGTGCATATATAGACATTCATATGTATATGCCTACACAAGGTATTTTCTAAATATACATATACAAACATATATGTTTGTGTGTACATATACACATTTGTGTATGCACACATGTGCATGTTATACACTATTTGGAACAAAGAAAATTCTGCTTTGGAATAAGGGAGCAAAACCAAAGGAATCCCATTAAAATTAAAAGCAGCATTTTCTCTCATTGGCAAGGCTTTCCAAATGTTCTTATTGGCAAAGACCTTCAATCTCATTTTTGGAGCCTTAGTGAATTCCACAGCAATGGAAAAAAAATATCTAAAATCCATTTTGGACAAGCAATGGAGAAGGCATAAGTATTGTCTCAATTGTGACATGCTAAATGTTGAACCCATGGAGTTAATCCATTAATATGTATTTTGAACAGGTGCAACAGATGGGTAATGAACTGGATCCAGAATTGAGTAAGAGGGAGAGATTGTTTGTCTGTTCCCATGATTGGATTGCATTTGGGAAATTATAGTTTTCAGTGATCCCAAACTGTTTGTTATCAGTATTCTCCTGGTGACACTACATGGCTAGGAATCATAGAATACTATAACCTTGGCAGAATTAACTGCAAATAGCTCAGAGGACAATGGAAAGATGTATTGTGGGTGTTACTGATGACAACTAGCATCCCAAAAATATGATTAAAAACCAAAGAACATATAGGACCAGAGAAGGAGGTAGTCTGGTCACATATAGAGAGAAGACAGAAATGCCCATCATAAACATGTCACTGCCCCCTTGAGGATACCACCAAAAAAAAAAGTAAGGTAACCTTCCCTGGTCTGGGTTCTCTTCTCACTTTCCATAATCAAGTGATTCAGAAACAAGTCACGATTGACATTTCTAGCAACAGTCTTCAAATCTGCTTTCCCTTGTCTTTGGAGGATATAGTGTTTTCTTGTTAAGTATGACCATTAGTTAATTATACTTTGACTAATTTGCAACCTTAACCCCTTAAGTGACAATAGTCAGGAGTCCTCCAAACTTGCTAATTTTACTGTGAGAATTTGCATACTGTAAGAGGATCAATTAAAGGTACTGAGAATGAATTTCGAGAACACTTAAGAGGAATAAAATAGCTGTCTTAAAGTGTTGGAAAACTTCTTTTGAAAGAATTAGATTTATTGAGGAGAACCAAACTAAGTCTGAGATGGAAGTCAGTGGTGGTTTTTTGGTTTGGTTTAGTTTTTTTTGCTGTTTTTATTATTTGTTTTTGGCGGGGGTGGGAGGAGTTTTGGACCCAGTATAAGGAAACACTTTCTAACAATTAAATGTGTCCCAACTGAAATGGACACTTAGGAATTATGTGTAAGGAGGGATAGTGAATTACCTGCTCATCAAGTAGGAACCGGATAACCATTGGTCAGGAATATTATATACATATTTCATGCTTCAGAGAGTAGTTGGACTAGAAGACTTCTGACTTCCCCACCAACTCTTAGGTTCTGTGGTTCTATAAAGAAAAGTCTTCCTTTCATTGAATTGAGTATATCCTCTATAACTCTAGAGAATATGAATGGGAAAATATGGACTAGAGCAGTGGTGTCAAACTAAAGACATTGATCCCAATGGAGGCACATACTGAATGAAAAACCATAATTGAATATTATCTGTTATATTTTATTTTATTGTGTTAAACATTTCTCAAATACATTTTAATCTGGTTGGAGTATTCAGGAGTTTTGTGAGCCTTTGGGCTGTGGATTGTGAGTATGACACCTCTGGACTAGAGTCCTAGGCTAAGAAATAATGGAGGAGAAGGGGTGGGAGGGGTTGATGTTCATTGTGAAGTTTGTCCATTCCTTAATGAAATCAGACTGCTCATAGAATAGTGATTAGCACATAATTAAAACGGTGCTCTAACTCCAGGTGTTCAGCTATGAAAACACATTTCCTTATATTTTTGTAGCCAGTCATATTTGATTTTTAGTTTACAAAACATAAGCACTGAATACAGAATTGAATTCTGTAGTCTCCTTTTCTCAAGGAAATAAAACAATAGCTTCACAGAATTTTGGAGCCAGAAACGACCTTAGAGATTTATTTAATTCAACTGACTGAAAAAATACCCCCAGAAGAGAAGTATTGCTCAAAGTCACTAACAACTGGTTAGGGGCATGACTAAAATCAATGTCCTCAGCCCAAAGTGGCTAGACTGACACAACATGACATGGTAGAAATACTGACTGGTGGTGGAGACAGAAGAGAGAGATCTAATACTTATTAACTCTGTGACATTACAATCACTTGATCCCTTTGTCAAATTTCTCTTCTTTAAAATGGGGATAATATTAATGCTACTAGCTAATGTTTATATGAGCTCAAGGACTACAAAAGTACTTTCATGCATTATCTCATCTCAGCTACAGACCTCATATAGTTGTCATGAGGAATAAGTTAAATAGGTGCAATGTAATAGGCAACCATTATTATTGTTTGATATGGAAGGGGGTAAACTTGGAGGCAATTTGTGCTCTGGGTAGTGAGGAGATAAAGCAGTACAGCTAGACCTTCCATATCTCTCCTTTATAATGCTCTGTCACCCCAAAGTTTGAGAAATGCCTACTCAAAATTAAGGTCAACTTTTACTCAAGAACAAGAGGGAAAACTGAATAGAAAGCCCATGTTGTGTAGGCACTGTCCCCCGTACCAACTATAGTGCCTGGAACCTAGTAGGCACTTCCTTAAATGTGGACTATCCCAGGCATATTTAAACTATTAAAGTTTAAAACTGCACAAAGACTTTTGGGGTACCAAAAATAAAAAAAAGTTGCAAAAACTTAATGATTGCTTGAAGTAAAGAATAAGTAACTAGTGAATGGTAGGGAAGTCTTTCTTAGCCCTCTACTTGTTAGTTTTAAGGATATTCAATACTATCTACTCAGATCAGTAGTCTTACACTTTAAGAGACTTATGAAGGAAGCTTGTTTTCTACTCACAGTTGTATATTGATAAAGGTTTACGCTTAGTTACTAACTACTCCTCTATGGTTCAAACTATCCAGGGACTATGGCTAGCTGGAAACAACTTCAAAGATCATCTAGTCCAGCTCCTTCACATGACTGACCAGGCTAGGAAAGCTAAATGACTTTCCCAAAGTCACATAGGTAGAAGAAGAGGCTAGATATCCACTCAAGTCATGAGTTCCAGAGTCACTGGAGTTCTTCCATTGTATCACACTGGGTGTGGAAGTAGTCTTACTAAACAAAGAAACAACTTATTCTATCTGCTTACTGTTCTGCTGTTTTCTCTCTGCCAGTATCACATTCTGTATAGGGTATTTTGGAATTATATGCTATCTTTTGAGCCAGTGAATGGACAATAAGCATGGGGGAGGCAGCATGGAATTAGCAGCCATTTTCATTGAAGTTGTATCTTTCAACCATAGTAATTTCCTCAGCTAATTCAAAGAGTTTGGTTATCTTTGATTCTACAGGTTTTTTTTTTTTAGGAATTCATAGCCATATCAGTACTAGGTAGTTTAGTTTATCCCCATGAATGATTGAAGATATCCTCCCAATGTTTCCATACAGAAAGGCACCTCAAGGTTACCTGGAGACACATTTAGGGCACAACCAATTGTCTTCTACTTCTGGGGGTGGAAAAGAGCAGGCAGGCAATAAGAGAGGAATCAATGTCATTTTCAGGCACCCAGGTCTGTCCAGCATGGAACTCCAAAGGAGCTGAACCAAGGACATCATTAGGAGACAGGAGAAGATGGACAAGTCATGGTGAATAGAATTAAATTTTATTTGATTGTAAGATATTCACTTTTCCCTGTCCTAAACTGCTGACCAAAATCTATATAATATGTGGATTTGGTTGCAATGTCAAGTCCTTCCTACCTTGTTGATTTGTAGACTTTTCTACCCTTACCAAAATCCTGGGCAGATGGAAATGGGAGCTATACCAAGGACTAACTGGGAAAGAAAATATAAGTTGAAAGAAGGAAAGTCACATTTATAAGTCAGTATCTTGAGGAAGTCAAACAATCTTGTAGCCTTGGTCCTTTATGGTTATAGAATATTGTCCATCAGGATTTTATTCCTATAAAGAAAGTGAGACAAGCTTAGTGACTTGGCCTGGGATCAAAGAGACTATTTCATACTGTCTCCCCAAGGAATGACAAGTGGCAGTCAATAAATAAGAAAAATAATTTTTATGAAAATTACTCCATGAATGATAAACAGGGCAAAATGAGACCCACCCAGACAAGAAAGTAAGGTGGAATAAGATATCCTACTTGTAGTAGGAGAAATATCTCCCCAAGTACCCTGCTATGTGAGATGGGCTAGTTGTCCAGAAGACCCTACTACCCCAATGAGGTTAGTCTAGTTTTTCCTTAAAAGTTGCTAAAACAGTTCTCAAAACTTGATTAGCTCAGAGGACTTCAAGACTTGAGCTATATTGCTTCCTGGTAGAAAAAGCTACTCAGGTTTCTCTGAGGCCCTAGGTTTCTGATCAGTCAATCACTGGCATGATCAGTGCCAGGAAATGGCTCGGCTAAATCAATAAATATATTTTTCTCTGCTCTGAGTGCCTACCCCTCCCCCCAATATCTAGGTTAGCGTTTTTTAAAGAAAATTGCTTAATGGTCTACAAGTATTTCATTTTTTTTCTAGCCTTGAATTTGAAGTATCAACTGGCCTAAGCTAGGCTTAGTCTATTTATATTACTCAATTTTTCTTATTTCAACATAATACAAAAATTCTAAATATCCCTTCTTAGATCAAGATTGTGTAATCAGATTTAACTGAATTATTCAGATCTAATAACTTCTCTCTTTACTTCAAACTTTCGTTTGAATAACATGGATAATCAAGAAAAACTGTATTACCCCCCACTGGTCCCCATGAATGATTGAAGATATCCTCCCAATGTTTCCATACAGAAAGGCACCTCAAGGTTACCTGGAGACACATTTAGGGCACAACCAATTGTCTTCTACTTCTGGGGGTGGAAAAGAGCAGGTAGGCAATAATAAGAGAGGAATCAACATGTCATTTTCAGGCACCCAGGTCTGTCCAGCATGGAACTCCAAAGGAGCTGAACCAAGGACATCATTAGGAAAAGTTTCACCATGTACTACACACCATCTTGGTAAATCTGGGGAAAAAAAAGAGGAGGGAAATGAAGAGAGACTTAGAAAGTATAAAGAATATAATGATAATCCAGATCTTTATATACACATTATCAAGTGATCAATAAGAATTTGTCAGGTATTTTTATTTATATTTATAATTTGTTAATGCACTGTGATCTCCTTTCTTAAAGTCATAGGATAACAATTCAAATTTTAATAGCACTTCTAGATTTACAAATTGCACTCTTCAGGGCAACCTGCAAGTTGTGTGATACAAGTATTACCACTCCCATTTTACAGATAAGAAGACTGAGACCAAGAAAGGTTTTTTTTTTTCAAGGATTTAATATTTTATTTTCCCACCATCACATGCAAAAAGAATTTTTAACACTGGTTTTTGAGTTCTAAATTCTCTCCCCTTCACCCCCTTATTGAGAAGGCAAGCAATTTGATATAGGCTATACATGTGCAGTCATACAAAATGTATTTCCACATTAGTCATGTTGTAAAAGAAAATACAGACTAAAAGACTGGCCAACCAACCAAACAACTACAAAATAAATAAATAACAATAAAAAAGAAACCAAGAAAGATAAATAAAGCAAAGAAAAAAGTATGCTTCAGTCTGCATATAGACTCCATCAGTTTTTTCTCTGGAGATGGATAGTATTTTTCTTCATAAGTCCTTCAGAATTGTTGTGAATCATTATATTGCTGAGAATAGCTAAATCATTCACAGTTGATCATTGTACAATATTGCTGTTACTGTGTACAATGTTCTCCTGGTTCTGCTCATTTAATTATGTATCAGTTCATGTAAGTCTTTCCAGGTTTTTTCTGAGCATCCTACTCATCATACCATCATATGGTATGCCATCATAATTATACACCACGATTTGTTCAGTCATTCCCCAATTGATAGAATCTCCTTAATTTTCAATTCTTTACCACCAGAAAAGAGCTGCTATAAATATTTTTTGTACATATAGGTGCTTTTTGCTTAACTCTTTTGAGAAACAGACCAAATTATGGTATTGCTAGGTCAAATGGTATGCATGGTTTCCTAGTCCTTTGGGCATAATTCCAAATTGATCTACAGAATGGTTGAATCAGTATACAACTTACCCACAGTGTATTAGTGTCCCAATTTTGCCATGTCTACTCCAACATTTTTTATTTTTCTTTTTTGCCTGATTAGACAGATCGATAGGTGTGGAGTGGTAGCTCAGAGTTGTTTAATTTGCGTTTTTCTAATGGATAGTGATTTAGAGCATTTTTTCACGATTGTAAAGAGCTTTGATTACCTTGTCTGAAAACACCTGTTCATATCTTTTGACCATTTTTCAGTTGAAGAATGGCTTATTTTTATAAATTTGACTCAGTTCTCTAAATATTTGAGAAATGAGGTCTTTATCAGAGAAACTTGCTCCAAAATTTTATTTACAGTTATGGTCACTATTTCCCTCCATTCTATTTCCCCTTCTGTTTATCCTAGTTTTTCTCTTCATTCATCCTGTCCATGTTCAAAAGTATTTTGATACTGTCTTTTACCTACCCCTATCTGCCCTCACTTTTATCACTTCTCCCTTGTCTTATTTCCTTTCCCTTCCACATGGTGTAAGATATATTTCTATACCAAACTGAATGTATGTTATTCCCTCTTTGAGCCAATTCCAATGAGAGTAATGTTTTCTACCCCACTCCCCCATCAACAATCTTTCCCTCCATGGTGAAAACTCTTTTGAATGAAATAATTTACTCATTCTACCTCTCCCTTTCCCCTTATCCCAGTGCATTCCTCTTTCTCGCTGCTTAATTTTATTTTTTTAGATAATCATCCAATCATATTCAACTCACATCCATGACTTCTGTCTAAGTATACTCCTTCTAACTTCTCTAATAATGAGTTTTTAGGAGTTAAAAGTATCATTTTCCCATGTAGGAATTTAAATAATTTAACTTTATTGAAATCCTATGATTTATCTTTCCTGTTTATCTTTTTATGCTTTTCTTGAGTTTTGTATATGAAAGTTAAAATTTCTATGCAGTTCTGGTCTTTTCATAGAGAATGCTTGAAAGTCCTGTATTTCACTGAGTATCCATTTTTTTACTTGAAGGATTTTATTCAGTTTTGTTGGGCAGGTGATTCTTGTTTGTAATCCTGGTTCCTTTGCTTTCCAGAATATCACATTCCAAGCCTTCAATACATTTAATGTAGAAAATGCTAAATCTTGTGTTAGTCTGACTGTGGCTCCATGATATTTGATTGCTTTTTTTCAAACTCTGGCTATAATGTTCCTGGCAGTTTTCATTCTGGGATTTCTTTCAGGAGATGATTCTTTCAATTTCTATTTTACCTTCTGTTTCTAGATTATCAAGGCAGTTTTCCTTGGTAATTTCTTGAAAGATAATGTCTAGGCTCTTTTGTCCACCATGGCTTCCATGAAATCCAGTAATTTTTAAATCATCTCTCCTGGATCTTTTGTCCATGTCAGTTCATTTTCCAATGAGAAATTTCACATTTTGTTCTATTTTTCATTTTTTTGATTTTTGTTTTATTGTTTCTTGATGTCTCATAAAGTCATTAGCTTCCATTTGTCATTTCTAATTTTTAAGGAATTATTTTCTTCAGTGAGCTTTTGCATTTGGCCAATTCTACTTTTTAAGGAATTTTTCAGTGAAGTTTTGTCTCTTTTTCCCTTTAGCCAATTCTGTTTTCCAAGACATTTTTCTCCTCATTGGCTTTTTGGGCCTCTTTTATCATTTGGCCTATTCTTTTTTTTAGGTGTTTTTTTCTTCAGTATTTTTTTGTGCCTCCTTTACCAAACTGTTGATTCTTTTTTCATTTTTTTCTTGCATCACTCATTTCTTTTCCAAATTGTTCCTCTGCCTCCCTTACCTGATTTTTAAAGCCCTTTTTGAATTCTTCCATGGCCTGAGCCCAATTCGTATAATTTTTTCCAGAGGCTTTGGATATAGTAACTTTATCTTCTTCTGATTGTGTGTTTTGATCTTCCTTGTCACTATGGTAACTTTCTTTGGTCAGAATTTTTTCTTGTTGTTTGCTCATTTTCCCAGCCTTTTAACTCTATGCTAAAGTGGGGCTCTGCTTCCAAAGTGGAAGGTACATTTTCCCAAGCCTCAAGGGTTTTTGTGCAGTTATTTTCAGAGATAGCTCTAGGGACCTACAAGTTTTCAGTTCTTCAAAGGTGATAGATCTAAGGATAGGTTTTTACTACTCCCCTGGCCTGTGCTCTGGTCTGAGTGACCAAAACCACTGTTTTCTGCCCTGGAACTATAATGAGGGTTCCTCCTCCATGGTGGTCCTCAGCTCTGGTGTGCTAGTGACTACCACCCAGGACTGCAACCCAAATCTGAGTATGGGCAAAGCAACAAAGTCCTGCCTCCCAGGGTCATCCAAAGAAACCTTTGTAATCTCCTTCTTATCAATTGTTTGACCCCCTTACTGTCTGTAGACTGAGAGCTATAGCAGTAGATATGGCTCCGGCTGATTCACTCCCAAGGCCTGCTCTTGGTTTGCTGGGATACAATTTGTACTGGTGTGGCCTGCACTGGACCAAGCTCTATTCTCACCCTGATGCCATGGATGTTTCTTGCTGACCATTCTAGGTTGTCAGGAGCTCAAAAATTGTTTCACTGTGTCCTTTTGTGGGTTCTGCTGTTCCAGAATTTGTTTTGAGGCAATATTTTAAAGGTATTTTGATGGGAATTTGGGAGGGCTCAGGCAAGCCCCTGTCCTTTTTCTACTGGCTTGGCTCCTCCTACCTACCTCTTCTCCTCAACTAGAAGTTTTAAGTGACTTGTCATTCAATTGTTATGTAGCTTCTTGGTTTCAGAGCTCAGATTTTAACTCAGGTCTCCTGACTCTAAGGAAATTTCTCTATTTACTTCTACAAAACACTTTGAAGTTAGTTAATATAGCCCCAATATATAAGGCCTGAAAGTATACAGGCACAGTCCTGAACTGGAGGAAGAGTTAAGTGGAGAGAGAAAAAGGAAGGGAAAGGGAGAGAATCAAACAATCTGCATCATCTGCACTGGTGATAATTATTGTGCTTAAGTGAGGGACAATCCTCTATATCAAACATAGCCTTAATTTATATTTTCCTGATTTCACAAGTGCTTTTTGTTAATGTACAAATTCCTCTATGGGTCATAATGCAATTCCTGGGTGTCCTTGTGGTCACATCCCCTCCCCCCAAAGTTACAAGGCTAAGGAAATTGCAGTCCCTCCTTATACTTGTTCTCCCCAGGGCTAATGAGGCTAATAATCTCAGTTAGGGGTGGTTGGGCTTACCTGACTGCTTGGACCTAGGAGACTCAGAAGATGTGGGCATGGGCCACACGGCCTTGGACTTCACTGTTGCCATGAGTCTGCTCCATGCTGCCATGCTGGCTGTCTGGACAAGAGAGGTCTTTGTTGCTTCTCTTTTCTTTTTCTTATTTGTCTGTTTCTCTGCTGCTTTAGCCACCAGACTTTCACATGGAAAATCTTCAGTTGAAGTTTCTGTTTTGATTTTTATCCCCTGGGCCTTTTCTTCTATGCTGGGAGTGTCCTATAAATTGAGTTCATGGTTATTGTTGGGAAGACAAATACCCAGGGATACTAGAGTTTCAGTCCCACTTCAATACTCCCCCTTCCACTCAACACTTTCCTATATGGAAGAGTCACAAGGGGCAATGGATTTCATGGCCTTTGAGAAGTGCAAAGGACCTTAGAGAAGGGAAGTTGAGGCCCAGCTTGCTCAAGGGCACACTGCTAGTTAATGGCAAAGGTAGGATAATAACCTCAAACTTTTGATGCCCATTCACTTTGTGGTTTGCATTCTAGGTGTGAAACAGGTATAAAAATAAGGAGGTGATGACAGAGTAAAAGAAGCAATCTGTGTCCTCAGAGACAAGACTGTCTTGATCAGCCTTTTTCAGGAGTTAAGGGGAAATATAAGATGGTGACGTCAGGGTAGTAGATTTAGAGCTGGGAGAGACATTAGAGATCATCTAGTTCAATCCTTTTATTTTACAGATGAGGAAACAGGCCCGGAGAGGTGAGGTGATTTCACCCAAATCCCACAGGCAACAAGTAGTAGAGAGGAGACTTGAACATGGGTCCTTGGATGCCAAGGCCAATCTTGGCATCTTTTTTATAGCTTACTCACTTGCTCAGAAGGTGACACATGTTCCAAAAGTCTGTTGTATAAAATGTGCTTCTGAAGGAGGGGAAGAGAAATAAAGCAGATCAGTTGATAAAGGGACAGCAAGAACCAGGGTCCTTCCCTCCCTGCTGCTCCTAGTAAAATAACCTCACAGGAGCTGACCATTAGACTGTGAGTTCCTTGGGCGCAATGTCTCTTTTCTACCTTTAAACAATTTTTATTTACAGAGCATAGCACAGTGCCTGACTCACAGTACGTGCTTAATAAAATACTTGTTACCTGACTTTCAGGACTGACTCACCCGGCCATTTTTACTGATACTGAGTCTCTGGCACCAAGCCTGCAGATTATTTCGGGATAAAGTATGTAGAGGAGGTAGAGGGGTGGGCATAGGAGGAGCTTCATCATTCTGAGAAGATTTCTGAGGTGTTGAAGCAACTGTATTTGGAAAATATGCAACTGAAATTGAGAGAAAAATGAAAAATAGGGTTACTTCAAGACCACCAAGCTGCTTCTCACATCCTTGCTCCGTCCCAGCTCAGAGAAAGAACCCACAAACTATTACTTTGTCTTTAGAGTGAACCATGAAGGAGGGTAGAATCGGAGAAAATGTTGAAGACTTACCAGCTTCCTTGAGACTTCCTGATTCTTGCAGGGTAAATCCTTGGGGTGTTGATTTCATCCTGGCCTGAGCATCTGCCACCAGCTTGGCCCATGCTGCCATCACAGCGGTCCCATTTTCTCTCTGTTGAACATCTATTGCCAGCATGGTCCCATGTACCATTCTGCCTTCCTTTGTTTTGTCTATATTATTGATTGGGATCTCTTCTTCTACTTCCTCAGAAAAGTTCTAAAAAAAGAGGTACTAATCCTGGAGATATTAGTTCATAAGACCCTCTGCTAGAGCATATCACCCTGGCCCCCACCCTCAAGACATATGCAAAATGTTTTGCAAAATTTAAGGGTGCCCTACAAACATCAGCTAACAGGACTATGAATATCCTGGAGAGCATTGATATGGAGGGAAAATAACAATGACATAGAAATGAATGAGAGATTGAAGGTTCTAAGTATAGGGCCACCTTCTAATTTTGGAATGGTTTTACCCCTAGACTGAGCCTCCTAGGGATAACATCTCTCTCAATTAGGATATTTCTAGTCCTTTAAATGATTTATAAAGCACAAAATTTAGAACCAGAGGGCCCTTTAAAAATAATCTGGTCCAAGATCTAATTTTATAGATAATGAAATAGAGGTGTAGAGAGCTTGAATGACTTCTCATATCCTGTCAGTAACATATTCAAAACTAGAGCCCACACCCTCCTGACTTCTAGTTAGTTAAGTGCAATTTCAACTACCTGATGCTTACTCTAAGTGCCAATCTACCCAGGACACATGTTCTTCTCTGGCTTGGCAATCAGTCTTTCTAGGTCTGAAAGAATCTAGGTAAAGTTCCTGGGGTTTAGTTCCTCTAGGAAGAGTGTGACAAAAACAGAAAGATATGACCCCAGGAGTTCTAAGTTTGACCACAGACTCCAACACTTACCTGGATTCCCAGGCTTGCTATTTTACTTCTCTGGTTATTAGTTTCTTCATTTGTAAAATGACACCTTCAACAAGATTTCTTTTCAACTCCACAATCCTCTGAGCCCAGGATCCTGGGCAGTTAGTTTTTGTACTTCTGTTTGCTTTTGCTTATTTGTACCATGAAATAATTTTGAATTACCTGTAGCACAAAGTTGGGATAAGGAGAGCACTTGGCAAAACTCAGTGCTATAAAACACAGATTATCTAAATGAGCTCCAAGAAAAAAGACAATATAAGCACACCACCCTCTTTTCTATTTCCTCCCACACCTCAGTGTCTTTGGCAATTTCTTATAAAGACATTTTCATACCTCCATTCCCAAAGGGAACCTCCTCTCCCTTTAATAAGGAACCTTATTTTTGGCCTCCTCACTAACAAAGTGAAATCCTGACTAGAGTAAAAAGAACCAGTGGGACCCAATTCTTCAGGGGACAGAAGCAAGTGGAGTGGAGAACTCCCTCCTGCAGTGAGAAGGTTCAAGGGCACCTTAGTAAACCGGAAACAGACAGGATGGGTGAATAACTCCATTAGAATATTGAATTTCCTTCCCTCCTCCCAGCTCCCCCCCTCCCCTCAGTTAATCTCAAAACAGATAATTCTAGACTCTGTTTGGGTGGTACCTGGAAAAGATTTCTTTTTTCTTTTTTTCCATTTAAACTAAAGTGGCTTCAATTTGTATCCCAAAGTTTTTCACCAGTAACTTTCCTCCTTCCAAGACGATCTGCCTTCTATTTTCCCAGCACTTTTCTTAAAAGCATTTAACTTCAATCTACCTTTCCAGACCCTCCCCATCCACCCAAATCAATTCAAATGCATATTGACAGAGGTTTGTGAGCTTCTGCTTAAGTGATAACAATTGATTGCTTTGCTCCTCCCTCTCCTCCAGAGAAAAATCTGAGACCAGTTACCAATAGTTAAGTTTCATTTTTAGGTTTTAGGTGGTCATTGTGGGAAGTGGGGAGAAAAGTTGCTGCTGGAGAAACAGCTACAGAGAGTGAATAGCAGAGACTTGGGATCCATAGAATTAACTGTGACTGAAGAGATTTTTTAGGCTCAGAGAGTAATTGAGAGGGGTGAAAATAATGTCTTGACTACAATCTTCCTAATTGGCTGTGGGGGTAGAGTGACTATCCCTTTCATTTGCAGTTAAAAGCCATCCTTTTCTTCTGTGCATACCTCTTCCTCCCCCATTATCCCCCTCCTTTACCTTGAAGCTCTCTCATTCCTTCATTGTTTTGGCTCCTTTGTCATCCTGGGAATGCTTTACATCTGAAGTCCTGAGAAGTTTTCCACAACAATTCCATCTTTTAGAATGTAAGCTCCTTGTTGGTAGGTGTTATTTCATTTTTTATGTTTTTATCCCCAATGTTTATCCAATTTGGCACATAGTAAATATTTGTTGATTATGTGTCTACTATGTGCATGGCACATGGGGCTTGGGGTTATAGTCAATAGCGCTTACATATTATGTGCCACACTGTGTAGTGCTAGAAAGAGTTCTTGTCCTCAAAGAGCTTACAATCTAAGAAGAGAGCAAATGCATAAAGTAAGCTGAATTGCAGGGGTGGGTGGAGGCAAGGAAGGTACTTGGAAAGGGGGCATGATGGAAAAGTTAAAAAAAAAAAAAGAAAATGCATCCAGATCTGGGTGGGAAATAAGATATTTGTCTTGTGTTGTTGTTCAGTCATGAACAACTCTTTGTGAACCTGTGGACCATAACACACCAAAACTGTTTGTGGGGCAAAAATCCTGCAGTGGTTTGTCCTTTCCTTCTCCAGTACCTTAAGGCAAAATGATTTGCCCAGGGTCACATAGCTAGCAAGTGTCTGAAGCTAAATTTGAACTCAGGTCTTCCTGATTCCATATCCAGCATACTATTCACTGAACCTCCTAGCTGCTCCTCTGTCCTATACCGCCTTCTTAAAAGGAGGTAGAATTCATGACTTTGCCCTGCAGAGAGGCTAAGTGTACTGATTACATGTGAATATCAAGACTGATTGGATCTTGCAGGATGATGAGATTACCCAATGATAGTAATGGGGGAGAAGTCACAGAAGTCCAAAATGAGGCTTATAAAATGAAATAAAACACTGTCCCTGCCTTCAATGAGTTTGCACTTTAGGAGAAAGGGAAAAAAAAAAGAATTTTAGGTAGTTTCCATTTAAATAAATTTTTTAAAAATCTGGCATGAAGAATAGAGGGCTAGCTTTGGAAGCCAGGAAGTCCTGAGCTCAAATCCTGCCTCATCCACATAATTGTAACCACAGGGCAAGTCATGTAACCTCTCAATGCCCTCAAACAACCCTTAACATTTGCAATTTTTTTTCAATTAAAAAGCATGTTTTTCTTCTCCTAAAGAAAAACAAAACCTTGTAACAAATATGCATAGCAAAGTAAAAAAGGTCCCATAATAACCACGTCAAAAATTATGTCTCATTCTTCATATTTAGTTCATTATCTTTCTGCCAGGAGGTGGTTAAGATTCCAAATTATAAAATTTCCATACTAGGAATTCCCTACTTTCACGAAATCATACAACAGACTGTATACTAAGATCTGGCAGGGACCTTTGACATCATGAAGTCTACCGCTCTCCCATTTTTACAGATGAGAAAAATCAGGCACAGCAATGTCAAGTGACTAAGGCAGAATCACAGAGCTAGAAAGTATATAAAACAGGATTCAAATCCAGGTCTTCCTGACTGGACATCAAGTGCTTTGTTCTCTCTACTGCCCACACTGACTCATTCTAGATCTAGATTTAAAAACAAAAAAAAACATTTTTATAGCTCTTCAAGAATCCTTTATATAATGTTATTTGAGAATAGCTACAACTCTGTGGTGTAGTAGGTTCCCCCCCCCCTTTTTTCTTTCCCCCACAATATTTTTCCTTTTCTCAGATGAGGAAATCGAAGGACAGAGATTAAGTGACTAGTCGATGGTGCTGAAGTTTCTTAGTGCAAGAGGCAGCAGTTCAACACCAAATCTAAAACTATCCATTGATACCTCACTACCAAGTACTAACCAAGCTTGGTATTTCTTAGCTCCCATAACAAAATAGCAGGTCCATTAGGGTGTTATGATCTTTGTCCACTCATAGTTCACTGCTAGCTGCCATAACATTACGGAATTGTGGGGCACTGGTGAGCTATCTAGTAAGCTTACAACTGTGGGATAGGGCTAAACTTATAATCAGTCTATCAACAAATATTTATTAAGTGCTTACTATGTTCCAAGCACTATGTTAAGTGTTAGTGATAGAAAAAGAGGGAAAAGATAGTCTCTATCCTCAAGGAGCTTCTAATGGAAGGGACAGCATGAAAACAAATATATACAAAGAAAATTATGAAAAGATAAATAGGAAATAATTAAGAGAGGGGAGGTACTTGAATTAAGAGGAGTTGGTGAATGTTTACAGTGAAAGATGTGATTTTAGTTGGGATTTAAGTAAAACTGGATAAGTCAGTACTTGGAGTTGTGGAGAGAGAATGTTCCAGGAATGGGGGACAACCAGAGAAAATGCCCAGACATAAGAGATGGAATGTTTTATTTATGGAACAGCCAGCAGGTCAGTATCACTGGATGGAAGAATATGTGGCAGGGAAGGAGATGTAAAAGGACTGGAAAAGTAAGAGGGGCCTAGATTAATGAAGGGCTTTGAATGCTGGAATATGAAGTGATAGGGAACCACTGGAGTTTGATGAGTTGGGGATAGGGATCGATATGGTCAGACCTGCACTTTAGGAAAATCACTTTGTTGGTCTAATGGACGATGGATTGGAGGGAAGAGAGACTTAAGGAAAGCATACCCACCAGCAGTTTGTTTCAATAGTTCAGACGTGAAGTGATGAGAGCCTTTACCAAAGTTGTGGCAGAGTCAGAGGAAAGAAGGGGGTAATTTTGAGAAGTTTCAAAGGTGAAAATCTGGAGAGACCTGGTTTCAAATATACCCTCTGATTTTGTAGCTGTGTGATGCTGGGTAAATCAATTCTGTTTCCTCATGTATAAAATGGAGATGAGAGGTGGCATAGTAGATAGAGGGCTGATCTTAGAGAGAAGGAGATAAAAATTAAAATACTGCCTCAGACACTAGCTGTGTGACCTTGAACAAGTCACTTAAACTGTGCAAGCCTCAGTTTCCTTATATGTAAAATGGAGAGGATAATAATAACACTTATCTCTGAGGGTTGTTGTTATGATCAAATGAGACAATATTTAAAAAGTGATTTGCAAACCTTAAAGCTCTATAGAAATACTATATATGAAATATTATATAGAAATACTATATAATATATGCAAAGCGCTTTTCTTAAAGTGCTATATAAATTTCAGTCTGTATAAATCTAGTCTTAAAGGTAACTAGATTGGGATGGCTAGGTAGCACAGTGAATAGAGCACTGGCTCTGGAGTCAGGAGGACCTGAGTTCAAATGTGAACTCAGACACTTGACACAAAAACTAGCCATTTGACCTTGGGTAAGTCACTTAACCCCAACTGCCCTCCAGAAAGCAAAAAAAAAAAAAGTAACTAGACCACTTTAGATCTAAAATGTTCCCAGGGTGACTGGGCTAGAACAAAAATGGCCCAAGTAACCCTACTAAGTAGGGATGTTGATACTTTACTACTAACTACATTAAACAAATCCTTTTACTCCCCAGCCCTGGTTCTCAGTTTCCTCATCTGTAAAAAGGAGGGGATCGGGCTCCATGAATTCTAACATCCCTTTTAATTCTAAATCTATGATTCTATGATTCTCCCCTTTAAATTTAGAAGAATCAGGGGCAGCTAGGTGGCTCAGTGAGTAAAATGCTGGCCCTGGAGTCAGGAGAACCTGAGTTTGGATCTGGCCTCAGACACTTAACACAAAAAAACTAGCCATGTAACCTTGGGCAAGTTACTTAACCCCAATTGCCCTCCAAAAGACAAAAAAAAATTTAGAGGGATCAAAGAGGATTGGTGATTTCTCCAGTCTTGACTACCTTTCACAAAGTATACTGGGAAGAAGCCTGAATGATGCTAGGCCTTTTTAAAGTACATTGCTTGATTACTAGCAATAAATTCACTTTTATGTATAGATATAGAGTGATTTGATGTCAGCATGATTTGACTTGGGTTACTGGGAATTCAAACCCCTTAATGCTCTAGGTACTCAAAGACCTGCCTTGAGAGAGGACATTTCCTTACCAGGGAGTTCTCTACACAGAAAAAAATCATAGGTTTGGACAAACAAATCAATGAATGAAAAAATATATAAATGAATTAAAAAATAAATAATAGACTTTGGAAGCAAAATAAGACATTTTTGGATATGGGTAATATAAGAGTGTGCTTTCTGACTGTATATTTATTACAAGGATTGGATTTCCCCCCCTTTCCTTTGTTCTTAATGGGAGCGGGGAAAGTAATGGAAAATAAATGCCTATATATGGGAAAATAAAAAGATTTACAAAGCAAATGCCTTGAAAAGTAGAGGTTATTACATAAGTATTATTGCCCTCATTTTACATGGTTATCACAATGTCATAGCTGGGATTTATTGAATCTCCCAGGGTAACTTTGTGGCATAATGGTTACAGCTCTGGGCCTGGAGTCAGCAAAATTTGAGCTCAAGTCCATCCTGAGATACTTAACTAGTGTGACCTTGGGCGAAGTATTTAACTTGTTTGACTCAGTTTTCTCAATTATAAACAGGGATAATAATAGCACCTACTTTTCAGGGTTGTTGTGAGGATAAAATGATAATATTTGTAAAGCACTGAGCACAGGACCCGACACATAGTAGGTATTCTATAAATGCTTATTCCCTTCCCTTACTCCCTTCTTCCCACTGGTCCATGCTTTTTGCTCTACTGTTTCTGTGGCAGCAAGATGGTGCAGTGGATAGAGAGTTGGATTTGGAGTCCAGAAGCCCAGAATTAAAATCTCTGCTTTAGACACTAACTAGCTATGTGACTATAGGAAGGTTCATTTAACCTTAATCTTTCTCAGTCTCAGTTTCTTCAGTTGTGATATGGGACCTAGGGTTGTTGTGAGGATTAAACAAGATGAGATGTTAGGTAAAGCTTTTTGCAAATCTGAAACACTGTATAAACACTATCTCTTATTCTATTATATTTCTCTGTCTCTTTAATGAAGGGATAACTGTGGAGGTATTATGTATTGGACAGCAATATTTTCATTTCAATGTAACTTTCATTTCAATATCCTCATGACATACTGTTCTCTGGTTTTCTATGACAGAGTGGTCTAGAATTGGAACTCTGAATAAAAAGAGCCAGAAAAAGATGGAATGTGAGTTAAAAAAATTTTTAATTAGCAAAATTTTATTATCTCAGCCTCCTCCATCCTGCAAATAGAAGAAAAATAAAAGCTTTGTAATGAATGTAAATGGTCAAATATAACAAATTTCTGCATTGATCATGTCCAAAAATATATACATTACAATTTGTACTCTTGATTCCTGTACTTCTGACAATATATGGGTAGTGTGTTTCATAATAAGTCCTCTAGAATTGTGGTTTGTTGCCTCATGGATGATGGTTCTGAAGTTTCAAGGACTTAGAGCTATAAAAGAGTTGACTCTAAAACAGGAGGGTGAGATTCAAAGAAATTAGGAGACTTATTTGAGGTCAGATAGATAATATTTGAACTGGAAGACAAACTTAGACCCTTTGACTCTAAATAATCCAATGCTCTTTCAACTCTACCATTTTGTGACATTGCAAACATTCCCTCTCCCATATCAATATTTTTACTTAGCTTAACCCCCAGGCCTAGAATGTTCTCCTTTCTCACTTTCTCCTCCTAGAAACTCTAGCTTCCTTCAAAGCATAGCTCAGGATACTTTTTTCTGATCTCTTCAGTGTTTAGTGCTCTTTCCTTGTCAAAATTATGTTATATTTGCTTCATCTAGGCTTTATATATTCATATCAATATACTATAACTCCTCTTCCCCTCCAGTAGAGTGTAAACTCCTTAAGGACAGGGACTGCTTATTTTTTTGTCTTTTAATCACTAGCACCTTTCATGGTACTTTAAAACATTAAGTACTTTCTTTTTCCCAGGCATCTGCTAAGTGCTGGGGATACAAATAAGAAAAAGAAACACAACCACTGCTCTCAAGGAGCTTATCATCTAATGAGGAAAAGCAACCCACAAAAGGAAGCTGAAAATTGGGGTGGAGGGGGGTGTTTAAGGAAGGTACCTGACACAGGGGCATCATAGAAAAGGCATAGAAGGCCAAAAGTAGTACAGTCAGGTGAAAAATGAGGAGGTGTTATGAGCTGAACTCTGTCCTTAAATGAAGGTGTTGGAGTTCACAGTTCCAGTCAGAAGGATAGAGGGTGGTAATAAGGTGGAATACCAAGGATGATGGGATCTTGCAAGATGATGAAGTTTCCCCCATAATGAGCTACCTGCGATGTGATAGAAAAGTCAGAGTCTGAAAGTAGTACAGCCAGGTACCTTCTTGCTGCAAAGAAAAACTGGAAAAGGAAGCATGTTGCCCTTCTCCTTGAAGAAGCAAAAAAAAGCAGTTAGTTTTATGAAGAGCTCCAAAGCAACAAGAAATACAGTTTTAAGGGATACTTCTCTTAGTGTGCTCATTACAAGTACTTTTTGAAAGATAACCATGAAAATCATTTTCAGCCTAAAGTACCAATTACTGTTTCAGAAGAGGTTGAAAAATGAAATATGGATGGGAGGGAGGACATAAAAACTCTGTAAATCAATTGCCATAATCAGTATAAATCAATTGACATAATGAAATTAAAAAAATCTAAAAAATGCCTGAGCTTGACTTACTTGCCAAGTAGAGAGATATGGCAGCCAAGAACAACACTGGATTAGAATTTAAACTCATTTATAAAATCTTACAGAGAAGGAATAATGATGTAAGATTGTGATGACAAAGAAGCAGTGGGCGAGTTTATTGAAAGCTTGGTGAGAGGTGCACCTAAATAATACTATCCCAAGTACACTTAAGGATGAAAATGGAATGAGAACAACGAAATAGAAATAGAGATCTGTAAATATTTGAATCGTGAACTTTTCATCATCAAAATCATTAGAATCTCTGCAGTTGAACTCTAACATCAGACACCTAAAGGTAGAAATGGCATGAAAGAGAACAAAGATTGAGAAAAGAAACAGATTAGATCAATGTAAAGTAGATAGAATAGATTTGTGCTGGAAGTGACACAGTGCCAAAGACATTTAAGCATCATTTCTCAAGATATCTGAATAAGGGGAAGATAGCAAGTCTTGCAGACATTATTAACACTGAAGATGAATCAGTTTTTAACCTATAAACCTACTTTCCCATTAATTTAAATTTTTATAAGAATAATACTCACAAGCATGGAAAATATCCTTAATGAAGATATTACTAGGGAACAAGAAGACTTTTGCAAGTTGCTCCATGGTACAGCATGCCTTTGCTGTTACACAATTGTCTGAATTATATAGAAAATACAAGCTCTAACTGTGCCTACTGCTCATTGAACATAAAAAAAATAGTATAGTAAAACACAGACTTACTTAAAGACTCAATTCCAGCCAAATGTCTCCTATGCATATATGAAAATTATTCTCCATTCCTTCAGATATAATGACAGAGATAATCTTTTATAATGACCCTCTGATCATTAATATAAAATGAAACCTAAAAAGGAAAAACATTTCTAAAGGTGTTTTCTTGTTTTTTAAAATTTTTTATTGGCTTTTTCTGTGTGTTTTTTTTTTTTTACATCACCATAGTTATCCCAAGTATCTCTCTCCTTCCCAAGCATCCCTCTTCTTCCCATCCCATATGATAAATAATATCAAATAGGAATTAAACAGGGGGGGAAATTAGCACAATGGATTGATAAATTGAAAAAGTCCTAAAGTATATACAATGGGTAATATGTGTGGATGTCCCACTATATTATCCCTTTTTAAAAAACTCTTAATTTTTTTTAACTCTCTTAATTAAGAGTCCTGCTTGATATTTGTAATTTTGTTATACTTTTACTTTTTGGTGTGTAGTTCTTTCCATTTACATTGTTGTAGTTGTTATGTATGTTGTTTTCTTGACTCTGCTTTCTTCACTCTGCATCATCTGACATAAACCTTTCCAAGCTGTATTCACCCCATATAGCATTTCTCTTTTCTTTCTTTTTTTTTTTTTTGAGGCAATCTTGGTTAAGTGACTTGCCCAGGGTCATATAGGTAGTAAGTGGCTGAGGCCAGATTCAAACTCAAGTGCTCCTGACTCCAGGGTGGGTGTGCTTACCACTGTACCACCTTGCTGCCTCTCATATAATTTCTTACAGTGCAGTAAGATTTCATTACATTCACGTAACACAATTTGTTCAATAATTTCCCAATTGATGGGCATCTACTTTGTTTCCAGTTGTTAGCTGCATAGTATTGCTATAAATATTTTGAGTACATACAGACTTTTTCCTTATAGATGGCTTCCTTGGGATCAAAGGATCAGCAATAAAGTTTCTGGTTCAAAGAGAATGGTCATTTTAGTCACTTTATTTGTTTAATTCAAAATTGCTTTCCAGAATGGTTGTACCATTGCACAGCTCCACCAACATTGTATTTGTGTGCTTATTCTTCTAAAACCCCTCCAACATTTATATTGCCATTTTAAGAGTAATTTTGGTCAATTTACATGTGAGGTAAAATCTTAAGGTTGATTTGATTTTTATTAGTGATTTGGATCATTTTCCCCATGTGGTTGTGAAAACTTGAAGGTTTTTTTTAGAAATATTTATTCATATTCTTTGACCACTTATCTATAGTGATACACAAACATATTTTTATATGTATATATTGTGTATCTTTGGTGCCAAACTCTTATCAAGTTTGATACAAAGATTTATTTTTCCATTTGGCTACTTCCCTTCTTATGCTAGATGCATTACTGTTGCTTGTGCAGAAGCTTTTCCGTTTCAACTAATCAAATTTATCAATTTTATCTTTTGTAATCTCTTGTTTGGTTAAGAATACATTTTTTTTCCTTTTTGGAGGACAATTAGAATTAATCACTTGCCCAAGGTCACAAGGCTAGTAAGTTTTAGTGTCTGAGCTGGTTTTGAACTCAGGTCCTCCTGACTCCAGGACCGGTGTTCTATTCACTGTGCCATCTAGCCACCCCAAGAATATATCTTCCGATAGCTTTTAGAGAAGTATGTGATCTTTTTCTCTTCTAATTTTTATAGTATGATCTTTAATGTTAATGTTGTTTGGGGATAGGGGTGGGGAGGGACAGAGACAAAATGACAGAGTAGAGGCAGCAACTCAGCCAAACTCTCCCAATATTTCTTTCCAAACAATTTTAAAATAATACATCAAATAGAATTCTGGTGGCATACCCAAGAAAAGGTCAATGTGAGACATTTTTCCAATCCAAGATAATTTAGGAGTTTAGTCAGAGAAGGTCTGTGACAACAGGGTAGAGGCCATCCTGGAGCCCACATATGGAGCAGCACCAATGATGGGTCTTGTGACAGTGGTAGTAGCAGCAGAACCAGCATCTTTGGGAGCTCTCATTTTAGCGACAGTAAAGAGATTGGAAAACTTAGGAGAGTATATAGGAGAGGGTAAAAAATGAAATATGGATGGAAAAGAGAACATAAATACTCTGTAAATCAATTGTCATAATCAACATAAAT
Organism: Petaurus breviceps papuanus; assembly: GCF_028583685.1. Taxonomy (NCBI): domain Eukaryota; kingdom Metazoa; phylum Chordata; class Mammalia; order Diprotodontia; family Petauridae; genus Petaurus; species Petaurus breviceps. Next base: position 4,669,353 of record NW_027187347.1, read on the forward strand.
AAATTGACATAATAATGAAATTAAAAGAATCTAAAAAGTGCCTGAGCTTGACTTAATTGCCAAGTAGAGAGATATAGCAGCCAAGAACAATGCTGGATTAGAATTTAAACTCATTTATAAAATCTTACAGAGAAGAAACAATGATGGAAGATTATGATTATTATGAAAGCTTGATGAGAGATGCACCTAAATGACACTGGGCACAGAACTAGGAGTTTCAATTTCATTGCCCACATGCAGAACTGGATCACAGTTCCAGGGCAGTGAGGAATGCTTGTGGTCCATGACAAGGGAGCAGGAATCTTAATTCCAGTTCTAGGGCCCTGATGAATACAAGATAAAAGACTTCCTAGGTAAAGACTAGAGCTCAGATCAGGAGAACAGTGACCCCATTTGTCCCTAAATCACAGCACTTTGGAAGCACTAAAACTTGTAGAACCTCAGAACTGACTGTGAAAATAGCAATATAAAAACCCTGAATCTTAGAATAGTACCTCTGTGCCTCTAGGTGTGCAGAGCCCAAATTTAACATAAAGTTCAAAGCCAAGAAATAAGCTGGAAAAATGAGCCAACAACAAATAAAGAATCTGACCATTAAAACTACTATGGTGTCAGGGAAAATCAAGAAACAAATTCAGAAGAAGCAAACATTGTCAAGCAAAGCCTCAAAGAAAAATGCTAACTGGACACCAGTCAAACAATGATTCTTGCAATAGTTAAAGAAAGAGATCAGAGTGATGGAGAAAAAACTAGGAAATGAAATGAAGAGGGTGCAGTGGATAATACACTTATCCTGAAGTCAGGAGGACCTGAGTTCAAATCTGGCCTCAGACACTTCTAGTTATGCGACCCTGGGCAAATCACTTAACCTTGATTGCCTCAAAACAAAACAAAACCCACAACCAAAAACCAAAACAAAGAAAATAAATGAGAGTAACGCAAGAAAATTATGAAAAAAATTAACAACTTTAACTGTTAAAAGAGGTACACAAAAAAATTACCAAAGAAAATAGCACCTTAAATACCAGAATTGGCCAAATGGGAAAAGTGTTACAAAAGCTCACTGAAGAAAATAATTCCTTTAAAATTAAAATTGGGCAAGTGGAAGCTAATAACTCTATGAGACATTTAAGAAAAAAAAATTTAAGAATGAAAAAAAAAAGAAAAACTCCTAAAGGAAAGACCTTAGCTGAACAGAAAATTTCATTGAAAATAGAAAATTTAAGAGAAATCATAAGGGACTCAGTAAAGTTAAGCTGTTTACATTCTTATATGGGAAGATCATATATGTAACTCCCAAGAACTTTACAATTGGTAGGGTAATTAGAAGAAGTCTACGTAGACAGAGTAGTGGGTGGGCATCAATTTTGTAAGAATGATTCCCTCCAAAATGAGGAGAAATCCACTGTGAGAAGGGGTAAGGGAGAGGAAGAAGACAGAAAATTATCTCACATAAAAGGGGCATGCAAGAAGAGCTTTTATAATGGAGGAGGAGATGGGGTGGTCATGGCAGTTTATGCTTGAACCTTACTTTCATCATTTGAAATAAATTGTTTCACATACATATTTGTGTGTGTGTATATATATATATATATATATATATGCATACTGACATAGTTTTGATGGTTGCTACTTTATGATACAGTTGGAAGTCTAGAAATACTATAAAGGTATTTTCTACTATGATGAAGCAGGAAAGAGAGCAAATTAAAATGGAATTCCTTATAGATGGTGAGGTCTTTCAGATATTCTAGTTTGTTTTTGTTGTTTGTCCTTTGTTTTCAAAAAGGACAAATGACATCATGAGGGGGATTTGACTTGCTTGTGAATTGGATTTGAGTAGGTGAGAGTAGAACAAAATCATCAGCCTCACTCTCTCTACCAGAATCATCCAAAGTTCAGTGGCAAGACAAAAATCAAGACAGCTAGTAGTTGCCGGGGATTCAGGTTGCCAAGGATGACCTTGGTGCCTTTAATGTCTAACCAGCTCTAAGAACTCCACAGTACCTGCTTCCACTGCCTTTGTGGCTGTTGGAATTGTTCTCATTTGGCCATTCTGCTGGGGGAAATCTTCACATGCTTGAGGTAGACACCCACTAACTCACTGATAGGTTTGACGCCTGTCAGTTCCCTTCAACCTGGTGTAGCCCATCTGCCAATGGTATTGGTACTCCTTTGGTCTCTTCCAGAACTGTCTTGCATTCACATCCCTGGAGGGGTTAACTTTTGGAAGACTTAAGACTTAGGGCAGCACTGAACTACAGAAAGGAGAAAGACACAACTCTTAGATGCCAGTGTTTGAGTAAAAACCCTGGCTGTCCTGCCCTCGTTATAGCCCTGGAAGGGTCTAAAACTGAGCGATTATTTTCCTACGTTATCATTTTCAGAGGTGGACTATTGAAAACTGTACTAACCTGGAAAAACACGTTACAAAAGGCACTTTTGCTTCTCCTCCCTTTTTCAGCTCTGTTTTGCTCCAAATAAAGCAGATAGTTATTTTTGCACATTTGTTACAGAAAATAGAACAATGTGATTGTATTGATTGCTTCTTTTTAACTAGGGGAGGAAAAAAAATTAGAAACTTAGGTAGAATCCTGACTTCAATATGAAATACATAACTCTAAATAGGATATAATCTTTGTTTAAGCTTTTCCATCTTTAAAGTATGGATAACAATATGATTTTATGGGTTTTTTTTTTTGAGGCATAGCTAACAACAATGGCGGTAAGTGCAAAATGCTTTACAAATGTTTGGTAATAAAAATCGTCACTCAAAATAAAATAAAAATATGCTAGGAAGCAGATGTTTACTGTGTTTTTATCACTTTAATGTGTCAATACCTAGCCCCAGAACTACTCACAATCTGGTATATACAAGGATGAATATAACCCACTTGATTTTGAACATAAATGTATTGTCTGAAATTTATATACCGACTTCCAGCACATGTCACACTCTAACATTTTTACCTACATGATACAGATAACATAATTTTCTCCAGCTCTTCCTATCCTTTCCCCCTCTCTCTAGATCTGTTATTTCAATGGCATTGGTAAGTCTTAGTGAAGAAAGTCTGGTAAAGCAGGTAGGCATGTGAATGAGAGAATGAATGAAGTATTTATTAAGTACTTACTATGTGCAAAGGACTCTTCTAGGTGGTAAGCATGCAAATTTAAAAAACAAAAACAAAAAACAAGACAGTTCATGCTTTCAAAGGGCTCATTTTTTTTGGAGGGGAGAAGGCAAGGCAGTTGGGGTTAAATGACTTGCGCAAGGTCACACGACTAGTAAGTGCATCAAGTGTCTGAGACTGGATTTGAACTCAGGTCCTCCTGACTCCAGGGCTGGTGAAAGGGCTCATATTTTAATGAGGGATACAACATATATGGGAGGTTTCAGTTTCAAGTAAAGTGGAAAAGTCTCATGGTCCTTAGGTCACCTTGGTAAAGCAGATGTATCAATTTAGTTCCTAAGAGACACTTGCCTTTGTGACCCAGATTCATACATCCAGTAGGTGTCAGCCACAGAACTTGAAGCCTGGGAGCTTCTTGAGAGCAGAGACAAATTTTTTTCAGCCTTTTTTTGTATTGTTAGAACTTAGCACAGTGTCTGGCACAGTGCTGACATGACTTGTTGACTGGACTCAAAGTCAGATTTTCCTGAATCTGAGGCAAGCTCTCTCTCCTCTTTCTCTTATATTTCCTAAGAGATAGTTCTATATCACCACAGGCCAGCAGTGTTTTGTAACCTCCTAAATTCCCCATCAGGACCAGGTACTGTTGCTGGCAGTGATGGGGGACGGGATCTCAATAGGTTCAGTAGGAATTCTGATCCTATCTAAGACCAGAAAACCTGCAATAGCATCTGGAAAGAATTCAAGGTCTCAGGCTTATTTGGAGTGAGAGTTATAGAAGTTTGTTGCTACGCTTCTATGAGAAGAGGGCAAGAGTCCTTTAGGGGACCTGCAAGTGAGAGGGGTACATGCTTTTTTACCTTTAAAGGGTAGGCCTGCCATTGTCAGGGCTGACCAGATGGGAGGGGCCTCAGTGCATAGACAAAGGTCAGAGCTGACCAAGAGGAGCATGTGAATAGAGAATTTAGATAAGATTTGGGCCTGGCAGAAGGAGACCAAAAGCAAGGATAAAGGAGGGTGTGGGCCAGGCCCAGAAGAAATGAAGAGATTAAGTAAGAACAAAGGGGTCACAGGGTGACCTAGGCAGAGTGTGGGATAGGGAGAAGGGGCAGAGCTCAAGGATGGGAAAGGACAAATTGCAGTTACAACTTTACAAAACAAAGTGGAGTTACAAAGTCACAGACTGGTTTTACAAGTTGGTTTCACAAATTGACATAGACCCCAGGTACCCCATCAGCAGCAGATATCCAAATTTTAGGGCCATTACTAAAGGCTTAGTGCCCTTTCATAAGACTATGAGCTTTTTTTTTATGAGCAATCGGGGTTAAGTAACTTGCTCAAGGTTACACGGCCAGGTGTTTCTGGGTGGGTGCTAAGTGTAGGAGCCCGGATTCGATCCCCAGGTCATCCTGACACTGGAGCCGGTGCTTTTACTGTGCTATGATTATAAGCTTTTGAAAAGGAATACAACTTTGGAGCATCATAGCTGATGCTAATTGTGTGACCTCAGACAAGGCATTTCCTGTCTGTGAGCTGTAGTTTCCTTATTTATAAAATGAGGGAGTTCAATTAGAGAACTTTTAAGGTCCTTTCACATTTAGGTCTACAATCTGTGTTTGTTTCTTTTGGTATAGATAGTCTCGCCATCTCTGTAGATCAGGAAATATCTAGTTTCCTGGGGTACTCAGACATACCATGACTTGACTGAATCCTTTATCCACTAGACCACGTGTCTCTCTGGTAATTCTCCCTTTAGTATAGATATAGAAAACATCATGACTATATAAAGCAGTCACATACTCAGGCCCTGACCAATGGTGGTATTGTTGTTTAGTCATGTCCAACCCTTTATGACCTCATTTGGGGTTCTTGGTAAAGATACTGATGTGGTTTGCCATTTACTTCTCCAGCTCATTTTATAGATGAGGAAACTGAGGCAAATGAGGTTAAGTGACTTGTCCAGGGTCACACAGCTAGCCTCTGAGGCCAGATTTGAGCTCACAAAGATGAGTCTTTCTCACTCCATTCCCAGCACTCTATCCACTCCATCACCTGGCAAGGTCAGGAGTACAGGTAGTTTCATCAAAAGGTCACATTTTAAATTTCAATGATAATATATACTTGCTTACAACTCAGTTTCTTTTAGACTCAAGTTATCCTCCCATCCTCTCCCCCACCTTCCTTGGCTTGCAGGCCTTGCTAATTATAGCACCTTTCTTTTATTCATTGCTGCAAATTTATCAGTTGCTATATCATTTTCATAGTTTTTATTGGAATTTTTTTCTTAAGCAACATACAAATTGAAGCTCTTAAAAATACACTTTAAATTACATTTTCCCCATTCTTTCCTTCTAACATTACAAGTCTATAGACCATTTTTCTTTTCAACCAGATTGTATTATGGGACAGAAATAATAATTATAAACATAAATATTGTTCACGTTTTTCTTTTAACATCTCAGCATTTCTTCCCAATTCTGTTTTACATAATCCATTTCCCCAAAACACAACCCTGATAATTGCATCGTTTCTTTTTCCATTTCACTCCTGTAGCCTCTCATGTATTTCCTTTCTTGCCCCAGTCACTCTGTGTTCATTTATATTTATCAATACTGGGCAATAGCAACACCATTGATCATAGATTTGAAAGCAGGACTCCACCTCCTCCTCTATTATCAATCATATTATATCTTCTACACAAGGAGCATTTATTAACCACTTACTATGTGCCAGACTTTGTGCTGAGTTCTAGAGCTACAAATGCAAGCAAAAAGAAAGACAATTCCCTGACACACAAAAGGGAAAGAGGATCCCTGTGTTGGGACATGGTGTCAAAATCTGGAAAGTCAGAAGCATCACTGCAAGGGCAGTGAAGTCGGATGGTCTGGAGCTCTCTCCAAAATGAAGGCCTCTAAAGAACTTGCCACTGGGAGAAGGGCACTAGAATGTTGGATAGATATTTGAGGGGGAGGATGGCGTGGGTCCTGAGGGAGTTTCCTGAGTGAGACTGTAGCTGAGGCATAGTGTTGAAATTCAGAAAGTTAGAGGCACAACTAAGAGGTGACTGAAGGTTAGTTGTCTTGGGCCCCTTTTCAAAATGAATTTCCCAAAGTGAGGGAGCCCCAGCCCTTGAGGCAGGAGTAGAGAAGATCTTACCACTTGTCATATGGTTGTTGTTGAAGGTCTTCATTCTTGAAGAGGACCTTGATATCAGGGAGGTGATGCTGTGACATTCAAGTGAATTGTATTTTGGTGAGGCAGGCTGAACAAAGTCACCAGCCTCACTTTCTCCTCCACAGCCATCTGGGTCTAGTGGCTAGATATAGATCAGGACATCGGGAAATGGCCTATGATGCAGTGGGAGACCTTGGCCTTTTCAAGCTCAGGTCTCAGTTTGACTGTGACAACTGGCATTCAGTGATTAAGGCTAAACAAGAAATAAGAGAACTGCTTCTTTACCTAGTTAGAAAAACAATTCTGGAGGGGAAGACCCTCAAGGTTTAATTATGATTATTGTTACATGGCATGAGGCTGCAGTATTTCTGAAAGGGCACTGGATTTGGAATGGAGAGATCTGGGTTTGATCAATTACTAGTTGTAGGAATAGGGACACTAGTAATTTAAATCTCAGTTACATTAGCTATAAACTGAAGTTAATAGTTCTTTTTACTACCTTATGGACAAATGATGTAAATAGCTGATTTCTGCTAAAATTTATAAATTTTCTTAAATAGATAAATATGTATTGCTGTATCTTGCTTTTAGGTTACTCATTTCTGAAATATTCTCTTAGATGTAATATATTCCACCTTATCTTTATGCTATGAACATGATGCTGAATGCAATATTCTGTTCCCCTTATCATCTTTACAATGTTCCACTCAAATCTAGAGCAGGTAGATGGTTCAGTGGATAAAGTGTTGGATTTGGAGTTAAGATTATCTAAATTAAAATCTAGCCTTAGACCCTGATTAATTGTGTGACCCTGGGAAAGTCATTTAACTTCTATCTGCCTAAATTTCTTCATCTGTGAAATGAGGGAGAAGGTAATAATACCACCTACAATCCAAGATTGATGCCTCACATCAGATATGCTAATATTTGTACAGAATTTTTTATACCTTAAAGCACTCTATAAATGCCAGCTATTATAAAGCCCTTCTCTTTCTACCCATTTCTCTCACATACCTCTGACTTTTTCCCCTTAACTTTTTCTGATGGCCAAGACATCCTGGTATGGTTTTGTTTTTCTAGGTAAAGACTGTGGAGTGGTTTGCCATTTCCTTCTCCAGCTCATTTTACAGATGAGGAAACTGAGGCAAATAGGATTAAGTTAATTACTTAATTACTTTTAGATTAATTACTTGCCCAGGGTCACACCATTAGTAAGTGTTTGAGGCTAGATTTGAAGTCAGGTAGAGGAATCTTCCTGAACCCAGGCCCAGCACTCTAACCACTGCATCACCTACCTGCCTAAGACATTAGATCTCAGCAATTCTGATAGAGCATCCAAAGATTATAGATTTAAAGTTGGAAAATTGTTACAATTTAAAAATTGTTTCTATGGCTTTCCAATAGGAGTTCTTCTGTAATGACCTCAGAGTCAGCTCCTGTGATTACATTCTTGGATTGTCTTTTCCTTTCTGTAACCTAAATAACTTTCCTTTAGCTTCTTGAGTAAAGGTGAGATTCAGGCTTTGACTATCTGTATATACATATGAAAAGCCAGGAATGTGACTATACCTGAGGGAGAGATAATGAAAGCTTGCCCTCTGGGCTTACCTTCTTCTTGTTTCCTCTCCCCTCCCCCCTTCTGCTAGGGAGACCGGGGAATGAGTGTGGAGTTTAAAACAAGCAAACTGGGGAAACCCATAACTCTGAACTGCTGTAGTTGGGGGATGGGGGTGGGCATAGTATAGTCTAGTCTTCAGATATTAAAATTGAGAGGTATATAGAACGTTTATCATAAATGAAGGTGAAGTCAATTGTAGATCCCCAGGACCTGGGACCAAGAATTTTTATCTGAATTAGAGATTAAGTCTAAGGGTATTAGCATTTGGAGGGGAAGTTATTCTGTGTCTTAGTGAGCAAAAATAGAGAAGGGTAAATCCCTAGTGAAGCTACTGGCCCTGTGGTTGAAGTAAAGGTGGATGCTTTTCTAAAAGGGCTATTAAGAAACCTCAGACTTTTGAAGGAAGAGCATAACAGAGTCCACTCATGAGGAAGGTATCCAATTAGAGCCAAGACTTCTGCTGAAGCCAAGTGACTAGTGCCTGTGCTAGCACAATAGCCAAAGAGTTTACCTGAAGGTAGGTGGCGAAGTGCCTGGCCTGGAGTCAGGAAGACCCTAGTTCAAATTGACCTTAGACACAAGTTGTGAGACCCTGGGCAAATCAGTTAACCCTGTTTGCCTCAGTTTCCTTATCTGTAAAATGAGTTGGAGAAGGCAATGGCAAACCATTCCAGCATCTTTGCCAAGAAAACCCAAATGGACTCCAAGAGTCAGACAGGACTGAAAACAACTGAACAACAGGAAATTAACAGTGACTATGCCTGGTATTGGTAAAGGCAATACAAACTTTTAATAAATTTTACTTTTCTTTGGCTGAGAAGACCCAAGTCGAATTCATTCAGCAGGACCCGCGTATTGGTATTTTGGGGTCTCCAGAGCAACTCTAACCCTCTTAGTGCGTGCCCTCTTCAATAGTTTATGGGGCAGAGATAATTCTTGTGGCAGCACATCATTGGACTAAGCAGGGTCTGTCTGGTACTAGCAGAGAGCAGACTGGAAGTAGTGTGATGGCATGGTGAGAAGACATGGGTAACCATGTAGCTTAAGAGGTGCTCTTCATATGTGTGCCCTGTTTCCTTAGTGTTTGCCTCTCCACATGTGCTCCCTGACCACATGTTTGCTCCTTCACATGTGCCCTGGTTACATGCATATTACTGCTCCATAATGTCCCCTATATGTATCTACTCTTCCCATTAATGGTATGTGTATTTATGTGAGAGTATGTCCAGATTAATGGGCTAAAACATGTCACTATGCAATTTGATCAAATACCTTTGCTTTTGTCCTCTGATTGACTGTTGAAGGTAAAAAATAGATGGTTGTGAGCTATGATTTTAGTGGATGTTAAGGCAAAGAGTACTTTGAAGTAGCCTTATAACTGGGAGACCTCCTCCTAAGAGTTGGTGAGTACCCTCAGGCATTATACTTGGGAGATTATAGATCTTTATATGATTTGATGCTTTGATGCTTCATTCTTTTGTACTTATCTACTCTTTGGGGTCTTCCAGTTCCTTTGTTAGTGTCTCTTTTCTCCCAGGACCTCAAAGGAAACAGAAATATTGGTCATCATCTTTTGATTTTCCCTCTTTTCCAGGGCTTGCAATTTCTTTCCCTTTCTTTTCTTCCATTCCTGCAGAAGCAGCTACTTGGCTAACTTCCATTTCCACTGTTCCTTTCATAAAGCAGCTGGTAGACCTTCCTGCTGTTACTGCTGCCATCTCCTGTGGAGAAATCAAGCCATACAATTTAGCCTAGCAACATAGAGGAGTATCAAAGGACAGCAATAAATGAAGAAAAATAAAAATGAAGGCTTTTTTTTGATCATCAGAGGGACGATTGGGTTGGGAAAAGGGGTGATGAGGAATAGGGTGGTAAAATATTGCCTTATTTATTAAAAAAAATAAATAAATCCAGCATAATGCTCATCTAAGACAAAAGCTGTGTGAAAAGGGGAAGAACCGCAGCCTAACGCTTGCTTGAACCAAGGAAGTGGGTGAAAAATCAATCATAGTCTTCTCTGGCAACAATAATTTACAGAGCTATGGTGAGGGAAAAGAGGTTATAGGGTCCAGCTTCAGCATATTTAGTGTAGTAATGTGCTAGAACTTTATAGAATCAGTCACTTGTGTTTCAAGTCCCTTTAGTGTCCTCCAGCTGTTTCTAAACCACTACCCATTGTAAACTTTAGTCCCTCTTTCCCAGAACATTTACCGATTTTGAAAGACATAATCAGCCAAAATCAGTGAGTCAACAAGCATTTATAAAAATAAGTCCTTATTCTGTTCTGGGCGATTGGAGAATTAAGAAACAAAGTCTCTGCCCTAAAGAAACCTACATTCTAATAGATGAGACAAGATGCAGACAACTATGAAAGCAGAGTAAGCTGGAATCAGTCTCAGAAGGAAGGCACTGGAATGGGGTGGGGGTGGGTGGGGGACTGGGAGAGATTTCTTACAGAAGATGGGATTTTAACTCAGACTTGAAAGAATACAGGGAAACCAGGGGATGGAGGTGAGGAGGGAAAGCATTCCAGGAAAGTGGGAGAGCCAATGAAAATGCAGGCAGCAGATGAATCTTCCCCAGGGTTCTCCAGTATGGTTGAAGAGATTGGGGGGGGGGGGGGAGGTCCTAGGCTCTGTGTCTCTAACTCCCATTGATGTTGTTCCCTCAATTGTAGGGGCTGAGGTGGTTCCCTTATATACTTGTTCTATATATCTGAGAATTGTCATATTAGCTTTTACAAAGGAATAAATATTTCAAAGGTATATTAACAAATACACCAACATTCCTTCAACCATGGGGATTAATCTCGCCCTCTAATACCAATACCACCTCAGTCTCTGGGGAGAAAAAGGGGATTCAGTTCACAGCCTAGCACATGAGTATAGTCCCAAGTTCCAAGCCCCAAATCCTTCTTGGGCTTGAATCCCAGGCACTCTGGCTTCTCAGAGCTTCCCTGCCAGATTGACTGATAGCAACATCCAATCTGGAATCCTGGGTCCAAGGCTGCCATGTCTTGAACTCTCCCAGATCCTGTGGGGGTTGCTGCCTGAACTTCAAACTAAGAACAGAGGAAACAAAAACAGAAACAAATATCCCCAGGCCTATTTCTTGGGGTCTTTGGCAAAAAGAGATGGTGGGGAGATATCATTCCTTCTGGCTCAGTTCATGTGCTGTGGGTGAACTCTGTGTCATATTCTTCCTCTTGATGCAACAGAAAAAAAAGAGACAAGGTCCCCAGTCTATTTTAAAGACACAGCTTGTTCCAGTTGGCACATAGGCAATTGAAGGAGGCCACTCCCACCCACATGGTAGGGAAATGCAGAGATGTCTCCATGATAGTAGATTTGTGCATATGCAAAACAAGCCCCGATGCATATTTGGAGGACTGCAAGGAGACCAATGTCTCTGGATCATAGAGCAAGAGATGGGGAGTAAAGTGTAAGAAAACTGAAAAGGATTTTATTTTTAAAGCAAACAGGATTTTATATTTGGTCCTTGAGATAATAAGAAACCACTAGAATTTATTGAGTTGAGGGCTGGCATAGTCAGATGTACTTTAGGGAGATCATTTTGATAGCTGAGTTGAGGATGGATTGGAGTAGATTTGGGAAATAGGTCCCTCTCCTATGGATTTGGCTCTTTTTACAAGGATTGATGCATTAGTTTTTAAACTATGGAATTCATTTCTACCAGATACACGTTTATAAGTCTTGCATGAACTTCAAACAATGCCAATACTTCTATTTTGATGACATGTTGATTCCTGAAAAGCACAATATTCTAGAATTTTCATTATTGACTTTTCCCCTTCCTTCTCCTGCTGTTTTCCTGTAGGCCATTCTTCTGACTTTCACATCCCTTTAACTTTTTTAGAATCCAAGAAATAGATATCTGGTATCTCTAAGATTGTAATTCTTGTTTCTCCCCCTTTTTTTCCTTCCTTTCAACTAGACTCTATATGCTTTTTATAACTATAGCCTGCTCAATCTTTCCCCCTTCTTGGTTTTCATTGGTTGAGTCCAAATGTCTCTCACCCTGGTGAACTCAGCTATTAAATATTACTATGTTTCCTCCTGCCTCTATGCATCTTTTGGATGTGTTCTATATATCTCTTGCCCTGGAATCTTATATTGATTTTCTCAAGTCCATCAATTTCTGTTTGGTAAGTTTAGGCCTCTTTTGATATTTTTTTAAATGCCCAACAAGATCAAACGAAGAGGGCTAATAATAATATTATTTTTAAAAGGAAAGAAAGGGAAGATAAGATATATAAAAAAAACAGAGATGCCAAATGTTACAAAACAAATAAACACAAGATTTTTAGAGGAACCCTTTCAAAGACTGACCAAACAGGAGAGCAGAGTTCATTTTACAGAGATAAAAGAATAACAAGAATGTATGCTCCTTGAGAGCAGAGACTCTATTTGTCTCCCCAGTGCTTGGCACATATCCAGAATAAATTGGAATTAGTCTCAGAAGGAAGGTACTAGCACAAAGAGGAACTGAGAAAGACCTCTTGCAGAAGATGAGACTTTAGCTCAGACTCCAGAGAATCCAGGGAAGCCAGGAGATGGTGGTGAGGAGCGAAAGCATTGCAGTCATAGGGGGCAGCCAATGAAAATACAGAGTGCTTAGTAAGTACTTGTTGAATGACTGATAAAAGCAGTAAAGCAGAGGGATCAGGCACTTGTTCCCTGGGGTGTCACAAGTGCCAGTAGAGATCTCAGTGAAGGCTACTGGTGATCATTCTTCAATAATGATTGGAAGGAGGCTGAGAGTAAGAAGTCTCAAGGAATGGGAGGTGAGAAGAATCTGCTTTGAAGAGACTAACAAAGTAGGAAGGTTAGAAAACCCCCATCACAGTTAAGAAAGCTGAACTTAGAGAGAGACAGACCTTAAGAAAGCAGAGCAAAATAATCAAATGAGGACTGACCAGGAAGGGGTTGGGAATGGAGAATGAAGTGACAATGTCCCCTGCGCCTTCCCACCCTAGTTTTTAAAGACCTTCTTGAAGCCTGTCATACAGACCTATATATGGTCCTCATCAACAACTTGATCATGCTAATTGCTTTTTGAGCTATGATATTTCAGTCAGTCAACAAGCATTTATTAAATGCCTGTTTATGTGCTAAGTAACGTAAGAAACATTGGGGATTCAAAAAAAAGGTAAAATAAAATTCCTGTTCTCAAGGAAATCATAGTCTGATGTAGGAAACAACTGGAAAACAACTACGTGTAAACAAAATATACAATGGAGAAATTGAGGATAGTGTCAGAGGGAAGGCACTAAGATTTAGGAAGACTTAAGAAAGGTTTTGTGTAGAAGATGAGATTTTAGCTGAGACTTGAAAGAAGCCAGGGAAGTTAGGAGTTGGGGATGAAGAGAATTCCAGGCATGGAGGCAGCCAGTGAAAAGTCTCAGTCAGTGGATATTTTGTTGAGGAGCTTCAAGGAGGCCAAACTCAGTAGATTTTGGTATATGTGAAGGGTAGCAAGGTGTAAGAATACTGGAAAGGCAAGAAGTGATCAATTTCTGAAGGGCTTGGAAAGTCAGAGGACTTTATTTCTGATTCTGGAGGTAATAGGGAGCCACAGTTTAATAATGGTGGTGGTGGTGGTTGTGGTGGGTTGTGTGTGTGTGTGTGTGTGTGTGTGAGAAAGAGAGAGAGAGAGAGAGAGAGAGAGAGAGAGAGAGAGAGAGAGAGAATAGCTAACCTTTATATAGGGCTTTAAGATTTGCAAAGCACTTTATGAATATTATCTCATTTAACCCTCATAACACCCTGTGAAGTAGGTGCTTTTATTATCCCTTTGTCACAGATGAGGAAGCCCAGGATCACATAGCTAGCAGGTATCTGAAGTTATATTGGAACACAAATCTTCCTGGGTTCTAGATCTCTATGCATTTTACCACCTAGCTTCCTGGTCAGACATGGTCAGACTTTTATTTTATGAAGATCAGTGTGAGGGCTGACTGGAGGATGTGCTGAACGGGGCAGAGATTTGAGGCTGGGAAGCCAGCTAAAACATTCTGCAACATTCCAGGAGTAAGATGAAGCACCAGGGTGGTATCAGTGTCAGTCAGAAAAGAAAGAAGTATATAACAAAGATAGAAATGACTGAATTTGACATCTGATTAGATAGATATGGAGGCTAAAGAGAGAATGAAGAGTTGAGGCTGATACCTAGCTTGGGAGCCTGGATGACTGGGAAGATGGTGACACAATAACAATTGACAATAATGACATTAGGAAGAGGGTGCAGTTTGAGTAGGTTCTGTCTTTGAGCCCTGACTTCTCCCTTCCCCTACTATTTGCTTCTTCTTTTTTGTATTTTGGAGGGGGGAAGGCAGGGCAGTTGGAGTTAAGGGACTTGCCCAAGGTCACATGACTAGTAAATGTTAAGTGTCTGAGACCGTATTTGAACTCAGGTCCTTCTGATTCCAGGACCAGTGCTATATTCATTTCACCACCTAGCTGCCCCTACTATTTGCTTCTTGAATCAATTCCACAAAGAATTCCTCCCCTACTCAAAGTGTTTCTAAATATCTCTTTCCATTTCAACCAAGTCCCCATTCGAATACAAGCCTTGGAGGTTTTAACTTTTTCTTTCTCAGAACTCACACTCCAAGTCTGTTGACTCAGACCTGGGCTCCAGCCATCTTTCATTTTACTCCCCTAATATCTTACTGAAACATCAGCTCATTCTTTCCCCAATGCAAGGCCTGGAGGCCTAACATTTTTCATGCAGGAGCACTTCTTCTGTTCCACCTCCCCTTCCTCCCATGATTCTCTTAGTCTCCTACCCTCCTGACACCCCTTTATGCAGTTCTGAATCCAAAATCAAACAGACTGTCATTACTTCTGGAAATGTGTGTCAATTTATTCTCCTAGATCTCCACTCAGCATCCAGTAAGTTTTCAATCCAAAATGTCCTGCTCTGGCTACCATTCCTTTCTACTTTTTGGGCTTCCCCCATTAGAATGCAGGGTCTTGAAGGTCTGAACTGTCTTCCAATTTATTTTTATCTCTAGTGCTTAGCTTAGTGTTTGGCACATAGCATTTGATGAAGAATTCATTCATTCTGCACACAAACATCTCTTTTTGTTTTTTGGCTTTAATTATTCCTGCTCTAATATCCTTTTCATACTATACATACCAAAAAAATGCCTTTGTGAGATATGATATCTATTTTCTTCCTTAAAAGCCTTCTTCTCTTTAGAGGTTAATATATGAGATTTTTATCACTCCTATCACTTTTTTGACATCTTGAAAGGAGATAAGCCCTCGTTCCCCTTGATCATTCATTTTATAAAATCATATTTTCAATTTTTTTCATAATAGAAATTTACTTGCCATTAAATTAATTTAAGCTCTTATAACATAACTAAAAAGGTAGTTTCTTATACTTCAATTTTCATCATCTTTATTCTTCCTTACAATGGAGTATGTTGTGGCATAGTAGGTAGGGGTCTAGCCTTAGGGTTAAAAAGATTTGCATTGGGGCACAGTGAATAGAACACCAGTCCTGGGGTCAGGAGGACCTGAGTCCAAATTTGGCCTCAGACACTTAACACTTATTAGCTGTGTGACCTTAGGCAAGTCACTTAACCCCAATTGCCCTGCCTTTCCCCTTGCAAAAAGTAAAAAAAAAAAAAAAAAAAAAAGAAAGAAAAAAAAAGATTTGTATTGAAGTCTCCAACCTAGGCTAGCTGGATAAGCAGGGGCAAGTCATTTATGGTCTCTGAGACTCAGGCAACATCTATGAATTACACAGAACAGTTCCTGATATTCAACTTTGGAAGATGTTCCTGAAACCAATGAAATTATATGTCTAGACCAAAAATCTTTTTTTGTTTGGCAAGAGCCCTTCTAGCATGAGAAATTATGCTCCCCTCCGGGAGATACTTCTTTTTCTTACTTAGAGTCCCCTACCAGGAAAATCTCTCTCTGGTGTGACTACTAGGAAAATCTCCATACTAGACAGATAAACCTCACCTCCAAGAATGCTGGCAGCCCTCGATTATTACACCAACAACACAAGGAGGGAAACAAAAAAAATTACAAAAAAAAGTTTCCTACTGCCATCATTGTTAATGGTCTCTCTTCTCCCCAAACCTGCTAGAGATTCTGATCCCAGTCTTGGTAAAGGCCTCTTTCTGAATTCTCCAGCACCACTAAAATTCTCTTCTGCCTTCCTGGTTTCTCAAGCCCTGATGTTTATGCATTGGAGTTCTGTGTTCTCTTAATTAACAAATGCATCACCCCACGCTCCTTTAAAAAAATATTTATTTTTAACATTTTTAAAAATTGAGTTCTGAGTTCTGAAAAAAATATGCCTCCATCTGCATTTAGACTCCCTCTCTTCTTTCTCTATAAGTGGATGGTATTTTTTTTTTTATCATAACTCTTGAATTGTCTTGGATCATTTATCAATCAGAATAACTGTTATTCACAATTGATCATAATACAATATTGCTGTTACTTGTACAATGTTCTCCTGGTTCTGCTCACTAAATTTTGAATCAGCTGATATAAGATCATATAAGAACTTCCCAGGTTTTTTTTTAACCATCCCCCTTATCATTTCTTATAGCAGAATAGTATTGCATCACAACTGTATACTACAAGTCATTCAGACATTCCCCACTTGATGGGCATCTCCTTATAAAGCCAAGCACAAGCAACTTTCCAGAGGACTGCTGCTGTGAACAGCTTCAAGGTTCTGATTACATAGTATACTGAACTCTCTATTTATTCAGTAATAAATTGAAGCAAAACATTCCAGAAATCGAAGTACAGAATTCACAATGTTATGACATAACAACTTAATCACGAAAATGGCCATATAGTTTTTACCAAAGTAGTCCCATGGTTTTATAGAAAGTACAATCATTTAGTAACTCAATCATTTAGTACCTTAATCATTTAGTAAATCCTTAATTCAATCATCCTTAAGGAGGCCTCCTTAAGGGACACAAAGTACAGAGGTCAAAGTTCTCCACCACCCCTAGGTCATAGTAAATCATGATCTTCTCAATCAATACGCAGTATCCAAGTAAAGTCTTCTTTCATTTTGACTCAAGGCTGACTCTCAGCTTCCATGGTTACTCTTCCACGGTCCCAACTCCTGCCTAAATCTGCCCAACTGCCAGCTGGATTTAAGGGCAGGCAGCTCTCAGTTCCTTGTCTAGTTCTTTGTCCAGCTCCTTGTCCAGTTCCCATTACATATTGAAGCTCAGTGTCCAGTCCACCTCAAGACCTTCACAGTTCCTTTTTTTGGAAGACAAAGCTTAACAGAGCCACAATAATATTTATGCCCATTGCCGGCACCACCATCAATTCACTATCTGCCTGTGAAATCAACTCGGACCCACCAACAAGGTCTGAGAACTTAACACAAATCATCAGTATAGAAATCAACAAGACCCACAAACAGGATCCAAGAGGTCAACACAAATCATCAGTAAAGTCCCAGGACCTCCAAAACCCTCCTCCAGGACTTCTGTAAACAGACAAGCAGAAAATCCTCTTCCAGGGCTTCCAGTAAGGTCCCAGGGCTTCTCTAGAAAGTATCATAAACAAACATCAACACAGACAGAAAAAAAACAAACACAGAGTGCCAGGATACCACAAGTTTTTTCCTTCACCATAAGAACTCCCTTCTCAGTTCCGCTTTCTCCAGCCTGGGCCTCTCCTCATACATATATATATATATATATATATATATATATATATATATATATATAGTTATTAGCTCCTCCCCAGGACTTCACAATTTCTAGGGTTCACAAGTCGTGGGATTCACAAGTTCTGGATCTTAATACTTGATAGAATCATGAACTGAAACAAGGTGTTGACTAACTAGCTGAAACAAGGTAGGAACTACTTCTTTACTTGCCATTACATCCTCAGCTTTCAATTCTTTGCCACCACAAAAAGAGTTGCTGCAAATATTTTTGTATATATAAATCCTTTTATTTTTTATTTGATCTCATTGGGATGCAGATCTAGTAGTGGTATTGCCAGGTTAAAGGACATGCACAGTTTTATAGCCCTTTGGGCATAGTTCCAAATTGTTCTCCAGAGCAATTGGATCAATTCACAGCTCCACCAATGGTACATTAGTTTCCCTATTTTTCTATATCCCCTCTAACATTTGTCATTTTTCCTTTCACATATTTGCCAACCTGATAGATATGAGGTGATACCTCAGAGTTATTTTAATTTATATTTGTCTAATCAATAATGATTTAGAACATTTTTTCATTTTTCTTTTGAAAACTGCCTGTTCATAGTCTTTGACTATTTACCAATTAGGGAATGGCTTAAGAATAACTTATAAATTTCTCTCAGTTCTCTCTATATTTGAGAAATGAGATCTTTACCAGAGAAACTTGCTATGAATTTTATTCCCTAGTTTCCTGCTTTCCTTCTAATCTTGGCTGCATTGGTTTTGTTTGTGTAAAGTCTTTTTAATTTAATGTAATCAAAATTATGCATTTTACATCTAGTAATCCTCTCTATCTTTCCTTTGGTCATAAATTCTTCCATTATTCATAGACATGACAAGGAAAGCATTCCATGTTGTCCTAATTATGTTCTAATAAATCATGTACCCATTTTTGAATTCATCTTGCTATATGTTATGAGATATTGGTCTGCATTTAGTTTCTGTCAAGCTATTTTCCACTTTTCCCAGAAATTTTTGTCAGATAGTGAATTCTTATCCTAAAAGCTTGGATTTTGGGGTTTATTTACTGCTGTATATTATATACCTAACGTATTCCACTAATCCACCACTATTTCTTAGCTAGTAACAGATTATTTTGATGATTACTGCCTTACTACAGTTTGAGATCTGGTACTTCTAGGCCACCTTCCTTCACATTTTTAAAAATTGATTACTTTGATATTCTTGACCTTTTGTTCTTTCAGATGAATTTTGTTATTATTTTTTCTAGCTTTATAAAATAATTTTTGTTAATTTGATTGGTATGGCTCTGATTAAATTAAGTTAGATAGAATTGTCATTTTTATTATATTGGGAACCTTTGTCTTATGATTCAAATCACATGTCTTGGCTGTGGTTAAGGGGGTTTCAGAAGGAGATTTCCAAATAATGTAATCTAAATTCTGACTTTTTGACAGTCAATCAGAAGAAGACACACCTGTGTTGCTTGAGATTTTGCTTTTTGACTTCTTGCTAATTGCTAAAAAAGGCCCTATCAGTCTTTACTCAGTGTTTTTAGTCATTGAGAGAGGCCACTGATCCAGTTTATTGGTTACTAACCTAACTAATAAATTGATTATTCTTGGAAGCTTGTCTCTCATCTCACCTAGTTTCAGACATAACAGGTCATCTAGTTCAATGTCTTCCTTTTACAGATTAGGAAATTGAGGATCACAGAGGCTGAATGAATGAATAAATAAATAAAATGTGCTTACTTTGAGTTAAGTACTGTGATAAACACTGAAAATACAAAAACCAATCAGTTTATACACTAACAGGGAGACAACACACAGGAAAGTGGTAGCCAGAGATGGGTATTTTGGATGGAAAGTTACAGGCATGGTCATAGGGAATAGAATGATACACCCTTTTGGTAGCAATGGTGATAGTGACTCATTTCAATATGTTACTAAGGTTCTAAGGACAGTTAGTGGTAGTAAGTGACAGAGCCCAAACTTTAATCCATATTCTCTGACTCCATATCTAGTAATATTTCCACTGCATCTCCATATGCATACTGGATTATCTCCCCTTGGATTTCCTCAGGCTGATTGCCCCCATAATAGATGCCTTTCCCCCTAACCCCAGCTTCAAATTCCTTATTTGCTTGCTTCTTTTCTTGGAAAAAAACAATTTAAATGTGAATGATTACTAAATAGCTGCAGCTAAGAACTTGTCCAGGTCTTTCCATCCTTAAAAACAAAACAAAGCATATTTGACCCTACCATCCCCTCAAGCCATTTTCTACCTTTCCTGTCTTTCATAGCCCAAATCCTAGGGGAAAAAAAAACACCACCACAAAACTATTTGTTCTCATTCCTCCATTTTTCTTACTTTTGATACCCCTTTAATCTGATTTCTAGCTCAATTAAAACTGCTCTTTCCAAGTTACCATCATTGCCAAATCCAATAGCCTTTACTGTACCCTTATCATTTTTGACCTCTTTGCACTGCTGACCAGCCTGTCTTCCTGTGTCATTGTTGTCTCTGGGCTCTACTCCTATCTTTTTATTCTTTTTCCCATTGCTGGATCATCACCTATATTCTGTCTTCTAATTGTGGGTGTACCCAAAGGCTGTTTATTTGTCCTGAACCTTTTTCTTTTCTCTCTATACACTTCTTCAAGTTTGAATCATTTCTATACATATGATTTTCACATCTATATATCCAACCCCAATCTTTCTCCTGAGCTCAAGTTCCAAGTCATCATCTGCCTATTGTACATTCTGAACAAGAAATCCTAATCTCAAAGTCAATGTGTCCAAAATAGAATTTGTTATCTTCTCCCCATATAATAGGAGCAAGATCTTGACTCATCCCTCCATTCAGGTTAAGCTAGTTTTTCCTTAAAAGATATTGAATCATTCTTTTAGCCTTGGTTGTCTCAGAGAACCAAAGGCTCAGGCTATTCAGGTCACTTCCTAATCACTTGGGTACAAGGGAGCCATAAAGCACAATGGGCACATGCTAAACTTTGGCTGGTGGATCTCAATATAGGCAACTCAGGCAATGGACCTTTGCTTATCTGAATCTACTGAAAATATCCTCAGTGCCCGTCCTTATACAGTATCCTTCTCATTCTACAACAAAGCACATTTCTTCTTGTTAACTGTTGAATGACTTAAAAAAGTTATGTATTTTGTGTCTATATCAAACCTAAACTACTAGTGGGCTGTCCCAACCTAGAACACCTCCAAACCTAATTCTCTTTTCAGCTTTCCTGTTCCTGCTGAGGGTGTCACCATCTCTCCAGTACTCTGAGCACTCCTAGACTCCTCACTCTTTCTCATCTTACAAAGCTTATCAGTTGTAAAATCTTTCTTTTCCATAAAATGCAGTAATAATGCCTATATCACCCACTTCACAAGGTTATTTTGATGTTCATATAAGTGATTTATTGGAAGCTTGCTGAGCATTCCAAAGCGCTATAGATATGTTTTTATTATTACTCCAGATGTCTTAATGTCTCTTTTGCTCAGTTTCTTCATTTGTAAAATGAGAAGGCTAGACCTGATTACCTCTTCAAAGTCTCTTTTAGCTCTAAAACTTGATGAGTTATACTTAGATTCAACATTACATGGAATTTAATAACATAGAATGAGGAGAGACTGCTGACAAATTGACTCAGAAGAGAATGTTGGTGAAAATACTCATTTAAATCTGGAGCATGGACATATACACAATTTTGTTCAGAGACCTTGGCATAATTTCTCTTTCCTGTGACTTTAAATTGCAGACTTTGAAATAGGGGTGGCTTTTATGCTACTGAATTGCTTTCCTCCAGGGCTGGTAGCATAGGGGTCCTCAGCACCTTAAATAGGAATGATTACTAAATAGTTGCAGCTTCAAAGAGAAGATAGGGAAGGAGAGTTTGCATTCTTACCAGTGTGCCTTTCATCTCAGCATCTCAAAGCACAGTGAAATGTGGTAGCTGATGACCTTATCCTGCTTGGAAATCACAATTGCCTTATTGTTTGGTGTTTGTATCCTTATTCAAAATACAGAGTTAGAGCATCCTTTCTCTCCTCTTCATGTACTCTTAGTCATCATCCAACACAAATTTAGAAACATCTCTACTCCAAATGTTCATACAGCCTATTTGTGCCCTTAATGAGGTACAGTCTGCCAAATCCATATTGGTTTGATCAGCCACAGTTGGACACACTGTACCTTGACCCTGACATGGTGATGTCATTTTGTTCCTCTCAAGCATAAAGGACAACAACCAACCAGTCATCATGACACTGGAAGGTTATCTAGTTGATGGCATTAAGATCATCTGCCCACCACTATGGTGTCATGTCATCTACTCTCATTAATAATAATAGTTAATACTGATATATAACTTTAAGGTTTGCAAAGCACTTTAAAAATCTTAACTCATTTGATCCTCCCAACAACGCTGGGAAATAGGTGCTATTATGATCTACATTTTATAGGTGAGGAACATGAAGCAAGACTATGGTTTTATCCTTCATTTTGGAAGAGGACCAATGACATCATGGGGTGATGATTTGCACATGAATTCGATTTAAGTGAGGCAGAGTGGCACAAAGTTGTCGGCCTCACTCTCCCTTCCCGAGTCATTGAAGTCCAGTGGCAGGACAAAAGTCCAGTGACTGTGATGGCTTGGGATGAAATGCATGACCTTGGCATCTTTGATACCTGGCCAAATTCTAAGCATTCCAGAGCTCATGCTTCGTCTGTCTTCATGGCTGTTGGAACAAATTGTTCTCATTCATCAATTCTGTTGGGAGAAGTCTTCACATGCTTGGGGTAGACATTCCTCTAATAGAACTGAGGCCCATGGGTTACCCTCAACCTGGTTTAGCCCATCTACCAAGACAATTTACCTGGATGTGTCCATGCATGCTACAGCTTCTTGGAGCCACGAATGAGAATTGGGTGAATCAGGTAGATACCAAAAGTGGCTGAACAGCCCTGAAAAGGGTTCAGCAAAAGAGGTGTGAGTCCTCCTGAACACCTCACACACCCCACCTGAGGCAGGTAGAGATTAAGCAATTTCTCCAGGGTCACAAAGTTACCTAGTGTCTGAGGCTGAGTTTGAACTCAAGTCTTCTAGACTCCAGGCCTGGTGTTCTAGCCACAGCGTCACCTAGCTGCCATTAGGGAAAAAGCTGACAGAGGACAGAGCAATCCTGTCTTTCTGAGGACTTCTAATGCTGTGGAGAGGGATTAGGGAAACAGAGCCATGAACAAAGGTAATACAAAGAACAGCTGATATTTATGAACCAATCAATCAACAAGCATTTATGAACTGTCTACTGTATGCTAAGCACTTGGCATACAAAGGCAAAAATGAAATTCTCTGCCTTCAACAAGCCTACACTGTTGGGGAAAAAAGCATTTACTCATATAAGTAAATAGAAAATGACATACAAAGAAAATAGAAAGTATTGGAAGGTGGTAATTTATAAAGTACTTGATGTAAATATTTCATTTGTTCTTCATAACTCCCTTGTGAGATGTGTGTTTCTATTATCCCCATGCCACAGATGAGGAGATTCAGGCTCAGAGAAATGATCAAATGATTTTCTTAGGTTAAAATAGCTAGTCAGAATCTGAGGTAGGATTTGAACTCAAGTCTTCCTGACTACCAGGCTCATATTCTCTCTGAGGAGCCATGCTGTTAGAAACCTTGGACGAAAAGGAAAGAGGCATTGCCTGAGGTGATAGGTATCTATGTATGTACCACTGAAAAACAAGATTTGTGGTATTCAAAGGTGGTGATGGAAATTATTTCTTTTGAGACAAAGAGCAGGGAATTGCATTACTGTTCAGTTATTTGGATACAGATGGTAGACCAGAGGGTCCCGTAACTAACTACACACACTCCAATCTCCCTGAGAAATCTCCATTGGAAAGTCGAGTGATTCTATAAATTTGGTGACTATTGAGACAGGATAGTTGTCTTCCAATACCTGAAGGGCTACCACATTAAAAAAAAAAAAAAGGTTATTTGTGTTTTACCCCTCTCACCCCTGAGATTGGAGTCAGGAGTAAATGGATGAGTTTCAGTCAGATTTTGGCTTAATATAAGGAATATCATCCTAATAAGAAAGTTCCTTAAAAGTGAGATAGGCTTTTTTGAGAGGGGATGATATCCTGTCATGGGTGCTCTTCAGTCTCAAATAGAGTAGCCACTTGCTGGAGATGTTGTACAGTGGATCCTGTCTGAGTATAGCCATTTTTTGGCTTTGGAGATTGTAATGTTATGCCAAGGAAAGGCAACTTCCCAAGGTTCAAAATACCAGCATAGGTGCTCTCCATTTTATTCAGTGGCAAATTAAGAACAGAGAAGGTCAAAATATGACATCATTCAAAATACAGCATTTACTAAGCTTGATTAAATAATCTCCAAGTACTACCCCACCCCACGACCTTCCACTCATTCAATCAATTACAAAGTCCCTGTTCTAAACACTACTCCACCCCTAGGCTGTACCTTCATTTAGTCCACCACAAAGCCCCTCTTCTCAAATGGAGATTAGTTTCCAAACATAAGTAAAGTACATTCATTTGCTCAACCATAGAACACAAAAAGGTCAAAAGTTCCCCACCCCTGGATCACAATTGAATCTACCCCAGAGTTACATCAAGTTTAAGCACAGCACTTAATACCCAAATGGAGGTCTTTTCTTCATCTTGACAGGAGGCAAGTTCTCAGCAATCTTAGTTCCTGGGGAGACAAGGCTTAGCAAGGCCACAAGATACATTGCCAGTCTCTTCATTAATTCATCCTCTGTCTGCAGAACAGTCCTAGAACCCCTGAAAACATTAGCAAAACCCTCTCCCAGGATTTCTGTAAACATACAACAAGAAAATCCTTCTTCAGGGCTTCTGAACCAACAGAAAGGTTCCCAGACCCCTGCAACAACAGCACTGTCCTTCACCAGTGGACAGTATTCACTCTCTGTCTGCAGGACAGTCTCAGGGCTTCTTAGCCAACAGTCAGGTTCCAGGACTTCTTCAACAAAAGGACTGTCTTTCACCAGTGGACAAATCTGGCAAAACAACATCAAAACAGACAGACAAAGTACCAGCAAAACAGCCATGTCTCCTCAGTCCTTGGTAGCTCAGGGGGCAGGTCTCAAAAGTCCAGGGCAATTCAAAGTGGCCACCAGCAATTCTCTCAGTCTCTCTCTGCCTCCAGGAGGTACTGCTTCCAAAAAGTTCTTCTGCCTCTCTCTTGTCTCTCCAAATCTACCTCACCAGCTCCTCCCAGTTCAGGACTTTCTTTTCACATCAACAAGTCCATCCCACAGGTGGGATTAACAAGCTCTGGGTTTTAACACAATCAATTTGAAAAACCAAGCCAATACAGGGGAATCTTTAATTGCCATTACTATCACAGAGATCCCTTCCTATTCTGAGATTCTATATAATCCTCTTTAGCCAAAGGACTCATTATGAGTTGATGTGAGTGGTAAATTTATAGCTCTAAGCAATATGCCAAACCAGAGCCATTACTAGGGTGGAATAACTGTGACTTTGTACCGGGGGATAAACATTTGGATTGGGGCTATTCTTCCCCAAAGCAGAATGACTGCACCCCTTTAGAATGTGAGCTCCTATTATTATTTTGCCCAACTTTATGCCAATGAAATTGACAGCCAAAGTGAAATTGGTGAATACCTAAAGAAAAAAATAAATTGCTCTGATTAACAGAAAAGTAAATAGAATATTTAAATAACTCTTTCTTAGAAAAAAAAAACTGAACAAGACATGAGATCCTGAAGAAAAAAATAGGACCAATTCTTGTTGTTTTAGTTGTTTTCAGTCATTACATATTTGTGACACTTTTTGGGGTTTTCTTGGCAAAGATACTAGAGTGGTTTGCCATTTCCTTCTTCAGCTCATTTTACAGATGAGGAAACTGAGGCAGTATTAAGTGACGCCCATGGTCACCCAGATAGTAAGTGTCTGAGGCCAGCTTTGAACATATGAAGATAAGTCTTCCTGGCTCCAGGCTCGGCACTATGGCACCACCAGGAAATAAAATAAACCCACATAAATCATCAATATTTCTATATATTACCAATGCAATTCAGTAGGAAGAGCTGGAAAGACAGCTTCCATTTTAAAATAACTGCAGACAGTATAAAATATTTGGGGTCTATCTTCCAAGATATATGCAGGTTCTATGTAAATCCAATTGCCTAACACTTCATATAAATAGACAGATTGAAACAATTTGAGAAAAATTAATTACACATGAGCAGATTGAGCCAATATAATAAAAATGACAATAATATATAAATTTATTTACTTAGTGTTATATCAAACTACTAAAAAATAACTTTATAGGACTAGAAAAAATAATAACAAAATTAATCTAGAGGAACAAAGAATATCAAGGAAAACAATGAAAACAAAAAATATGAGGGAAGTGGGGCTAGAAGTAGCAGATATGAAAGTATATTACAAAGTGGAAGTCATTAAAATAATTTGGTACTGAATAAGAAAGAGAGTCATTGATCAGTGAATAGATTAGGAACGCAATGCACAGAAACAAATGAGCACAGTACATAGTAACAGAATATTCGATAAATCCAAAGATACTAGGTGTTGGAGCAAGAACTCATCATTTGACACAAACAACACTGGGAAAACTGGCAAGTTGTATGGCAGAAACTAGGTATAGACCAATATCTCATGCCATATGCCAAAAGAAGGTCAAAATAGGTACGTGATTTAGACATAAAGAGTGATATCATAAGCAGATTAGGAGAGCATGGAAAAAAAAATTACCTGTCAGACCTATGTATGAGAAAAGTTCATGACCAAACAAAGGATAGAGAGGATCATGGGAGGTAAAAAAAGAAAATTTTGGTTACATTAAATTAAAAAGTATTTGTATAAACAATACAGCCAAAATTAGAAGGAAATCAGGAAACTGGGGGAAAAATATAGCAAGTTTCTCTGATAAAGGTCTCATTTCTAAATATATAGGGAACTGAGCCAAATTTATAGAAATAAATGCCATTCCCTAATTGACAAATGATCGAAGGATATATACAGGCAGTTTTAGAAGAAGAAGAAATTAAAGCCATCTATACTCCTATGAAAAAATGCTCTAAATCACTAATAATTAGAGAAATGAAAATTAAAACAACTCTGAAGTATGACCTCACACCTTTCAGATTGGTTAAGATGATAGAAAATAAAAATGACAAGTTCTGGAGGGCATGTGGGAAATAGATGTGCTAATGCATTGTTGGTAGAGCTGTGAACTAATCCAGCTATTCTAGAGAATAATTTGGAACTATATCTGAAGGGCTATATAAATATGTATAGCTTATTTTACACAGAAATATACACTTTTAGGTCTATATTGCAAAGAAATTGAGGAATAAAAGAAAACTACCTATATACACAAGAATATTTATAGCAGCTCTTTCTGTGGTGGCAAAAAATTGGAAACTGAGGGGATGTCCATCAGATGCAGAATGGCTGAACAAGCTGTGGTATATGGTTGGAATGGAATACTATTGTGCTGTAAGAAATGATGAAAATTATGGTTTCAAATTAACCTGACAAGACTTATATTAACTAATGCAAAGTGACGCGAGCAGAACCAAGACAATAGTCTACACATCCACAGCAATTTTGTGAAACACTTAGCAATTCTGATATATACAATGATCCATGATGATCACAAAGGACTCACAATGAAAAATATTATCTACCTCCAATAGAGAATTGATGCATTCTGAGTTCAGATTGAAGTGAGTTTTTTTTTCCACTTTCTTTAATTTTCTTGTTTCTCTTTTTTTGTCCCATGACTGATGCGGAAATACGTTTTGCATGACTTCATACGCATAATGGGTACTGTATTTCTTGAATTCTCCATGTGTTAAAGGAGGGATAGGAGGGAGGACAAAAGCTTGGAACTACAAATAAAGAATGTAAGTTCCTTGAGGGTAGAGAAGTTTGTTTTTCTTTGTATTCCCAACCCTTAGGAAAGAGCCTGGTGCACAATAAGTACATAATAAATATTTGTTGACTGACTGACGGCTGTCATGGTTCTTTGTGATTTCCATACCTGGTGGGATAATGTTCCTTACTCCCTTGCTTGCTGTTGCCACACTTTAGGGGCAGTAATCTCTACCATCCTTGGCGTCCTAAAACAATGAGCATAACTGTCTCCTGTCTTCTGATTCAGCATTCTGCCACCTCCTGTGGCTTGCTTAGATGGGGTTCAGTTGTTGTTGGTGATTTAGAGATAGGCAGAATTCTCTAGGACCCAAGTCATATCCTTGTATTGCAGGGGCATCTGACTGGGTTGGACCTTCTTGGGGATCTCATGCTATGAGTATTCATTGAGGTGTCCATGGCATCCCTCTTGTGCAAACATAAGAAGCCTTTGTTCTTTGTCCTCAAGGGTCCCTCCCTGTTTGTAACTTCCCCAGCCTCCAAGAAATCAGCATCCCAGAATATCTTCCTCCAAGCCTGGGTTTTTTCTCTTCTCCCCATCCTGTCATTTCCATAAACATAACTACATTTTTCCTGGGCTCTGGAATTCCTCTTACTGCTGCCCTTGGGGTAGACACAAAACCACTAAGTTATATACACATCTGTTGTTGCAGCCTATAGTATATCAGTGCTTCAAATCCTGACTCCAGGAACCAGGAATCTTAAAATATTAGGCACAGATTCATTCTATTTAATTCTGAAATTATAGAATATCAGTTAGCTAGGGAATAGTAAATGCTTTAATTTACATCAGTTTTAAAATA
The DNA here is from genome assembly GCF_028583685.1 of Petaurus breviceps papuanus. NCBI lineage: Eukaryota > Metazoa > Chordata > Mammalia > Diprotodontia > Petauridae > Petaurus > Petaurus breviceps. The sequence goes on from NW_027187347.1 coordinate 4,697,774, forward strand.
AATCAGTTTAAATGACCAAGGTTTTATTTTCAACTTCTTAACATTGTCAGGATACATCTCAACCAAGGAGATGAAGGAGAATGTGGGAGAGCAGAGGATATTTAAATGATAATGTCACATGTTATAGAGAAACCAAGGAACTGTATGATGGAAATATTACTTACAATGACCAGAATTTGCAGAGCCTTTGAGATCTGATCCTGTGTCATATGTCCAAAGGAAAGGGACAGAGAGAGCAGAGATATCCCAGCAAGAACAAGTTTATTGATGATCTCCACAATGATGGCATAAGGCATTTTTTCTAGTGAGTGATTCCCTATACAGAGGCAGTTGCATCAGGACAAGGTGACCTTCAGAGTTTCTTCTGTTCCATTCTATTCTCTATCTGTCTATCTATCTATCTATCTATCTATCTATCTATCTATCTATCTATCTATCTATCTATCTATCTATCTATCTATCTATCTATCTATCTATCTATCTATTTATCTATCCTATTCTACCCAACATAGCCACCTTATAAGGTAACTCTGTTTTTAGCTTTCCTGGTCCCTCTATATTTTTAGGCTGATTTTTAGACCAAAGCTGCTCAGGGGACTCAGATATAATATCATTTCTCCAGAAACAGGATTTTGATGCTTCTTCCTTCTGTTACAAGGAAATGAAGTAGCATAGTAAGATCTCTCCTGAATGTTTATGGTGTGGATGGGAGTATTTGTTGATCCATTCATCTCCATTCCTTATTAATGATAATTTAGGCTTGGTGCTTGATTAGGTCATAGTATAACAGATCTGAGTAATCTCCTGGAACTTGGGTCTATAAAAGGAAAAAAGACAGATATGTAAGATAAGAGCATCAAGAGAGAGCAGAAGCTTTATATATCTCAAAGATCAGAAAAGAGTTGGGTCCTTAGGAAGTAGCCCTCCTGCTCCCACCTCCCAATCTAAACTCAGGTCTATATCCTAAAGAAATTACTTTATTAGATGGAAATGGAATCAATGGAAAGGCAGTTTTATAACCTTTCAGCAGTTCTTAGAGTGGGTGGGGGAAAATCATATGGACTCAGAATCACATGACCCCAGGAGAAGATGGAACCATGGAAGCTGAAGGAAGCCCTTCTTCTGCAGAAATGGCAAAAGCTCTTAGATATAGTTTTCTGGAAAGAAAAACAAATCTATAACAGCAATGGAGGAATAGTGAAGGAGAAGAGCCTTTATATGGAGTTGTGATATAGAGGAGCAAACTTAGAACTTTTTGCTCTATATATTGCCAGTTGTGTACACACCTTGTACTAGGGGCCTTAACCTCCTGTAAGCTCTAGAATTGTGCCCTGGATGTGATGCTGTCCTAAATGGTGAGCATATCACATGGTCTCACTATCTACCCAAGTTCTTCCAGAAAGAGAGAAGGAATAGAGAAAGAATATGGTTTGTGAAGAGAAAGAATATGGTTTGCAAAGCTATACTAGGATTCCTTCTGAGATAAGAAGCAAAGTGCGAGGTGGCCCAGGGAGAAAGAACACTGACCTTAAGAGTCCAAATCCTGCCTCAGTCTTACTGGCTGTGTTGCCCTGGAAAAATCATAACCTATTGAAGTCTCAGTTTTTTCTTTAATAAAATAGGGATAATAACAGCATATATCCCCCATGAGTGTTGTAAGGATCAAATGATACAACATGTAAAGTGCTTTGCAAACTTTGAAGTAGCATGTACATGATAGTTATTATTATTTGTTGATCTCTTTGCTAAAAATCTTTCAATTAGGATTATTTTTGGAAGATGAGTTGCCAAAGCAAGCACCAACTAGAGGCACTCTTGAAGAAATGTGGTAAATGTGTCAGCCCTGTTGAAAATGACATTTAATTGTTTCAAAAACATTATTTAATAATTTAATTTATATTAAATATAAAATAATAAAATAAAATATAAAATGTATACAAAATAGTTTAATTATTTAAAAATAATTAAGCAAAAACAGCCGACAGAAACCTTGTGCATTTGGGTATATTATGACAGGAATTTCTGCATGAACTCATTGAATTGGGAGGAAAAATGCTGTTTGGGACTACAATTCCCAGAATTTATAGTCAGGTTTCAGTCTGAATACTTAGTTATACTTGTCTGACAAATATACACAATAGGCTTAGTAATTCCCCACATCTGCTGTGATGGAGAAAGTATGTTTAGCTATCTTTTCCCCCCAAGTTGTTCGATTTTCTTTTCTTTACTCAATGTTTAACTTACTTTTAACTGATCTTTTCATGTTTAAAGGTCATTCAAAAGCCATTGTTTCTGTTTCTTAATTCTATGGCAATTTGTGGTTGTTTTATTCTCTCCATGCCTCAATTTAACCTTCTGAAAAGCAGTCAAAATAGTAATAAGTACTAAATGACCTACAAGGAATGTTTGATTTACAAATAAAATGGTCTGTGTTTTTCCGGGAGAGTCGGTGCGTAACATAAAGGATTAGTTTCGGTTACTCTTTCATTTATTCACACTTCCTGTAAGTTGGGACAGGTTGGGGGCAAGGGGGACTTAGGGAGGCTCTTCAGAACCAAATAATACCTCTCCATTCATTAAATCCAATACAGCATGAACTGTTCGGAGTTTTCATAAATTAGCTATGAGCAGACTCTGCAGATAGTAAGCATCTCTCCTGCAGCTCTCCACAGTGTCTAGCTTATTAAAAATAAGCTATAATCCCAGTTGATTTTAGTCAGCTTCACAATTGTCACACAGTAATTCCCTCTGGCAGATGTTTTTCAGGATAGTAACTGGGATGTCTTGAGGAGGATGGATGGAGATCCAGTAGAGCATTGCTGGGGAAGTACAGATGAATCAGAGCTCCTTGTGGACACCAAAGTAAAAGTTAAGGAGAAATGGCAAGTTCCTTGGGAAAAACACACAATCGTTTTATTTCTATAATGAGGCAGAGAGCATCACAGATGGAGAATTAAATGGAGAGATCAACACACAGATGGGGAAATGAAAGCATTGTGTTTTGCCAACTGGATAACATCTGGCACCACATTATAGTAAACTTAAATAACTAACAAGCTAAACAAAAGTTCCAAGTAGCAGATGATCTTTTAATATTTTTGCAAGGAATAGGAACATGACAGCCAAAAATAAGTCATGGTATATATGTCAACTAGAAATACATATCTTTCTCTTAAAAAAAATCCAAGCAGATGTTGAATTTGCAGCTGGAAATGAAGCAATCGGGAAAGGGAGAAGAATTCAGCAAACAGGAAACTAAACTGCTCTGTTGGCTCAGACAACTGCATTGTCTCATTAAATACAGCCTATTCCTGGGCTGCTTGGAATTGTTATGGATTATTGAAGGAGATTTAGAACTTGCAAAACCAAAATATAAAATTCAGTGATGTGTCCCTTTCTAGGACACACAGAAGAAATAGTGTTAGCTTTGATGTAGTTTGGTGGATATTGCCACCTCAGGTCTCCACTGGGAAGAGGGGCAGGGACTTAGAAATAGCAAGAATGACTGATAGATTCATAAGTGCAATCCTACTCACAAAAGGAATTACCAATCCTATGTGCATTCTTATCTGTCTTGCTCATTGTTGGTGTATTCAGAAGGGATCTGAGGTCTGTTAGTTGTGCATTTGAAAGAAGTCTTGGCTACCCTTGCCCTCCTGAGCATAAAATAGCATCATTCATAATCTCTTGGGATACCATGTGCACAACTTTGTCTCTCAGGGAGCAGAATAGATATTTGAGAATTTGATGACTGACTAGCCTTGCAATTTTGAACATATATCTCTTGTGTAATGTTAACTTGGTAAAGACAATTGTAGGCATCTCCAAGGAAATCAGGCTGCTAGAGATGGATGCCAACTGATTTCAGGAAAAAAATTTCTCAGTGTTCTCTTCACTGATATTGACACTCCATTCTTATCCCCACCATGTTCCCCACTGTAGCATTTTGTCTTTACTTTGGAACTGGCAGAGGGCCTGACTTTGACTGATAAGATCATCCCTTCCAATTCTTTGGACTTGGTGGGTAAAGGAGAGGGTGAGCAGAAGGCAGCTGTTCCAGAAGTGACAGAGAGACTATGGGCATGAAGTCTCCAGAACCTTACTCTGGAAGTTGAGGTAGCAAGGACAAATCATTTATAAGTATGTTTGAGGCAGATCTTGCATAGCTGAAACCTATTGAGACTGTAGATTAAAGGCAGTACTTTTTTTTCCTCTTCTGATTTTCCCTTTCCCTCCTGAGAGAATAAGTCCTATGTGTGGTTTTCTGTGGGTAAGGGAGGCTTATCCTTGTTTTTTTTTGTTTGTTTACCTTTCTGTGTTTTATATTTAATTTAGCTCTTATGATGGGGACTGTGATAAAGCTGCTAACTAAACAAGTTGATAGACCACAGTACTATTGTTGAATGCAACTTTGAATAGCAGTCATTGAGAATACCTAGGAGGGAAGAAAGATTTAAAACTATTGTATTTTGCTAGAATGTAATTCTTGACTTGGGGCTCAGAGCTATAACAGAGGTATTGATTTATTTTTCTAGCTTCCTAGGGCAGAGAAAACTTTAAAATTTTCTTTCCTGTGTGTCTCAGACTTCTGAGATATGTGTATCAATAACAGTGGCAAGGCAGCTAACTAGCTTGACTGGTAGAAAAGCAGGCTTTCATTTTTCCCTGTCCAGACTTGAAAGAAAAGCCATTTCTTTGGAGAAGAAGGGTCTGAGGGGTGGATGGAGAGAAACTCACACTTTCAAAGGAAAGAAGAGGGCAACCCTGAAGAAGGTAGAGGGGGAGCAAGAGCAAATTTATCACCTGCTTGCCTGTTCACCAACTCAGTATAGTAACATCACCACTACATTGTGTGGTTTCATGTGAATACCATCTGTGATTTGTATACTAATCAATAAATTCTCAAGCATTCGCATTTAGGAGTGTGAAAGTTTAGACTTCTTCTGCATGGTCCCAAAGGGCAAAACTAGGCAATGATTGGAAGCTTCAGGGAGGCAATTTTGATTGGATATCTGGAAAAAACATTTTAGAAGCTCAACAATGGAATGGAGTCCCTTTTTAGTCAATGAAATTTCCATTACTGGAGGGCATCAAACCAAAACTGGATAACCACTTTTTCTATATGTTGTAGAGGTGATTCTTATGCAAGTTCTGGTTGCACTAGATGGTCTTAAATTCTGTGATTGTCAATGAAATTGGTGTGACTCAGAATATGAAAGATATACGTTGTTTTTTTTTTCCCTCCTGGAACCAAGCTGCAAGAAGGTGATAGAAATTAAATAGTAAAATTGCCAGTTTTAAGTTAATATTCTTTAAGGATATAGTATATTAGTAATCAAATAAGGGAAAATTCATCAAATGAACACACCCCCAACTAATTTGGTACACTTTGGGTTTAAAACATTTTGATAAGATCCATTCATGTAGAGATCACAAGACATGGGATATCAGAACAAAGGGGAATCCGGTAAATAGGGGAACAAAATGGAGGAAATTAAGCTCATTTTTCTTATTGATAAAAAGATTCACTAAAGGAATATTTTTTTTAAGCAATCGGGGTTAAGTAACTTGCTCAAGGCTACATGGCCAGTTATTTCTGTGTGTGGTGCTGAGTATCTGAGGCCAGATTTGATCCCCAGGTCATCCCGACACTGGAGCTGGTGCTCCTACTCACTGAGCCACCTGGCCACCCCTAAGCAATTGGGGTTAAGTAACTTACTCAAGGTTACACAGCCAGGTGTTTCTGGGTGGGTGCTAAGTGTCTGAGTCTGGGATTTGATCTCCAGGTCATCCCAACACTGGAGCCGGTGCTCTTACTTGCTGAGCCACCTGGCCTCCCCAGGAATATTTTTTATTCAAAGCATAATTTCATTTGAAAAAAAATATTCTTTTTAGAATGAATACTCTAGCTACCATCCAACATTTCTCAGAGAACCTCTGGTCACATTTCATGGAACACTAGTGAAATGCTAATTTTTATTACATTCTATACTTGTCCTTCACTTCTCTAATGAAAGGATGGAGGTGTATTTCATTCTCTGTCTTCTGGAACAAGTACTGGTCATTCCCTTTGGCCTGAGTTCCATTATTGTTCACTGTTGTTTTCACTTACATTATTATAGTAATGTTATCTATTGTTTGCCTGGTTCTGTTTGTTTCACTATATATCATTAGGTACAAATCATTCTATAGGTGTAATAAATTACAGTCAGAAGACCATGATTTATCTTTATCACTTACTCCTTGTATGATATTGGTTAAGTCACTGGATTTCTTTGGGCCTTGCTTTCCTCATCACTAAAATGAGATGGTTAGACCAGATGATTTCTAAGGTTTCTTTCAGCTCTTAATCCTATGATCTTATGAGATGTTCAATTTTTCCATGAAATTATATTTCTTGTTGCCATGGGTTAGCCAACTCTACCAAGTCCTCTATTTCTTTATGAGGAAAATACATGAAAAGGCAACAAATTATAAACTATCTTACACTGTTTTAAAGTTGTATTTAATTGCAACTTCTTGATACTTTCTGATTTAATTTATAAAGAGAATATCAATTTGGATATAGTTCATTCTATCTAGTAGAATGTCAAATCACTGGAAGGATTACACATTAAGAGTACCAATATTTAAAATTAATGTTTGTTGACAGTTTAATTTGAACTATCGTTCATGGTATCTCTGCTTCTGTTTTCCCAACTCTGCCCTTATTACCACAGAATAAGAAGGAGGTCACAATGATCTTTTTGCATTTTTGTCTTTTTTGACTTGTAGTGACCAAAAATATTTATCACTGAGAGAACGGGTTGCTAGTGATGAGTCTCTATGTATTTAGTTGTATTGGTCTTTGCTCAGTAGAGACCAATTTTGTTACCAAAACTTTTCTAAATGGCTTTCTCACTTGGGCACAACTTGTGTTTTACTGAAATAGCCTTTAAAAACTTGGGATCGGGGAGGCTAGGTGGCACAGTGAATAGAGCACTGGCCCTGGAGTCAGGAGGACCTATGTTCAAATCCGGCCTTAGACACTTAAAACACACACACAAAACTAGCCATGTGACCCTGGGCAAGTCACTTAACCCCAATTGCCCCCCAAAAAGCAAAAAAAGAAAGAAAGAAAGTTTGAAGAATAACTGAGGTCTACTTGTAAATTTTGCTACTAGTTATCCCAAACATAATTTAAGTGGTGATAAATCACTAAAGAAACTTTTGCAGATATATGTTTGTAGCCCAGTGTTCTATGTATATTTCCCCTCTAAAAAAAATATCTAATATAAAGAATTCTATCTAGATATTTTTAATCTCAGCTGTTTGGTGTCCACATTCTTTATAGACATTAGTCTTTAGTTAATAGTGTTTGTTAAATGTAGAGATGAAACATGGGAGAAAGAATGAAGTTTCATTCCATTTCCTGGAGTTTCTTTTCTAGGAATGAAATCTATCTTCCAAAACTAGGTACTTTATAGGAATGTACATAGGGGCAATTTGTTTCTATGCATGATTAAGTCAGAATGAAAAAGAAGAGGAGAGCTTTGTGTAAGTTTGCTCAAAAGTAGATGAATATCTCCACATGTGCATAGCTTAAACATGGAATGGGTAAAGATAAGAGCAAAGATAATACACCTTCTGCTCCTACCTAAGTACATTCACATTTGTCCTAAATATAAATTATATGAAATCTTAAAAGAGCAACATTCAATTATAATATCTCCTAAAGGACTAAGTGGAGGAAATGTTATCAGCAGGAATATTTTAGATATGGGAGAGATCATGTGTCCTTAAAAATATGAAAAAAAGTTTAAGGAAAAAAACACCTATGAAAAAAATTATAAGATGTTTAAATGATTAGAAATTTTCACAAAGACACATAAATGTATTAAAGACTAAATGTGAAGTCCAGGCTTCCTATCAAATGTCTGTAGATGAAATTATGATTTTTCACATCAAATTTCTGTGATCATATCACCATACCACTAAAGGATCCTGAAAGACTCCCTCTTGCCCTCCAAATAACATCCAAAATTTTAGCCTGTCCTCTATTTTATCTTTTAAATAGTATTTTATTTTTTCCGATTATATGTAAAGACAATTTTTAACATTCATTTTGACAAGATTTTGAATTCCAAAATTTTTTCCTCTCTCCCCCCTCCCTTCTTCCTAAAATGGTAAGCAATTTGAAATAGGTTACATATGTGCAATCATGTAAAACAAATTTACATATTAGTCATGGTTGTGAAAGAAGAAACAGACCAAGAGGAAAACACACACACACACACACACACAGAGTAAGTGAAAGAACTATGCTTTGATCTGCATCCAGAAATCATTTCTTTAAATGGATGTGGATAGTACTTTCCATCATGAGTCCTTTGTAATTATCTTGGATCATTATGTTGCTCAGAAGATCTAAGTCATTCATAGTTGATCATAACACAATGTTGCTGTTAACTGTGTACAATTTTCCTGATTCTGATCATTTCACTTTGCATCCATTTGTACAATTCTTTTTAGGTTTTTTTGAAATCTGCCTGTTCATAATTTCTTATTGCACAATAGATTCCATTGCATTCATAGCTTGTTCAGCCATTCCTTAATTGATGGGCATCCCCTCAATTTTCAATATTTTGCCACCATGAGAAGAGCTGCTATGAATATTTTTGTACATGTATGTCCTTTTCCCTTTTTAATGATCTCTTTGGGATACAAAGTTAGTAATAGTATTGCTATATTAAAGCTTGGTTGCCCTTTGTTAGTCCTTGACTATAGGCTCCCAACCTACCTTTCCAGTTTTACGACATTTACTTCACAACATTATTCCTAACTTAAATGAAATAAAATATGTGAAAGTCCTCTGAAAAGTATGAAATACTAAATGGCCATATGCACTTTTATTATTAAGCAATATGTAGATATTTACATGTGTATATAAATATGTATATATGTATGCATGTGTATATGTTGTCCAAGTGCATATGAAAAATCTACATAACTATAAAGCTCATCCATCTGTGTGTCTTGGATAGGATTACAAGCAGACAACAAGCTGGGCCCAGAATTGAATAGGAGACTGGGCTGGATTACATTTTGGAAACTATAAAGTTCTTTTAATTACCCTATTTTCTCCTTAAAACAAAGACCCATCTTTTTAAATGCTGCTGCTCTTCTAGTGATGTTTTATACCTGAGAATCTCAGTACACTTCTTAACAAAGAACTGAAGTTGAACATCACAAGAAGGACAGTGGCGGGGTACATAATGGATAGGAAAAGGTCAGAGTTCATTATAAATGAGGAGTTATGGAGGAGAAACAGTATAAAAGATGATAGAATATGAACGATTGAAAAAAGACAATGACTCAGTCATATAGAGAGCACGAGGGGTAGCTGATGGATAGCCCTCCATGTTCCATTGATAGTCTTTGAGTGTCAAGGAAATGTGAGGAAGGACCCTAGTACGTTGGGTAGAATTCCTGTGCTGAATTAATGAGAGGTAAAGGACCAAGGACCACAGTCACACAAGATGGATAGATATGGATTAATTACCATCTGTGTTACTGTGGGAGATACTCATAAAACTCAGTTAGCCAACATTTGTTGATTAAGTGCTTATGATGTACAAGTGTGGGAGATATGAAGAAAAGCAAAGAAAATGACAAAAAATAGTCTCTGCCTTCACGGAGCCCACGTTCTAAGGGAGAAGACAATGTGTAAATTGTCACGGGTGCGAAATATACGCTGGAAATGAAAGAAAACTTCAGAGTGAAGGAGGTAATGGGTCAGGGGAGTGGGAAAGGGTTGGGAAGAAACAGGAAACACCTTGTGCAGAAAGTGGGAAAAGATCTGAGTTTTGAAAGAAGCCAAAGAAGCCAGGAGTTCGGTGGGAGGAGAGAGAGCCTCACAGGCAGGACAGATGGTGAAAAGACATGGAGTTAGTGCATAGAGTGTCATTCTCAAGAAATAGAGAAAAGACCTGTGTTGCTGGATTATAGAAATGAATGGTGCACTGGAAAGAGTGTTAGACCTAGACTCAGGAAGACCGGAGTTTAAATTCAAACTCAGACACTTACGAGCTGTTCGACCTTGGGCAAATCATTTAAGCCTGTTTGCCTCAATTTCCTTCTTTGTAAAATGAGTTGGAGAAGGAAATGGCAAACCACTCTGGTATCTTTGCTAAGAAAACCCCAAATGGGATCATGAAGTGTCAGACATGACTGAAACAGCTGAAAAATAAAAGAAATCAATAGAGGAGAGTAAATATATAAGACTCTTGGAAAGGTAGAAAAAGGCCCAGTTGTGATGGACTTGAAAAGCCAAATGGGATTTTATAGTTGATCCTAAAGGTAATAGGGAGTCACTGGAATTCACTGAATGGGAGAGGGGGAGTGACATGGTCAAGCCTGTAGTTTTGAAAAATCACTTCCATAGGTAAGTAGAAGAGAATGAATTGGAGTAGGGTAAGATGTGTGGCAAGGAAACTAATAGAAGAAGACTATAGAGAGAGAGCACAGATTTTCTGGAGGTGGAAAGAGAGAGAGAGAGAGAGAGAGAGAGAGAGAGACAGAGAGAGAGAGAGAGAGGGAGAGAGAGAGAGAGAGAGAGAGAGAGAGAGAGAGAGAGAGAATCAGACCTAGGCACTGTATAAAATATGCTTTATATCCTTCTTAGTTACTTCATACAATGTCCAATTATATATTGTCATGCTTTAGAATATTTGAACATTTGAAACATTTTCTTCCACATATTATCTGAGGTTTACATCATGTAGGCTAATTTAGGATCAAATAAGATAACATATGTAAAGTACTTTGCAAACCTTAAAGTGTTATATAAATGCTGCTGCTGTCCATATGTCCCATGTGAGTAGACTACAAATTAGTTGCTTTAGTCATTGTCATTCTTTCTCTCACCCTTTGCCAACTGTATTTCCCCTAATTAGAATGCTCTCTACCTTTCCTTTTTCAATGCTATGGTGGAAAGGGAATTGGATTTGTAGCCAAGACACCTGTGTTTGAATTCAGTTTTGTGCTACTTAGTAGCTCTATGACCTTGGAAAGTCATTTAAGTTCCCTGGGCATCAGTATACCCATATGCAAAATGAGGGAGTTGGACAAAATGATCTCTAAGATTCCTTCCAACACTTAAACCCTTTAACTCACATCATGCATGAATGCATCCATCCATTCATTAAGAACTGACTGTGTATCAGATCTTGTATGAGGTTCTGGGGATACAAATAAAAAGAATAGAATAAAACTCACTCTCAGAGGTCTTAAATTCAAGGCTCGGATCAAGGCCTCTTCCATGTAACCTTCCATGATTACTTCAGTCACACATACTAATGTCTTTTTCTCTGATGTGCTTAGATTCTGTCCACTTTATGGCAATCAATCACATTCTATTACATGCTTTTTGAATTGTTTTCTATGCTTGAATCTTATACCTCCAATAGCTTTATAAGTAGTTTGAAGTCAGGGAATGGGTCATCATTCTTATTCACATGCCACAGATTCTAGCATGTTGTAGGCATATACTAGATATTTAAAAAAAAAAGATGCCTGTCATTGAATTGATTCAATGATTTGCATGTACTATTTCATGATTGGTCTGGTTTTGGTTATTGGGAATAGTCATGAAAATGGTGAACAGATTCTGTAATCCTGCCATACTCAGGTAGGAACATGTGAACCTGACCATGGAATATGCCTGATTTCAAGCTCTGTCTTGGAGGTTAGTTCTAAGCTTTGGTCTTAACTCTACCACAAACCAACTGTGTAATCTTGGACAAATCATTCAATCTCTCTGGGTTTTGGTTTCCAAATATGCAACATGAGGATTTGGACTAAATGATATCCACCATCTCCTAGAGTGAAAATTCTATGATTCTATGTTCCTACTATACTTAATTGATATCATTATGAGAACTGTTTTTAATGAATATGTGAGAATTATTTGAAATTAGCAATATTAGCAATAATATATATGCATTCAAACAGAAAGGCTGTGTGTAATATTAACAATGATATCTAGCATTTATGTATTTCCTTGAAGTTTGTAAAATAGTTTACATAGGATATCTCATTTGATTACGATAATAACTAGCTCTGTGAGGTAGGAGTTATTATTATACTATTATTTTTTTGGAGGGCAATTGGGGTTAAGTAACTTGCCCAAGGTTACACAGCTAGTTTTTCTGTGTGGGTGTTAAGTGCCTGAGGCCGGAACCAAACTTGGGTCCTCCTGACTCTGGGGCCGGCGCTTTACTCACTGCGCCACCTAGCCACCCAAGTGGTAGTTATTATTACACTCATTATTTAAAAAAAAATAAGGAAACTGAGGCTGAGAGAAAGTAACTTCTATAGTAACATATCTAGTAGATGATTGAGACAAAATTTGAACTTAGGCCTTCCTGACTCCAAGTCTAGTGTTCTTATTCACCATGTCAAGTTAATATTCAAAGATGGATAATTAAATGAATAAAACAATTTATTAAGCACTTACCATATACTTATCACTGTGTTAAGTTCTGTGGATATAAATGGAAAGATAAGATAGCCCCTACTCTTAAACAGCCGATATTTCATTTGAGGTAAGCAGTGTAGATAGGAAACTTTGGCTACTGGGCAGATGAAAAAGTATGGAACTACTAAGAATGATGCAATAGGCCAAATGACAAAATCCAGTGGTTTCTAGAGCATATCTGTAGTGCTGCACAAGGTTTGTACAGTTTATCATCAAGGGAGATGGTAAAGCCCTGAGGGCCAGAGAGTTAGTGATGAGGCAGATAGTAAGTCATGGTGGTGTTCCATCTTGCCATAAATATTATAGTTAATGACTCCATGTTCATCCAAGAAGTGCAAGTTCACATGATCACTCTGTATAATGGTGATGCTGGAAGGTGACTTATTACCTTTGGGAATGTGAGGTGGGCCTGAGGGTCCAAGTGGAACAGGGATTCTGTATTCTCTCTCACAAAGGTGGGACAGAGGGGTGGGAGATGGTAGTGGTAATAGTATCAAGCCAGGATCTGGGAAGAGATAAGTGGAACTAGCAGGAAATTTATGGAAGGTAGGTTACCAGCCCTCTTGGGTCCTTAGGTGGATAGAAGAAATTCTAGGGCATAAACTTACACCACTGAGACATAAACTCAAGAAAGATACAATTTTGCTTAATCAATAAAAGCATTGTATGGTTAACTGGCTAGAAGGAGTTATTCCTGATGTAATTTCTTCCTTTGGAGAAGCTAGGTTAATAGACCTCTATGGGTCAAATCCCAGTCTTAAGAGACATAATTACTTAATAGTAGCTGAAATCTATAGTTATCAATAGTGTCTTTCATGTGGAAGATTTTTGTCTCAATGGATTTTGTTATAGCAATGGAATGTAGGCTGTGGTAGAAAATGTACTGTGTTCATGTACAGAAAACCGTATTTTAATTCTAGTTGTGGAACCTTAGACATTTCTCTTAAGCCCTTTGACCTTCAGCTTATTTATCTGCAAAATTCGAGGAAGTTAGACTACAAGATTTTAAAGGTCCATTCCAGCTTTACATCCTATGAAATAAATTGCAAGAATGCTGTGAAGAATAGAGTTGAAGATAAATCAGATCTATATCCATGTGACTAGAGTCATATTTAATTGGCATTTTTGTGTGCCTTTGCCAAGTCGGGGGAAAAAAACCACAACTTTATCAATACTGTTTTATGGAGTTTTGGTACTGCATGTGGTAAACAATTTTCCTAATCGTGTCTTATTCAAGCATTAGTTAGTGGTAGAAGGAACTGCTTATACAAGTCTTCATTCATTTATTCCAACAACTATAGAATGTCAGGTCTTAGAGGCATAGTCATTTTTCTACCCCCAACATTTTACAGGAGGAGAAACTGAAGTCCAGAGAAGGAAAGTAATTTACAGGATCACAAAATTAGTAACTTTCGAAACCAGGATTTGGCCCTAGAGTTTCTGACTCCCAAATATTAATATTCTCTAGTATTAATTTTTGAGGTTTTTATTTTTGGATAGAGGAAGTTCTCTGTCTTCTCATAGAATAAACTTGAATACATGGAACATAATAATAATAATTTTTTAGTTTTAGGAATTGAATAGGTTTGCAGAAAGAAATTAGACTTCCATCTTGCTGGTACAAACAGGACTGTTAAAATAAAGCTGAGTCTAATGGAAACTAGACATTATGCCTATGAAATACTTGATAAATTGACTTTTCCCCATTTATCTTCTTGGTTATTTTTCATGGACATCTATGATTTGAGGGTATGTTAACTGACCAGGAGGCAGATTTGTGTTAACTTCATGAGCTATGGTGCTAGGAATATGTGGATATATGATTCCACTTCATTAATTCATACATTAGTAAATTCCTGTTTGCATTTATTGAAAGGGGCCCCATTGAAGTTTATTGAGACCTTTCTTCTCATATAGCACACATTAATAATATAAGCAAGATATCAGAGGGATATTTAAAATATCCCAGGGAACTGTTTTCAGTTACCCTCAATTATCCTCAATAATTCAAGTACCCCAGGGGCAGCTAGGTGGTGCAGTGAATAAAGCACAGGCCCTGGAGTCAGGAGGATCTGAGTTCAGATCCGGCCTCAGACACTTAACACAAAAAATAGCCGTGTGACCTTGGGCAAGTCACTTAACCCCAATTGCCCTCCAAAAAACAAAATAAAAATAATTCAAGTACCCCAATATCAGATGCTTCAGTGGTTTTGAGCTAATGTGGGACACTGAAAAATACTAATGATTCTTCTTGGGATGATACTAACAGCAAAAGTGCAAGAATTCTAGGCCACAGAGCCTTCCTTACAAGTAGAATTAGTAGGCAGCCGTCTATAGGTTATTATTTGAGGGGTGCTGGTAAGTTTCTTCTCCACTTTCCAAGGATCTCTCTTATTCCCTGTTTGAGTGTTTGGAATCCCACTCTTAGAAATTATTCCCCTTGGGCCATAAAGGTGAGGGCTACTGTAAGCCATTATTAGCTAACTCTTAATTATGGATAGTTCACTAGATCCCAAGAACAGTAAAGAATGAGACACGTTACAAACAATTAGTGGGTGGTCAAAGGATCATAGATGCAGAATCATAAGGGATATCAGAGCCCCTCATTCTAAAACTGAGCAAATAGGTCCAGGGAAGTTAAATAATTTGTCCAAGGTTACCCAGTTAGCAAGTGGTATAGGTGACAGTTGAATTATGGTCCCCTGATTCCAGATGAATGTAAAAGCATCTACGATTTATTATGTACAAAATACTATTTGAATATAAAAACAAAGAGAGTTCATTTCTTCAAAGAGCTTACATTCTAATAGGGGGGAGACAACTCATAAAGGTGAGTGGTCAAGAAGAGGAATTTTGGTCCAGAAGGTATAAAGATGATCAATAGGGCTATAGTTGAGTAGACTGAACCCTTCCAGTAGCAATGACAGTTGATTCAATCCTTTTCCAAAATATGAGAGAGGATAAAAGGAATATAGGGTTGATCTTAGGAATTGAAGTGAACCATGGATCTGCTTGAAGTTGTGGGCCAGATGAGGCACTCCAGAGATCTACTGTACTTTTTACTGTCTATCTACACAGTCTCTCTCCTGCCCTTAATCCCAGAATACCGTAGTGTTGGAAGAGCTCCCAGTCTAAGGGAAAGTGTTCTTGAACAAAGTGGAGGAATTCATGAAAAATGTTGAGTTTCTGGTCTATATAGGAGGTAGAGCAGAGAATAGAGCTATGATGTGGAAGAGTGGACTTTAGTCTTTCTCTTCTCTGGTACTATGAATTGTGTGAATGGTATGTGTCTAAGAACAATGGATTAATTTTGTTTTGACTCTGAATTCTTTTCCTTTTTAGGGCTTCCTCCTCTAAATTAGAGTAGTATTGAAGGTCTGAAATACTGAATCTGACCACTGAAAATAAAAGTTGTTTGACTTTAGAAAGCCTGAATATTTTCCCTATTTGATGATGCATCTTAACCAGACTAAGTACTGGAAGACTAGGTATAATTATAAATGTGCTTGGGATAGTAGGACTCTGTAGAGGCAGAGAATTACATTTTCTAATGTCTTCAATTGCTTGTGTCTGATGAGGCTGACCTTGGCCCAGGATAGTCTCTGAGGGACATATAGCCCACTTGAGAGGCAAAAAAGAATTATTTTTCACCATTTATAGAATTAGAATTAAGTCCAATGTGCTTTATACTTTTTTATGGAGTGAAATAAAGCCTTTTCTATACTTTCAATGTAATATTAATCTAAGTACCTGCATGAGATTGAAGAACCTTTTATCCTTTTATGCTGGAGACATAGACTCAAGTTAAAAGTTGATGTTCCTAGTGAAAATTCTTGAGCAGGGTCATAAAAGAAAAAGAGTATGATTGTTAAGAAGCCTCTTCATGATTAGACCCAATCCATGTAAACCCCGGAGCTTTAGTCATTATGGTCAAAGGATTACATTTTTTTTTTTCAAGTCACAAAATTAACTTTATTTCACCATTTACAGCCATTTAAGTCTTGATTATTGCAAAACATATACAAAGACATTTTTAAAAAAAATCAGAGTTTTGTTTTCTCGAGTAAGAGTAGAAAAATCAGAGCACTGTCAGCACAGCTTATACAAATATTGATAAAAAGTATTTTAAAGTCTGGAAGGTTCTTAAGGAAGTAACACATTCTGGGACAAAATGAATTAGGCATTGTCATAAGTGATAGAATCATATTATCAATAACTTTTTAGCTATTCCCAGGAATAAAATAAAAACTTAAAAACAAAGAATTCTAATATTTAGACCTCTCTGGGTACATTCATCACCTCCTTATGAATAAAACATTTGATTTTGTGTCAACTTTAGACTAAAGATTGAAAATAGTGCCTACTACTTACTTACAGAAGCGGAACCCTACTATGCGTCAGCACCCACCACTGAGTATCTTCTCCCATCTACCTAGCAATGTGGCACAGTGTTTCTGTACTAATCTATTTTAGCCAAAATCACAATAAAATTAGGGGAAAGCACTAAAATCCTCTAATCCATGATGTCAGTCCTGTGATAGGTCAATTATATACAGACAGTAGAATAATTATGTCCAGTACAACAGAGTATTAGTTTTCCAATTTAAAGTTTAACCAATGAAATAAAATGTCAACTCTATTTAAAGTATTTCAGGAAAATCCAATTTGAGAATCACATCTGCATTATTTGCCTCCCGTTGCCCCTCATTCATTGACAGGAATTTTGTAGGCCACCATGCTATTTACTTTGTGTATAGTTGTAGTAAAGGAACGGAGATGGACCTCTTCAGAATTGGCAATAAACTGTGGCCCAGACTCTTCCCATTTTTCAGGGACTACCAGTTCTTTTTGTGTGTAAATGAGGAGATCAGAGATCAAATGCACAAGCTACTTCTAACAATGGCAGAAATGTCACAGTGGCTGTAATTTGTCGGATCAATGAACAAATTTCATCTAGGATGGATTTCACTGATTTCTCTCTTGGTGCACTGTCTTCCTTTGCAGTCTTGTCACACTCAATATCAAACTGCCATCGTTCAAGGACTTCGCCACTTTCAATATTCGAAATCACCACCACCAACTTCTGAACTGAACAACTGTACAGCCAGTCTTTGAGTTGGTCCACCACATTATTCAAGTATTTTATGAGATCAAGATCCGTTGTCACAAGCAAAGTCAGTCCGTATTTCTGCACCCGAGTAAAGGTTTCAAATGGGTATATTCTTCCTCTTCCTCTTCCTCCTCCAGCCGCTGTTGCTCAGGCTCTGCTCCTCTCCAGCCAGCGAGTCCCCCCAAGACTGTAGCACCGATTTCTCCTGGAGCAGACTGGGGACTCTGACTAGGAGGGTCCCATGAAGCACACACGTTTCACATCCATGGAATGTGTGTATGTGTGCAGAGGGAATCTGTGGTCCCTGCCTTGGAAAGAACTGCCCCACCACCTCTACCTCCAGTCAGTCCCCCCAAAAGATTACATTTTGATGCTAAAATGTCTATGGCACCAGGAGATGGGAACAACTGAAACTAGGGGTTGGAAGATATCAATAAAAATTTTGAGGATATGCCAGTTTACTGAGGGCCAAATTTATACATAGACAAATCTGTCAATAAGTAGCTGTGTGACCTTTGGAATTTTCATGTATTTTGTTTGGGCTTCCCAATAGCAGCAGCAATAGTAGTAGCTTATGATTTTATTAAATTTTATAGTTTATGAAATAGTTTTCTCACCATCCTGTGAGGTCAATAATTTAAATTCTTACCTTCTTCATAGATAATCATAGATTCAGTAAATGAGGTCCAAAGAACTTGGTAGTGGTAAAAGCTATAACTGCAACCCAGATTGCATGATTCAATCCAGTGTTCTTCCCACTATGGCTCTATAATAATACGAGCTGATTGGACTAGGATATTCCTAACATCATTCTAAGCTCTAAAGGTTTTTGATGTGTGTCCTGTTAGAGTAAGTAAATTTTGAGCCTTACTCAGAACATAATTATGTCTCGTCCATTACTATAGGGTGCTATGGCTCACTGTTCTGCTAACATAGAGGTAATACACGTAAACTTACAGACATGGATCAAAACAATAATTAGTTGTTAGTGATAGCATATGCTGAATTATTATTTTCTGGACATCTTTCAAATAGAATGACAAGAAGTGATGCTACTTTTGACCATGAGATTTGGGCAATAGGTGTCATTGGTCCTTTTTATCCACTGAAATCAGCTATAGCACAACATATGGTTAGGGATACCAGTCACTAGGGGGAGTACTTGCCCCATGGCCTTGACAATCACATCCTAATATGGGATGGGAATGAATAAGGGTAGCTGGGTAAGAAAGAAAGGGGGAGAAACGTGGTTGGGGTCTGGTCTTGGGAAATGAGTTGTCATATCATTTGTATTTGTTCATGAGCATTAAGTCATGCCTGAAATTAATAGATAGAAAACAAATTAATAACAAGATCTCTATCTTTTAATTATAATTACTATTTATGTGACACTTTACCAAGTATTTTCTTTACAACAACACTGTGAAGTAGGTAGAGAAGATATTAACTACCCCTAGTTTACAGATGAGGAAACTGAGGCTTCTGAAAGTTAAATGGCTTGCCCCATGTCTTCCAGCTAGTAAGTAGCAAAGCTAAAATTTGAATCTAGATCCTCTCACCCAAGGATTAGTATTCTTTCCACTAGAAATTCTGCCTTTAGAGTTCAAGAATCTTCCATAATTAGACTTGGAGAGTAGGCCACAGCTTCTACTAATCTATATATAATTGTTGGGTGATAATAACAAGGGTACCAGAAAATTTCTGTTTTTGCCTATCATAGGTGCTTAAACATGTCACTCTTTGAGATATTGTCTCCATTCTCTTACCTTAATTTAGTGTAATTCTATTACCTACAGTAAATAAGATTATCTGCCTTTAGTTCAATTCAATAAACATTTATAAAATGCTCTCTTTATGCCAGACATTGACCTTAGGGAATTTATATTGTACATTCTCCTGGTGAGATACAACATGTATAGTAGATATAAAATGTGCAAAAGGTACAACAGATGAGTCAATATTATATGGTGGAGGTCATGAAGGAATGCATTCAAAGCATGGAGGATAGACTAGACAAAGGGACATAGTAGTACTTAATAACTGCTTATTGAGTGACCAGATAGTTTAGTTGGAATATAAAGTATGTGGAGGAGAGTAATATGCAGTGTCTTAAAGGGATAGAGCCAGATTGTAAAGTTTAGAGGTCAAAACAGATGATTCTTTTTCTTATCTTAGTGACATTAGGGAGCCACAGAATCTTCTTGAGAAAGGGAGTAACATGATGTAATGTAATGCCAAAAGAAGGCAACTTCCCAGGTTCAAAATACCAGCATAGGTGCTCTCTATTTTATTTAGTGACAAACCAAGAACAGAGAAGATCAAAACATGACATCATTCCAAATACAGCATTTACTAAGTGTGATTAAATAATCTCCAAGTACTACCCCACCCCAGGATCTTCCAATCATTCAATCAATTACAAAGTCTCTGTTCTAAATACTTCTCCACCACTAGGCTATACCTTAATTAAGTTCACCACAAAGCCCCTTTTCTCAAATGTAGATTAGTTTCCAAACATAAGGTCAAAAGTTCCCCACCCCTGGATCACAATTGAATCTACCCCAGAGTTACATCAAGTTTAAACATAGCACTTAATACCCAAATGGAGGTCTTTTCTTCATCTTGACACGAGGCAAGTTCTCAGCAATCTTAGTTCCTGGGGAGACAAGGCTTAGCAAGGCCACAAGATACATTGCCAGTCCCTTCATGAATTCATCCTCTGTCTGTAGAACAGTCCTAGAACCCCTGAACACATTAGCAAAGCCCTCTCCCAGGATTTCTGTAAACATACAACAAGAAAATCCTTCTTCAGGGCTTCTGTACCAACAGAAAGGCTCCCAGACCCCTGCAACAACAGCACTGTCCCTCACCAGTGGACAGTATTCACTCTGTCTGCAGGACAGTCTCCAGACCCCTGCAACAACAGTACTGTCCCTCACCAGTGGACAGTATTCACTCTCTGTCTGCAGGACAGTCTCAGGCCTTCTTAACCAAATGCCAGGTTCCAGGACTTCTTCAAGAAAAGGACTGTCTTTCACCAGTGGACAAATCTGGCAAAACAACATCAAAACAGACAGACAAAGTACCAGCAAAACAGCCATGTCTTCTCAGTCCTTGGCAGCTCAGGGGGCAGGTCTCAAAAGTCCAGGGCAATTCAAAGCGGCCACCAGCAATTCTCTTAGTCTCTCTCTCTTCCCACGAGGTGCTGCTTCCAAAAAGATCTTCCGCCTCTCTCTAGTGTCTCTCCAAATCTATGTCACCAGCTCCTCCCAGTCAGGACTTTCTTTTCACATCAAAAAGTCCATCCCACAGGTGGGATTAACAAGCTCTGGGTTTTAATACAATCAATTTGAAAACCAAGCCCAATACAGGGGAATCTCCACATTCCATTACTATCACACATGATCAGAACTGTTCTTTAAGAATACTAGTTTGGTAGCTGTGTGGAGGATAGATTGGGGAGGGGAGAAACAAGGCAGGGAGAACAGTAGGAAAACTGCCACAATAATCTATGTGATAGATGATGAAAGTTAGAACTAAGCTGGAGGTGATCTGAGTTGAAAGGACTAAGATGCGAGAGATATTGTGATGAAAAATGAATAAGATGTTACCTAATTGAAAATAGGGAGGGGAAGAACCAGAGACAGGAAGAAGATACAAATAAGGAAAGAAGACAGTCCCTGCCTTCAAAGAGCTTTCAATTTAATGGGAGAAGACAACACATGAAAGGAAGGGACAACTGGGGTGTATGCCTTATGGAGCACCATGTTATGTGGTAGCTAAGTAGAGCTGCTGCTGAAAAATGGAAGGAAGGAAAGAAGGAAGAAGAGGAGATGGAGGAGGAGGAGGAAGAGGATACTGGGTTAACAACTGTAGAAGAATAGTAAGTCATTTGTCAGATATAGGGAGATTGGAAGGAGAGGAAAGTTTGGGTAGAAGATAATGAGTTTGATTTCAGGCAAGTTGATTTTGAGATGCTTATGAGATATCCAGTTGGAGATGACCAGTGGGTAGTTAGAGATGGGGCACTAGAATTCAAGAGATATGAGGGGCAAGAAAATGCAGCAAAGTATTTCTGATACTGGTGAGGTACCAGCTCTGGGAACCCCCTTGTCTTTGAGGTGCTGCCTCTGGGAAACCCCTTGAACTCTGATTAAATTGTCCCATTTGATGAGGCATTATACCCTTAACTGGGTCCTTACTAAGCTATGCACAGAAACCTGAGAAGAAGAATCTCCCCGTTGGGCTGCTCAGAGTCCAAATCACACCTTGGGAAAATATCAAGCTTAGTCCCTTTGAATTTATGTATGGGAGGTCCTTCCTAACCTCTGACATCCTGGTGGACCCAGAACAGCATTTAATTACCCAATTTGCAACTCAGTGAGGAGCTGTCAGGAATGCTTTGACTGAAGTATCTCCCCAAAGCTCTTGGCAATGAAAAGGAATGTCCTGCTGCAGTACAACCTGGAGACTGGGTCTACTTAAAATCATGGAAAACCCAAAAGGGAGAACAATTAGATATCAAATGGAAGGGACCCTACCAAGTCATACTCACAACTCCAACAGCAGTAAAACTTGAAAGTCTCCTCAGCTGGACTCATAATTCTAGGATTAAATCAGTACTACCTCTTGCTTCCCCCACCCCCACCCCGAGACTCCAGAATATACTTGTGAGCCATTGGAGGACCTCAAGCTACTGTTTAGAAAGGCCCCAGCCACCTCCAGCAAAAAGAATAAAAAGAGGTGAAATTATACCTGCCCTTTTCCTTTTGGTCTTGCCATAGTTATCTTTAATCCCAACCAGGAAAACTGTCTTTTGTGCCAGGGACATTTTCTTTCCTCTGGTTTTTTTTTTGGTGCCTGTTTGGTCTTCATTTCCTTAACCTCCTTGCCAGGTTGGTCTCCTACAGGGTTCAAGCCATCAACCTCTGGATGACCACTAAGGCTGTGCAAATCTCCAACTGAATCCAAGTTCTCCAGCCCACTGGATCTGGTATTATCCATGTTCTGGAGTCTGACCCCATGAATGTGAAGTCTGACCTCCTTGGATAGGACCCAGAGAAGCAGGGACAGATCTACACCCCTTGCCAGCAGGAAGTACTTTCAGAAGCTGAGACATTTACCCTTTACCCCAAAGGAATTTGGGTCTCATTTGTTTGGCGGGGGGGGGGGGATGATGAGCTGCTGGCTCTGGGAACTTCCTTGAGCTCTCCTTGAATTTTTGAGATACAGGCTCTGGGAACTCCCCCTTGACCTCTGATTAAATCATCCCATCTGATGAAGCATTTGCATGAAGCCACAAGCCTTACATTGTGGGTGGGCCCAAACTGCTATTACTAGCCTAGCCCTCCATTCCATCAACTTCCCACCCCTGAGCCTACTGAAATATCAATCCACTCTTGAACTGGCCATTGTCTGTAGTCTCCAGGTAGCTTCCAGCAACTTCCCACCATTACCTCATTAATTCCTTCTGAAGACCCTCCCCAAATTCCTCCTCTAGACCACCCCTAGATTCTTCCCACATCCTTCTATATATAAGACCCCATCTCACACCATGTGGTGTGAGAGACCCATAGAATTTTCTAACACAGACTTACTCTGTCCAATACAAAAGAACTTTTAATAAACTTTACTTTTTTTTTCACTGAGAAGACTTGAATCAAATTCATTTGACGGGACCTGGCATGTTGGTATTTTGGGGTCTTGAGCACCCCTAACCCTCTTTTTGGGTAACCTTCTCAGAAACACAATCAGGATAACACAGGATCTGGCAGTGTCAAAAGTGAAGGATCAAAGGGCTTGGAATATGATATTCCAGAGGTCAAAGGAGCTGGGATTAAAACCAAGAATCACCTACCCAGCAAAACTGAGTATCATGTTTCAGGGGAAATTATGGTCATTCAATGAAATAGAGGACTTTCAAACATTCTTGATGAAAAAACCAGAGTTGCATAGAAAATTTGACATTCAGACACAAGAAGCAAGAGAAGCATGAGAAGGTAAACAGGAAAAAGAAATCATAAGGAACTTATCCAAGTTGAAGTACTTATATTCCTACATGGAAAATTGATAATTATAGCTTATGAAACTTTTCTCAGTATGAGAATAGTTGAAGGGAATATAAATGTGTATATATATATGTATATATATATATATATATATGTAGCAGGGTATATGTGCTTATGAATACATATGTTAGTGTGTGTATATATGTATACAAGTATACATAGACAAAGGGCACAGAATTAGTTGAATAGGAAGGGATGATACCTAAAAGGTGAAATTGAGAGGTGATAGAGGAATATAATGAGAGGAGATGGGGAGAGACAGAATGGGGTAAATTATCTCATATAGAAGGGGCAAAGGAAAATGGTCACAATGGAGGGGAAGAACAGGAAGACAAAAGTCAACCTTATTCTCATTGAATTTGGCTTAGGGAAGGAGTGACATACACACTAAATAGGGTATCTTTCCATACAGCAGAGTAGGGGGTAAGGGGATGAGATGGGGGATGATGGAGGCGAGGACAGGGTGGGGGGAAGGTAGTTAGAAGCACACACTTTTGAAAAGGGACAGGCTCAAAGTAGAGAATAGAACAAGTGAGAGGTGGGATAGGAGAGAGGGAAATATAGTCAGTCTTTCACAATATATCCACTATAGAAATGTTTTGTGTAGGTACACATGTACAAGCTATATTGAATTGCTTATCTTCCAAGTAAGAGTGGGTGATGAGAGAGGAAGGAAAAGAATCTGGAATTCAAAGTTTTAAAATCAAATGTTTAAAAAATATATTATTATTATTTTACATTCAACCTAGAAATAAGATATATAGGCACTGGGGTATAGAGATCCATCTTGCCCTACTGGAAATTCAGAGGGGAGGATATAGGAGAGAGCAGATTGGGGGAGGGGATATACAGTGGGATAGCCATTTTGGGGTGGTGGGTAGGGGAAAGATGGGGAGAAAATTTGTAACTCAAAATCTTGTGGAAATGAATGAAATAAACTAAAAAGAAACATAAAATTTAATTTTTAAAAAAGAAGAGTTAATTTTATAGTCTCACAGGTGAGTCTGTATTATTTTTTCTTTGCCCCTATTTTCTAAGAAATACTATACTTATTTTTCTATTTTTTCTATGTAGAAATTTCTATATATTTCAAATATACCATTTGAAATGTCCTTGTGGATGACACTACATTCTTTTTTTGTTGTTGTTGTTGTTTTTGCTTTTTGGAGGGGGGAAGGTAGGACAGTTGGAGTTAAGTGACTTGCCCAGGGTCACATGCCTAGTTTTGTGTTAAGAGTCTGAGGCTGAATTTGAACTTAGGTCCTCCTGACTCCAGGGCCAGTGCTCCATTCACTCTGCCACCTATCTTCCCCCACTCTATTCTTTAATGATGACCATAGCTAATACATAGGTGCTTTACAGTTTGCAAAGTGATTTACATATTATCTCATTTGATCCTCATTATAGCATTGCAAGGAAGGTCCTTTAGATACCTTTTCTTAACCTGGTATTCTAAATGACATGCTTAATAGTCCTGTGAGATTTCCTTAAATTTTAGTGATATTTCTTCCTTCTAAAATATTAGCTATGATATTTTTCATGTAGGAAAAAAATTCTCTCTTATCATGAGAGAATCTTGGAATGGGCCTCAGGATGATCTGAGTTCAAATTCTTCTTCAGAATAGTTGCTGTGTGTCCCTGCACAAATCACTTAACCTCTCTCAGTCTTAGTTTCCTCATCTGGTAAATGAAATTTACATATATATGTATATACACACATATATAGATATGTATATATCTATATCTATATACTATAGATATATATGTATGTATCGTTTTGCAAACCTTAAAATGATATATAAATACTAGCTATTATCATGTGCAGCTATTTTCAACATATAAATATAATTAATCTGCTCAATTCTGCTCTAAAGTTTCTCCCTTTCCAAGAGTTTTTCATACTCTTACCCTCAGACCAAGATTTGTAGTCTCTATTTATGAATATATTTCAAGTTCCAATAAGGCCTATGGTCAAATTTGATTATGAAACATAGATTTCAACAATGTGTCTACTTCTGAACTGCTGGGACATCTCCCATCATCCTGATCGATATCTGACCACTGGACCCAGATGGCTGTGGAGGAGAAAGTGAGGTTGGTGACTTTGCACAGCCCTCCCTCACTTAAATCCAATTCATTCACAAATCATGACATCATCTTCCTGATGTCATGGTTCTCTTCCAGAATGAAGCACAAACCTATGAGTGTCAGAGCTGCCCCCAGGGACTCAATTGGCCAGTTCCAGTTGGACAACACTGCTACTCCTCAGTCCCCTCCCTTTTCCTTTTCTCCCCTTCCCTCCCTTCTCTTCTCTTCACCCCCCCTTCCCTTCTCTCCTCTCCTTTCCTCTTCCCATATGCCATTAACTGAGGGTTCTCTGCCTAAAGGAAAGTAAAATTTTGATGGTTGAAACTACCTTGAAGAAATACTATACTTATTTCTTAAAGACCATGCCCTAAACCCAGTTTACTCTGGTTCTCATTGATTGGAAAATAGGTCCCTGCCCAAGCATCACTTGATGGTTATTTTTTTGGACTCTGATGGCTCAGAGTTAATGTAAATAATAACTGTTTCTCTTTTGACCAGAAACCATGAGGGTCTTTCCCTCCCAGTTTTATATTATTATTATTATTCCATAAAAGGGGCCATCCCTAGGCTCACTTCTTTTTTTTTAATTTTAAAATTTTAATTAATTTATTTACTTTTATCCTACAACATTCAGTTCCATAATTCCTTGAGTTCCAAATTTTCTCCGCCTCCATCCACCATGGTGGCATGAAAAACAATATAGGTTCTACAAATACCTTCACATTAAACATTAGTCAAGTTGTAAAGAAGAGTTTTAACCACTATTTGACAAAAACTGCTGGTAAAACTGGAATATAGTATGGCAGAAACTGGGCACAGACCAAGATCTTACACCGTATACCAAAATAAAATCTAAATGGGTACACTATCTATATATAAAGGCTGATACTGTAAGCAATCTGGGAGAGCAAGGAACAGTTTACCTGTCAGGCTTATGGAGTAGGGAAGAATTTGTGTCCTAACAAGAGATAGAGAGCATTACAAAATGCAAAATGGATAACTTTGATTACATTAAACTGAAAAGGTTTTGTACAAATAAAGCCAGTGTAACTGAGATTAGGAGGGCAGCAGAAAATTGGGAAAGAATTTTTATAACTAGTGTCTCTGATGAAGGATTAATTTCTAAAATATACAGAGAACTGAATCACCTTTGTAAGGATACAAGTCATTCCCCAATTGATAATTCACTCCTAGTATCACTTCTTAAATAGCCCTAATCACTGAATGGGCATTGCCTTAAAACCTTAGCTTAAAAAGACAGAGGTCTCCCACTGCATCTGGGCCATCTCTTGTCATCCTGATCTATATTTAGCCACTGGCCTGTTATGGGAATGGAAGTCTTAAGATCTTCCCTGCCCCTTGGCTAGGCTTAAGTGACTGAGAACCTTCCTTGATTTGAAAATGTACTCTGCCCCCTAATAGGTTGAATGTGGTCACATGGAGCCTGTGGCCGGAGAATTGATTTTCAGGAATGCTCACACCCGATTGTTTTTTGATTGGGCAGTGGGTCCAGAGGGCTGTGACATTCTCTCATCCAGGAGAAGGCTATGTATACCCTGATGTGAGGTTTTGCTTTGGGGCTCACTTTGAGAAGAGTTATGTGATTTGACCAGATGAGACTCTGGGCAGCTGTTGAACCCCCCACCCCCCACCCCCCTCCCCGCCTGTCTTTGAAAACCCAGATGTTGGTGCTTCCCTCTCTGGTAACTGACTAGGTATGGATGTAATAGTCAGACAGTTGGAAGCCTGTCTGCTGATGTTTTTCTGTATTTGTTGTCTGCTTGTAACTTGTTTGTATTCTCTGAAGTTTGGGGTGCTGACCTTTTCTCCCTGAACTAGGTAATTGACGTGTTTGATTAAAGCAAGATTGTTAACCTATTTTGAGTTGCTTTCCTTTAGAAAAGCAAATCTAAGAACCTGTGTTGGCAGCCACTCTGGGTATGCTAGGGTGCTTGCTGCTACATGGCCCCAGATGGCTCTGGAGGAGAAAGTGAGGCTGGTGACTTTGCACAGCCCTCTCTCACTTAAATCCTATTCATTTGCAAGTCATGGCAGCGTTTTCCTGATGTCATGGTCCTCTTCCAGAACAAGGGACAAACCCACCTACAATACTGAGGAACTATTTTCTTTACTTGATGAGAATGTGAAGTAGGATAGCATCTAAAAACCTCAGGAAGTCCTGCAACATAACAGTAAATCAGTTGCATTTGCTTTATCTGCAAGCCCTGACATTACACCATAGAAGGAACTTAGGTTCTTGAGAGAATTTGCTTTTCATAGTAGCAACCTAGTGATGGTTAGTACCCGATTGCTGTCCTTGGTATTTGTTAACTGGTTATTTGATGACTGAAACTAGTCTCTTCCAGACCTCAATAGGAAGTTGAGTGCCCTATAATCTACAGGCCGTTCTATTCCTCATTAAAAACGAACATTATGTTTGTCCTTTTGCAAGACTGGAAACTTTGCCTGTCCTCTACTATTTCTTAATAAGAACTAATAGCTCTGCAGTGTTGACTAATTGCTTAAGTGCCTTGAGATGGTAATCATTTAGCCCTTTTTAGTTTGAAGACATCAGCTTCTATAAAAGTCATTATTTCATTTCTTTTCCTTGTCTGATTTGACTTGCCATTCTCCCATCACAAGCAGAATATATTATGGCAGTGAATAATGGTTAATTAAAAATAATAACAATAGCAAGATGGAGGTTAAAAATAAGGTATGACAATTTTTTTTTCTGTTTAGTTTGAACTGTTACTCTATCATCACTTTCATCTCTTAGAGACCATCACTTCTATCAAAGTACAGGTTGGCTGCCAACTCCTACGTGAGGCCCTTCTGGAGCCACCCAGTTGTCGATGTTTTTTCCCTCTAGAAATTACTTTGTCTTGTGTGGACCAGGATTGGAGAACCTGCGGCCTCAAGGCCATGTGTGGCCCTCTAGGTCCTCAAGTGTGGCCCCTTGACTGAATCCAAACTTCACATCCTTTTATTAAGGGGAATTTGTTCTCTGAAGTTTAGATTCAGTCAAAGGGCTGCATTTGAGGACCTAGAGGGCCACAGGTGACCTTGAGGCCACAGGTTCCCCACCCCTGGTGTAGACCTTGTTATCCTTTCTGATAGAGGTATATTCAGCTGAGGAGGGAAGTTCTGGTAAGGATGGAGATTTATCAGGTTGTTATGATACTTGTCCAGAAAGGGGGTGGGATAAAGAGAGTGAAAATTTCAAAAGGAACAGGAAGTGAGCGAGTGTCCAGGGTTTGGACAAAGTTTATCGGTACAAGGAAGTTGCTAGAGAAGCAGTAGAAGGGCAAGGTCTCCATGGCAACCATTACTACTGCTGCCATGGAAGCTGTGAGCAGGTCTTTCAATTGGAGCAAGTAGAGTGAGAGCAAAGATCTAGGAGATGGAAAGGTCAGGTTACATTGTGGTCACAATGACCATCATCCCAAAAGACCAGCTGGGGCAACCGAGGCCAGAGTGAAGAGCCTGGCTGATCAGTGGTGAACTTCTCCTCTGCACCAAGAATTCATGAAGACAGTTGAGAACCTCTTCTCTCTTCCCTTTTCTTCCTGAGAGGGTGGATGTGTAATCTAAAATGTTTCTGTTCTTTGAGTTTATTTGTAATTAATGATTTAATTCATAGTTTAAAACAAGATTATTCTAGATAAAATAAGATTGGTCATACTTTCTTTTGATTGGTATATTTTGCTATTTGTGAATAGGAACATTCAAAAACAGCGAACTGTGTCTTGGCATATAATCAAAAGTGAATTGTTGGCAAATTTTGGTACTGGGGTAAGGAGAACCACATGAGAGAGAATGATAGCAATTTATTAATTTAAATAAATATCCCAAAGGAGCTAAACCTGAGACCAGTGGTTTACCCTTAGTTGAAAGCAAGACAATCAGCTTTGGTGGGTTTCTGTGTTGTCAGGTTGCTCTGGCTTCTCCTTTGTTTCTTCCTCTCCCTGACCATGACTGGAAAGAGGGAAAGAGAAATCTTATTTATACCTTTGGAGTGGAATGCAGTGACTAGAAAGAAAGGATTTAATGGTAGCAGAAGAAAGGGACTGTCTGAACCACGACAGTAATATACCACAGCCTAGAGTCAGGGGTTAGAGGAGAGAATAAGTATTCCTCTTTTTCATTTTCACTTTCAACCAAGCACACATTCAAACTGTTATATTATAAAGGCTACAAATTGCTTTGTACATGTTGTTTTCTCTTAGTAGGATGAAAGGTCC
Source organism: Petaurus breviceps papuanus (assembly GCF_028583685.1). Lineage (NCBI taxonomy): Eukaryota > Metazoa > Chordata > Mammalia > Diprotodontia > Petauridae > Petaurus > Petaurus breviceps. Next base: position 4,727,801 of record NW_027187347.1, read on the forward strand.
TAGAGAACAGGGGCTATCTCATTTTTATATTTGTATCCTTAAAGCATTGCTCAGTGCCCTGGTACTAATGGGGGGGGGAGGGAGGGAAGATAACATTTAAATACTTATATTTTATATAAAATAATATAAGATAAATACATTCAAGATATGTAAGTTATAAATGGTTGATAATCTCTGAGGGAAGGTGCTTACATAGGGATAAAGAGGAATGGGAAAGATCTCCTGTAGAAAGTCATATTTAAGCTCATTCTTATAGGAAGCCTGGGAAGACAGAAGAGAGACATTAGGATGGGAAGAATTCCAGAAATGGGGACCATCCAGAGAAAATGCATGGAGTTGGGAGATGGAATATTTTTTGTGAATAGCAGCAAGGAGGTCAGTGTGGCTTCATCACACAGTTTATGGAAGGAATAAAGTATAAGAAGGCTAAAGAAACAGGAAGGAGTTATATTGTGAAGGGCCCTTAATGCCAATCAGAAGATTTAGTATTTGATTATGAAGGTAATTGGGATCCACTGGAGTTTATTGAATAGGGGTGTGATGTGGTCATGTTGAGGTCACCATAAAATGTAGAAGTTTAAGGTTTAAGGGTGCATGAGAAACCAAAATACCAACATGCTGGGTCCTGCCAAATGAATTCGACTCAAGTCTTCTCTTAGCCAAAGTAAAGCAAAGTTTATTAAAGGTTTGTCATAATGGGTAGACTCTTAAGGAGCCTTGGTACCTGTTATGCTTGTACTGGACAAGTGGGCCAGAATAGTCTGACATAGTGTGAGTCTGGGCTAGATAATTCTCTGCTCCTTCATGGAGGCAAGATGGAGCTTATGTACAGAAAGATTGTGGGAGGGTTCTAGGGGTGGTCTAGAGGAGGAGTTTGGGGAAGGTCTTCAGGAGGAATCAAATGAGGTCAGACTGCAGAAATGAGAGATTAAGGGTAGGGAATAGTTGGAGGCTACCTGGAGATGACAGACAAAGGAGGGTAGGCTAGTTTAAAGGTAACAGATTTGGGCATAGATATTCTGGGAGGATCAAGGGTGGGGGGAGTAGCTGGACAATAGAGGGCTAGGCTAGTTACAGAGATTTGGGATGAGCTATAATGAAAGGCTTATGACCTCAGGCAAATGCCTCATGTGGGAAGATTCAAGGAGAGCTCCAGGTGTTTCCAGAGCCTGTACCTCATCATTCAGATTTATACTTTACAAAGATCACTTTGTTAGCTGAGTAGAGAATGGATTGGGTTTGGGAGAGATTTAAGGCATGGAGACAAACCAGAAGGCTGTTGCAATAATTTCAGTATTAGGTGATGAGAGCCTGCATTAGCGCAGAGGTTGTATGAATGAGGAGAAGGGGAAACATACAGGAAATGTTGTAAAGGTAGAAACCACAAGATCTGGCAATAGATTGGACAAAGTCTGAGGTGAGAGAGTGAAGAGTTGAGGATGTATCTAAGTTATGAGCTTTGGTGACCAGGAGGATGGTGGTGTACCGTGAGAGTAATAGAGAGGTTAGGACAAGGGAAGGGATTTGGAGAAAATATAATGAGTTCAATTTGGGACACATGAAATTTAAGATGTCTATGGGATATCCATTTTAAGATGTCCAAATGTCAGTTGGTGATACATGACTAGCTCAGGAAAGAACCTAGGAATAGATGGATGTATAGATGTGGGACTAATCACCATAGAAATGTGAAGTCACCTATGAACTTTATTTTATGCATTTAACATTATTCATAGACTTTACCAGACTGCCAAAGGGGTCCAAGAGTCACTAAAGGTCTAAGAACACCTTGTATGGAGGGAAAGATAAGGGGTCTTAGGACAGAGTCTTAGAGAATACCCACAGTTAATGGACATGCCCTGGATGAACCTCCAACAAAGGAGACTGAAAAGGAACAGACAGGTAAACTAGAGGAGAACTAGGAAAGTTCAATGTTATGAAAGTACATCCAGGAGGAGAAGGTGATCAGCAGCATTGGATGGTCCTTTTCCAGAACAAAGGACAGGGGCAGCTAGGTGGCTCAGTGAGTAGAGCACCAGCCCTGGAGTCAGGAGGACCTGGGTTCAAATCCGGGCTCAGACACTTAACACAAAGACTAGCTGTGTGATCTTGGGCAAGTCACTTAACCCCAAATTGCCCTCCAAAAAACAAAAAAAAAAATCCCAAAAAACCAGAACAAAGGACAAACCACCCACAATACTTAGGAACTATTTTCTTTACTTGTTGAAAAAGTGAAGTAGGATAGCATCTAAAAACCTCAGGAGCATAACAGTAAATCAGTTGCATCTGCTTTATCTGCAAGCTCTGACATCACACCATAGCAAAACTTAGATTCCTGAGAGAATTTGCTATTCACACCTTAAGAAGAATCAGGATTGAGGAAAGACCATCACATTTGACAACTGAATGGAACTGATTTGTCTGACGGGGAGATAGCATGGGGTAATTCAAGGCTGTATCAGCCCAAGGACTCAGACCTCGTCATTACTCTTAGTAGCCTCTGCTCCTCTAACTGAAAGGCAGAATAAAGGAGCTTCTCCCAAAGCCTCCATTTAAGGAAAAGGCATGGGTCATCCATATTTTCATTTTCTTTTTTTAAATTAAATTTTATGTTTATTTTTAGTTTACGTCATTCATTTCCACAAGATTTTGAGTTACAAATTTTCTGCCTGTCTTTCCCCTGCCCAACACCCCAAAACAGAGATCCCACTGTATACCTCCTCCCCCAGTCTGCTCTCTCCTATATCTTCCTCCATCCCTTCTCTGACTTTCCAGTAGGGCAAGATGGATCTCCATACCCAGTGCCTGTATATCTTATTTCCCAGTTGCATGTAAAATAATAATAATAATAATTAATAATTTTTTAAACATTTGATTTTACAACTTTGAATTCCAGATTCTTTCCTTTCCTCCCTCATCATACACCCTTACTGAGAAGATAAGCAATTCAATATAGGTTGTGCATGTGTAGTTACACAAAACATTTCCATAGTGGAGATATTGTGAAAGACTGACTATATTTCCCTCCATCCTATCCCACCCACCATTTGTTCTATTCTATACTTTGACCCTGTCCCTTTTCAAAAGTGTGTGCTTCTAACTACCCTCCCCCCCAACCTGCCCTCCCCTCCATTATCCCCCTTCTCCTCCCTTCCCCCCTACTCTCTCATAGGGCAAGATACCCAATTTAGTGTGTATGTAATTCCCACCCTAAGCCAAATTCAAAGAGAGTAAGGTTGACCCATTCCCTTTTTCCTTCCTGTTCTTCCCCTCCATTGTAAAAGTTATCCCTTGCCTCTTCTATATGAGATAACTTATCCCATTCTGTCTTTCCCCATCCCCTCTCATTATATACCTTTCTTACCTCTCAATTTGACCTTTTAAATATCATCCCTTCCTATTCAATTGATTCTGTGCTGTCTATGTATACCTGTATTCATATATACACACTCACATATGTATTAATATGCCCATAGATCCTCCTACATAGACATACATGTATGTATACACACACACACACACACACACACACATATATATATATATATATATATATACATACATTTATATTCCCTTCAACTATTCTCATACTGAGAAAAGTTTCATAAGTTATAATTATCATTTTCCTATGTAGGCATGCACATAATTCAACTCTGATAAGTTCCTTATGATTTCTTTTCCCTGTTTACCTTCTTATGCTTCTCTTGCTTCTTGTGTCTGAATGTCAAATTTTCTATTCAACTCTGGTTTTGTCATTAGGAATGTTTGAAAGTCCTCTATTTCATTGAATGACCATATTTTCCCCTGAAACATGATACTCAGTTTTGCTGGGTAGGTGATTCTTGGTTTTAAACCCAGCTCCTTTGACCTCTGGAATATCATGTTCAAAGCCCTTTGATCCCTTAATATAGAAGCTGCTAGATCCTGTGTTATCCTGATTGTGTTTCCACAATATTTGAATTGTTTCTTCTTGGCTGCTTGTAATATTTTCTCCTTGATCTGGGAACTCTGGAACTTGGCTATAATATTTCTAGGATTGAGTTGGATTTCTTTTTGGAATCTTTTTTTTTTTTAAAGCAGTTGGGGTTAAGTAACTTGTTCAAGGTTTCATGGCCAGTTATTTTTTGTGTGGGAGCCAAGTATCTGAGGCCGGAACCAATCCTGGGTCTCCCAACACTGGGGTTGGCACTCTTACTCACTGCCCCACCTGGTCGCCCCTTTGGAATCTTTTTCAAGAGGTGATTGATGAATTCTTTCAATTTCTATTTTGCCATCTGGTTCTAAAATATCAAGGCAAGTTTCCTCAAGAATTTCTTGAAGAACAATTCCTAGGTTCTTTTTTTTTTTATCATGGCTTTCAGGTAGTCCAATAATTTCTAAATTCTCTTTCCTGGATCTATTTTCCAGTTCAATGGTTTTTCCAATGAGATACTTCACATTGCTTTCATTTTTTTTTGTTTGTTTGAATCTGTTTAATAGTATCTTGATTTCTCATAAAGTCATTTGCTTCCATTTGCTCCAATCTAATTCTGAAGGAATTATTCTCTTCAGTGAGCTTTTGAAATTCTTTTTTTAAGGTGTTATTTTCTTCAATCAGGTTGTTGACTCTCTTTTCATGATATTATTGCATCATTCTCATTTCTCTTCCCAATTTTTCCTCCACTTACTTGATTTTCAAAATCCTTCTTGAGCTCCTCCATGTCCTGTAAGCAATTCATATTTTTCTTGAAGCTTTTTATGCAGGAGTTCTGACTTCATCGTCTTCCCTCCATTAAATGCTTTGATCCTTTTTGTCCCCCAAAAAGGAATCTAAAGTTGGATTCTGTGCTTGCTTTGCTTCCTTTGCTTGCTCATTTTGCCAACTCAATTACTTGACATTTGAGCCTTTTGCCCCACAGTAAAACTCTGCTTCCAGTGGGGAGACTTTTGTCCCAAATTGCTGGGGTTTTCACAGCTGCTCAAGCTATTAGGAGGGCACTGTCTCTGCAGCCCCCACAAACTCTGGCTCACTGGTCACACACCTCAGGACCACCACCCAAGACTGTGATCCAGATCCAGGCAGGTTAAAGCAAGAGACATTACCCTCTGAATGGTAGCTTGGCCCCTCTATGATCTGCAGGCCAGGAGCTCTGAAGCAGCCACATGGAGGCAGCTGCAGGGCCACTATACCTTTGACACTTCTTGCTCTAGAGGCAGAGCCTGGACTGAACCTCCATCCCCCCCTCCCTCCCCCCTTGCTGGGCTTGGCTCCCAGCATGCTGTGATGAATTCTTTCTGTCTGCCTGCCGGGCTGCTGTCAGTGGAAAATTTGTCTCTCTGTCACTTTGTGGCTTCTGTAGCTCTAAAATTTGTTTAGAGTCATATTTTATAGGTATTTGAGGTGGTTATGGAGGGAGCTCATAGTTTTCCTGCTTCTATGCTGCCATCTTGGCTCTGCCCCCCCATCTTTTCATGTTCAACTCAGCTTCAGGCTGTATTCCTTTGAACTTCATCATATCCCCAAGACAGTTTATCTCCCCCTCTTCTCCTATAAGTTCCTTGAATGCAAAGATTGTCTTTCTTTTTTATATTTGGATTCCCAGCAATTAGCACAGTGCCTGGCTTACAGCAGGCACTTTAAAAATGTTTATTGATTGACCAACTAATGGAATAGGCATTGCACTTGATGGTCAAAATATCTGGTTTCTAGTTGGAGACTTCCCACTTACTAGTTTTGTGACTTTTTTTCTCAAGTCACTCTAAGCCTTCATTTTTTTTCCCCTTGTAAAAGGGACATTTTCAGCACTAAGAGAGGGCTTAAATGAGATCAAGTCTCTGATAGTACTTTGCAAATGCTTTAAATATGTTGTAAGCTCAGCATTACCTAAATTAATTTACAGTCAGTATGATACCAAATTACCAAAGGATTACTTTTTAGAGCTAGAAAATAAAATTATACAATTCATTCAAAGGAATAAAAGGTCAACAATCTCAAAGGAAATAATGAGGAAAAAAGTGGGAAATGAGGGAGTCTGGCTGTATCAGATATCAGGCTATACTATAGATGAGTAACCATCAAAATGATTTGGCACTAGTTTAGAAAAATAGAGGGGTTGATCATTCAAACAGATTAGATTACAACACACAGAAGTAAATGAACCTAGTAGTCTAGTGTTTGAAATGCTCAATTATCTGAGCTATTGGGGTAAGAACTCACTATTTGACACAAAACTATTGAGAAAACTGGAAAGTCACCTGGCAAAAACTAGGTATAGACCAATATCTCATATCATCTTCCAAGATGAGTTCCAAATGGGTACATGACCTACACATAAACAAATTAGAGGGGCAAGGAAGAAATTACTGTTCAGATCTCTGGTTAGAAGGGTTCATGAGTAAAGAAGTGATAGAGAGGAACATATAAGATAAAATGAAACATTTTGATTATATAAAATTAAAAACTTCTTGTATTAACAACTCCAAATGCAGCTAAAATTAGAAGGGATATAGGTGACTAAGAAAACATCTGTAGTAAATTTCTCTATAAGAATAAGAGCCATTGGTCAAGGGTTGAAGGATAAGGGAAGAAATTTAATCTATTAATAGCCATATTAAAAAAATGCATTCCAAATCACTAATAAGCAGAGAAATACAACTTAAAGCATCTTTGAAGCTCTGTCTTGCACTCATCAGATTGGAAAAATTGAGAAAAAAGGAAAATAACAAATGTTGGAATGTTGAAAATGAAGACAGTCACATTAATGTATTTTTTGCACTGTTCTGAATTAGTCCAATCATCATGGAAAGCAATTTGGGTCTGTGCCCAAAAGGTTCCTAAGATGCTTATGCCTTTTGATTCAGTTATACCACTACTAGGCCTATTCCTCATGTTCTATACCCCAAGGAGATAAAAGAAAAAAAAAGTTCCATATGTGCAAAGATAACTATAATAGTTCTTTTTTAGTGCCAAGAACTGGAAACCAAGAGCATCATGATGGTGATGATGGTATCCATTAATTGAAGAATGGCTGAAGAAATCATGGTGTGTGAATGTAGTGGAATGCTATTGTGCCATAAGAAATGATAAAAAGGGAGGTTTTAGAGAAACTTGGGAAGACTTGTATGAACTGATGCATAAAGAAGCAAGTAGAACAAGGAAAACAATTTTTCTAACAGCTTTGAAAGCCTTAAAAATTCTGATATATAATGACCAACCATGATTCCAGAGGACCAATGATGAAACATGTTACCTATTTCCTGAGAGTGATGGACTCATGGTACAGAATAACATGTATTTTTGGACTTGGAATGTGAATTTCATTTACTTAACTATATGTATTTATTTCAAGGTTTTCCCCCCATTCTTCCTCTCTCTCTTTTTCTTCCTTTTATACTTTTTGTCAATGGTAGAAGGTATAGTAGGAGGGAGAGAAAATGTATTTTTATTAAAATAAAAATTAAATATATGTGTGTGTGTGTGTGTATATGAAGCTACCCGAGAATCTTGAATCATGTGTTATTAACCTTTGTATTTCCCTATTTACCCCAACATTTAGCATGGTTCTTTACACATAGTAGGTCTTTGATAAGTATTTGCTTTCTTTCAAAGGATAGTGTTTTCCCTTACTTTTTTCTTCTTCTTGATGAAAGTAACCAAGATTTTCCATACTAAAAAATGAAACAAAAATTTCATTGCAATTTTTTTTTTACCTATAGTGAAAATTGATCTTGTCCCATAGCATTGTGCTGTCTTTGTAAAATACTCTTAATGAAAGAGTTCACCTAAGGATCATAAGATATCACAAATAGTCTCCAAACCTTTGAAAAAAATCTGGAGCTGGTAATGAAAAAAAAAAATTTAAGTCCTTTTTCTCTTTAAATTTCCTAGACCTTTGTGTAATAGGTATTCCTAATGTCTCTTAAAAATTGACTGGAAGAAATAGATCACTGAGGACACAAGGGAATGAAGGGAATCCATGTAAGCATACCTCTTCCAGCTTCCTTGAATTTCTTTTCATCCAGAGTAGAGAGTTTACAAGCCTGGGAATTCTTGGTATGAGTCAGGGGAAGTGGCTTGAAGTGCCATGATGTTCCAGGCCATATCTGGTAGAGTTGTGGTGATCAAGGCAGAGTAGAGACATTAACCAAGGCATTGGGGATGTGAGATGAACCAGTAATCTGAAACTAAATTGAACTAGGCTGGTGGTTGCCAGAGGAATCCAGCAGTAGGTATTGAGTTGGTATGTGGATCCCAAAACACTATTCTTCCCTTATGTTTTCTCTGTTTCAGGGCTCACTTCAGCAAGTTCTCAGACATACAGCACCTCTGCTTAATCATTCTTCCCACATTGAAAGTGGTAGGGACAAGCAGAGGGAGGGAAATTTGGGCAAAAGGGGCTGACTATATGTGTACCAGCTCTTAATAGCGACTTTGTTGTATTTAAAAGAAAAAAAAATCATGAAAAAGATTAGTCAAGAGCAAATTACTCAAATGTGGAATTATGGCTCAAGATTAAAGACAAGAAACCTACTATTCTAGTCATTTTAGAGTCCATGCTATATCATATGTTAGATCTATAAGGAATTTGGGTTACATACCTAGGTTCCATGATCTGTGTGAACTCTGGGTCATGGTGGTAAGAAGCAGAGTAGTCTAAGAATTTGTAGGCTAAAGACAGAAGGTCGTCAGGCAGGTAATCATGATGTGCCCTGTGGGAAAATTATTGCAGACACATCGAATCCTCTCAGAGGAAGGGCTTGGCTGGTGGCCTGATCATAGCGCCACCTCTTGGGCAAATTGTACATGATACTCTCCTATTGGTTTAACTAAAATAACTAATTGATTGGCTGATTGATTAACTAATTGATTGACAGCCAATTTTATTTTTGTGGTAGAAAACTGGGCAACTAGCCAGGCATGTGTTATTATTACTTCTGAAGCAGCTAGCATACACTTAGTACCCACAGTCACATTTTTAGCAGATTAAGGTTGTTTTATTATGTTTTTTGAAACCAGCAGAAAGTTTTTGTAAATGGTCAGACCCACAACATGTTTTATTATTGTCACAAAGAATATCTCTGGTATGGGTATGGAGGGGAGGGAGGAAGAGACTGCCTAGGGTCTGGGAAAGGGAAAATTATGTTGTTAATTCTCTTCTTCTTTCCAACATTTTTATTGAGGTGAAAGTCAAAATTCTACTTGCTATCTGTGTGATGTTTGGCAAGCTTTTCTCTAA
>NW_027187347.1:4742015-4756788 GCF_028583685.1 Petaurus breviceps papuanus
CTGGCAAAGCTTAAAACTACACTAAGATTTTTGGGACACTTTGTATATAGTAATGGGGTGGCCAGAGAAGGAGATTTTAGTTTTAGGAGTTACAGGAATTGTGAGTGGAGCTATAAAGCAGCCACATAGCACATCTTTTCAAGTAGAAATTGTTGATGTGCTTTTGATTACTAGTCCCAAAGTAAGAATTGGAGGCATGACAAGACAAGCGGAGTATGGGAGGGAAGATGTTAAGAAATCTGGTTAGACCTTGGTTTCCTGGTGGCAGATGACTTGATGGGATATGAAGCACTGACAGGGGCTGGCTAGATGTAATGGGTTTTAGTCTTCTCTAAAGAGTATCTTAGGGCCATGATTCCTTGAGATGAGAGAACTACATGGAAAGCCATGAAGCAGGAATAAGCAGGAATAATATAATACCTACACACATGTCTACACACATGCACACTGCATATATGTTTCATGTGTGTATATGCACACGTACACAAACACACATACATGTACATGTGTATATATGCATGTGTGTATGTACATGTGTATATGATATACACATACACCAGGAATTTGGGGACAGGAAAGCTACATTGAGAATCATTAGCATAGAGATGGTAATTAAATCCATAGGAGCTGACGAGATCACCAAGTGAAACAGCATTGAGAATTGCAGACCTTAGTCATATCCCACGACTTGGCCTGTTTGTATAAAAACTGGGCCAGTAAAAGCTTGCCTTCCCCTTTTGTTTGTGCTCTAATATAGGTCAGCTTCTTCCTTAGCCATCTCCGTTTCTGGTTTTAAGGGAATATATGGAAAGCAAAACTAAGGTGCCCAGGAGACAGCTAAGATGAGACACTGAAGCCTTCTAAGAGAAAAATTAAGGAGGCACTGGTGGTTTTACATATTTATGCTTAATCCCTTCCCTTAATATATTTTTTAATGGACATCACAGTTAGAGACTCCTTACCACAGGGAATAGAAGAAAGCACCCTAGGTTTTCTCTGCCTTACTTTCCTTGGGAAAAACTCCTCACCTCAGATTAGTCCATGAATTTAACTCTGAGCATGTCTGAGGAATTCTCTGTAGTTAGGCTTCTAATCCTCTCCTTGCTGCAAAGGCAGGCTAAGAGCTTTTTAGCATAATATCCAACCATTCTAATAGGCTTCCTCAGAATGTGGATTGGCTTATAAGACAGGCAGCTCCTTATTTTTATGATAGTTGAAAAGCCCAACATTTTCCTGAGGATTACAGGATTACATTTAATACTATAATTCATATCCTGTTATATGACCTAGAATGTTTTGGGCACTCAATAAATGTTAAATAACATTTAATGGGACACTTTTTTTTTATATCAACACATAAAACCTTCAGCCTCTTAGCCCCCTCCACCTTAGCTACTCTGCTATCCCTCATTTCAGTAGCAAGAATCAGGAGGGCTGAGAGAAAAAAAAAATCTGTTTGCAAATAGCTAAGCAAAACCCAGTTCACCAAGACCTCATTTTTACTTAGAATTTCTCTTTCTGCACTGAATTTGAAGGAAACACCAGCTTGATTCCTATCCTCTCTCTCTACCAGGTTTTTCTTATACTGGGCTCCTTCTTCTATCTACCTTAGCAGCTTTAAAAACTTGAAATTTATAATCTCAGCTACTACAGTAACATAGAGATCTATAGTATCGCATCTCTTCATACCACTGAACAAAAATGCAGTTCTTGTTCATCACAGGAACTCAGACAAACACCTGCCGGAACCATACTCTGGGCATGACATCCTGTTTTGAATCAAACTTATCTTATTGTTACTGTTACCCCTCATTGTTGGGGCTACAACTCACTGCATAGCCACTAGTATAAATACTGAGAACATTTACAGAACCTACAGCAGCTATGAATATGCTGGCATAATTCTGAACCACAAAATATAACACACTCTCCACATGGTAGACAGAACCAAAACATTTATTCAAACACTAGAAAGCCAAATCCCAACACTAGAAAGCCAAATCCATCATAACAGCAAAGAAATTTATACACAATAACAAAACAGGTGGCATGGCCATCCCAAAGCCTTCCCCCTGCTAGTGCCTTCCCACAAATGAACATTGTCAGTCTATTTCCTCTCTCTCTCTGTCTCTCAGATCTAACTGCTCTGACCAATTTCCTCTCTGCTCTGCTCCACCCCTTCCTGTTCTACCCTGATTGACAAGCTCCTCCCACCACAGATTCAGGTGACTCAGGCTTCCACTAGAGGGACCCTGGCATATAAGTGTCTAGTTTCCCTCCTCTAATGGAATAAAGAAAGTTTCTTGCTTAAAATCACTGTTCTTCATTTTAAAAAATTTCTTATTGTTTGTACATTATTATTTTTATATATTTTTTTGAGTTTGAGCTCTCTCATTTTTTTAGTTCACAAGTGATTGTATGGTCTCTGTGACTGATCTTTTTTTTTTTTTAATTTTTAGAGTGGAAGTTCCTATGTGTTGAGCCTAGGGGACTGATGATATTAATATTCAATTGTCGGGCTGAAAGAGAAGTGGCAATGGCAGAGTGAATAGGGTTTTGGACTTGATGTCAGAAAGATGTGGTTTCTATTTGCCATTCAAACCCCTTCATAACAACTCCTCCCCTACCTGCCTCTCTAGTCTTCTTATATCTTACTCCCAGCCAGGTACTCTTCAATCTTGAATGCTCTGCTTCCTTGCTTCCTTCAGGTTCCAACAAAAATCCCACCTTCTACAGGAAGTCTTTCCCAGTCTCTCTTAATCTGCTTTCCCTCTATTAATTATTTCCTATTTATGTTGTATATAGCTTGTTTGTACATATTTGCTTGTCTCCCCATTAGATTGTGAGCTTTTTGAGGGCAGGGACTGATTTTTGCCTAAAGTCCCTTCTATTTGCAAATATGTGATCCTAGACTTCTGGTAGGCTGAGAAATTTCAAGAGCTATGTTCAGATGACTCATTATTTAAGAAACCTTTCCCTCACTTCTTCTTATCAATAACAATCTTTCTCCTTAGGCTGTGAATAATACTTCATTTTGTACCTCTATGATGCACTTATCCTGCATTATTTTGCACTATAGTTGGCTATGTATCCCTCATTCCCTAGATATAAGCTTCATGAAAACAAGGGCTAGGCCATATCTAAACTTTTATGTCTTACTCAGCATTTGGTACAGTTTTCTCGACACAAGAGGAACTTCATTAATAGTTATTGCTTTGAATTGAATTATAAGTGAAATCCAAGGATAAAATTAAGATTCAAGATATGTAGTAACCTAGCTTTTGCTGGGCTAAATCCATAGAAATGAATCAGTGTGTGTTCTTTACTTTCTCAGCTCTTACCCAAGGGAAATTGTCACAAATTACTTGGGTAAGAACTGAGAAAGTAAAGAATCGTGTCTTTTTACTATTAGGAGAGACCCTGTTTTCCATAACTGAGGTCCAGCAAGTAAGCTATGTCCTGAGCTTAGCATAACAACAATCCTTTGCAGCTTAAGCTCTGGATGAAATCCGTCATGACAAAATCCCACAGTTGTTTCTGCACCAGTTCCAGGGGGTCCCTGAGCTCAAACACTTTCAGGAACCATGTTCTGCTTGTGAAGTCCTGCTATGAACCAAACTTGTCTTGTTGCTGTTATCCCTCATTGGTGGGTCCAGAGCTCACTGCATAGAAAGCTAGCATAAATGTTGAGATCTGTCCACACTGAAGTGGGTCTTCTACTAGGGGGAACGCAGCACATGTGTCTAGTTTCCCTCCTCCAATGGAATAAAGAAAGCTTCTTGCTTATAACTACTGTTTGTTCTTTGGCTTGATTTGTTTTACTTAATTTTTAGAGTTTGAACCCTCTCTCTCTTTTTTGTTTATTTCTTTTTTAGGTCACAGGTGGTTGCATGACCTCTGTGACTTATTTGTTTTATTTTATTTTTCTTAGGGTTAACTATGATTTTATTAATCAATGTGAGTTCTGGTTTTTTGTTTCTTTTTGAGTTAATAGCAGTTCTATAGCTGCTGTGGCTCTCAGGTCATTCATTTTGTTTTTCAGAGCTGGCAGTTGGGGCACTACTTCTGTGATCTCTGGAGATTTTTTGTTTGTTTAGAGTTCTTAGGCCATTGTGTTGCCTCAATGATTCTTTGGCCATTTTTTTTTCACGGTTGACATACACACATGTATATGTATATATGTATACACACATATACACTCACATATATATATGTAAATATCCTTGACATTTTGTTCTTCCAGTTGAATTTGACCATTCTCATCTTATTTTATGAACTTTTCCATCAGTATTTTGGTGGACACAGGATAAATCTATGTATTAATCTGTGTATGCAGTTGATCATTATACATAGTGCCCACTACATGCCAGGTACTCTGCTAGGTCCTGGGGAGATAAAGATGGAAATAAAGCACCTCAGACCATATGGGGACTTACATTATAATGGGTTTGTACACATACAAGTGACTACAAAAGTTATCAAAAATTTGACATAGTAGGGGGAGAGGGGAGGGAAATTAACCACTAGCAGAATCAGGAAAGCATTTGTGGAGGAGATAGCACTTGAGCAGAGCCTTAAAGATGAAATAATGACTGCCCTAGACTCCACTGCCTATAGATCAAGTGTATTACTTTGCACCTGCCTACCAAGTTTAGCCTTAAAGGGAATTTTGGGGTGTCTAGTGTCTGCCATTGACTCTAGACCACACCAATTGTGTTTACTCAATTTTAAGTATCCTCTGAACCCTAGTTCCTTTTAATCACTTAACAATGAGATTAGCTTTTGTGGTAATACCTCAGAACTGGCAGCAACATCTGACATCTAGGAGAGGGAGAGGGAGAGAGAGAGAGAGACGGAGAGAGAGAGACAGAGAGAGAGAGAGAGAGAGAGAGAGAGAGAGAGACAGAGAGAGAGACAGAGAGAGAGAGAGAGACAGAGAGAGAGACAGAGAGAGACAGAGACAGAGAGAGACAGAGAGAGACAGAGACAGAGAGAGACAGAGAGACAGAGACAGAGAGACAGAGAGACAGACAGAGACAGAGAGACAGACAGAGACAGACACAGACAGACAGAGACAGAGAGAATGAATGAGAGAACTCAAAGTTCTCCATAATTGGGCTCCAAGCTATCTTTCTAAAATTATTTTCCAGTATTGTCATCCTAGAACCCTCTACTCAAGCCAGGCAGTTATAGCTTAAAATTTTCTAATTTTAAATCCTTAGCATATACCATTTGCCTGAAATACTGGTGTCCTCTTCAGCTATTCAAATTCTACCACTGCCTCCAAGGTGAGGCTTGAATTCCATTTGATTTGTGAGATCATTTGTAAGTATAGTTCCACATAATAATGACTCCTTCATCTGAACTTAGTGTTTTGATCACTCTCTCATATACTGTCTTATAGTATTACCAGAAAATTAACCTTTTTCCATGTTTCAAGTTTATGTGCTCTTTCATTATAAACTAATTCTTCAACTTCTAACTCTTTACTCCCAACATAACCTTGTATCTATTTTTATATACTTAAATAAGCATAAGATGTTTCTTCCAGTTAGACAGCATGGTTTTTTTTTTTTGAGGCTTGGGAACTTTTGTCTTTGTATCTCCAGGCCTTAGAACAGTGCTTGACACATAGTAGGTGCTAAATAAATGCTTTTTGGTTGGGCGACTACTTAATTATCTTTTAATTTGTATTCTTATTTATCCAATTAGGTTAGAAGGTTTTCAAAATCAGATGCCATGTTTATATTACCTTTTGTATTTTCCAAGTACTTAGCAGAGAGATTTACATTATTTGATATTCAATGAACATTTCTTGGATATTCCTAAGGAAACTTAGATGGCCTGGGTTCCACTACCACTTATGCTGCTTTCTGGTAGTATGACGTTAGGCAAATCACTTAATTTTTTTTGTTTTCTTTTTTAAAGGATACTTCAATCTGTATTCAGGTGTTCTTTCTCAAGGATGGAAAAGATTTTTCATCATAAGTCCTTCAAAGTTGTCTTGGATCTTTGTATTTCTAAGAATAGCTAAGTCATTCACGACTGATCATCCTACAATGTTGCTATTATTTTGTACACAGTATATTCCACTTTGTATCTGCCTATGAAAGTCTTTCCAGATTTTTCTGAGAGCATCCTGCTTATAATTTCATACAGCACAGAATAACATTTCATCAAACCACATACCACAACTTGTTCAGCCATTCTCCAGTTGATGGGGATCCCCTCAATTTCTAATTTTTTTGCCCCCAGAATAGAGCTACTACAAATATTTTTCACATATACTCTTTTCCCTTTTGGGATACAGACCTAGTAGTGGTATTGTTAGGTCAAAGGGTCTGCATGGTTTTATAGCCCTTTAGGCAAAGCTCCAAATTGTTCTACAGAATGGTTGAATCAATTCACAACTCTATCACCAGTGTAATAATGCCTCATTTTCCCCACAACCCTGCCACCACTTGTCATTTACCCTTTTCTGTCCTATTAGACAATCTAATAGCTGTGATATAGTACCTGAGAATTATTTTAATTTGCATTTTTCCAACCAATAAGTTAGTTATAGTATTTTTTATATGGCTATAGGTAGCCATATAAACTGATCATATCTTTTGATCATTTATCAATTAGGGAATGGCTCTTATTTTTATAGATTTGAGTCAGTTCTCTATATATTTGAGAAATGAGGGCAATTGGGGAATGGCTCTTATTTTTATAGATTTGACTCAGTTCTCTATATATTTGAGAAATTAGGGTTTTATCAGAGATACTAGCTCCAAAATTTTTTTCACAGTTACTGTTACTAGCTATATTTCCTTCCATCCTATCCCTATACCTAATATATTCTATTTTCTCTCTCTTTACATCCTGTCTCTTCTCAAAAGTGTTTTGCTTCTGACTACTCTCTACCACAATCTGTTCTCCCTTCTATCACCCCAATCCCTCTTCTTTTATGACTTTCCCCTCTTACTTTCCTGTAAGGTAAAATAGATTTTTATGCCCATTTGTGTGGGTTATTCCCTCTTTGAGCCAATTCTGATGAGAGTAAATTTCACTCACTCCCCCTTACCTCCCCCTTCGTTGTAAAAGCTTTTTCTTTCCTTTTTTATGTGAGATAATTTAACACATTATACCTCTCCCTTTCTTTTTCTCCCATTATATTCCTCTCTCCTTAATTTTATTTTTGAGGTATCATCCCTTCATATTCAACTCACACCTGTACCTTTCTCTGTTTTTCTTTTTCTGTGTGTGTGTGTATATATATATATACACACACACTCCTTCTAACCTAATAATTGAGAAAGGTCTTATGAGTTATAAATATCATCTTCCTATGTAGACATGTAAAAACAGTTTAACATTATTAAGTCCCTTATGATTTCCCTTTCCTGTTTCCCTTTTTATGCTTCTCTTGAGTCTTGTATTTGAAAGTCAAATTTTCTATTCACCTCTGTTCTTTTCATCAAGAACAATTGAAAGTCCTCTATCTCCTTAAATGTCCATTTTTCCCTGAATGATTATACTCAGTTTTGCTAGGTGGTGATTCTTGGTTGTAATCCTAGTTCCTTGATCCTCTGGAATACCATATTCCAAGCCCTTCAGTCCTTCAGTGTAGAAGCTGCCAAATCTTATGTTATCTTGACCTGTGGTTCCATGATACTTGAATTGTTTCTTTCTGGCTTCTTGAATATTTTCTCCTTGACCTTGAAACTCTGGAATTTGGCTATAATGTTTTTTGGCAGTTTCCATTCTGAGATCTCTTTTAGGAGTGATGGGTGGATTTTTTTTTCAGTTTCTATTTTACCTTCTGTTTCTAAAATATCAGGGCAATTTTCTTTGCTAATTTCTTGAAAGGTGATGTCTAGGCTTTTTTTTTTTTTTGTCATGGCTTCCAATCAGTCCCATAATTTTTAAATGCTCTCTCTTGGATCTATTTTCCAGGTTAGTTGTTTTTCCAATGAGATATTTCACATAATCTTCTATTTTTTCATTCTTTTGGTTTTGTTTTATCATTTCTTGATTTCTCATAAAGTCATTAGCTTCCATTTGCTCCATTCTAATTTTTAAGGAATTATTTTCTTCATTGAACTTTTGGACATCCTTTTCCATTTGGCCAATACTGCTTTTTAATGCATTCTTCTCCTCATTGGCTTTTTGTACCTCTTTTAATATTTGGCCTAGTCTGTTTTGTAAAATGTTATTTTCTTCAGTACTTTTTTGTGTCTCCTTTACCAAAATTTTGACTCATTTTTTTTGTGATTTTCTTGCATCACTCTTGTTTCTCTTCTCAATTATTTCTCTACCTCTCTTACTTGATTTTCAAAATCCTTTTTGAGCTGTTCATGTCCTGAGACCAATTCATATTTTTTCTTGGAGGCTTTGGATGTAGGAACTTTGACTTTGTTGTCTTCTTCTGAGTGTATGTTTTGATATTCCTTATCACTTAATAAAATAATAAATACAAAATAATTAATAACAAAAATAATAAATAACTTTCTGTAGTCAGAGGTTTTTTTTTAATTTTGGTTGCTCATTTTCCCAGTCTATTGCATGAATTTTAACTCTTTGTTAAAGTAGGGCTCTGCTTCTAGGATGGAGTGCACACTGTCCCAAGCTTCAAAGGTTTTGTGGAGTTGTTTTCAGACACTTCTAGAGACCTGTAAGTTTTCAGTTCTTCTAAGGTGGTATGATCTAAGGAGAGGTATTTACTACTTTCCTGGCTTGTTATCTGGTCTATGTGTTATCACAAGCACTCTTTTCTGCCCTAGAACTGGGGTCCCCTCTTCACTATGTTTGCAAGTACTTTACAAATATAGACCAAGCCCAAAACCCTTGGTAGAGGACTCTCTCTTCCTTAGTGGAGCTTGCACCATGGATACCAGGAGGTACCTGCAGCTGGGGCAGGAGCCATTGGAGTACAGCCCACAGCTCCATGGGAGTTGCTGAAATCAGTATCCCATGGCTGTACCAGTGGGATGTGTTAACAGAAAACTATGGTCTCTGGCCTTCAGGATAGCCTTTGTCAGCTTCTTATGCCGCTTCCTACAGACACCTGTGTATGGGGCATGGAACATGACACCTGTGTGAGCACAGACAAACTGTTCCAAGACCTTCACATTGCTAAAGTCCACATGGAGCTTCTGATCACAGAAGATAGGGCAAGGGTCCCCAGCAACTTTGTTCCCTCGAATGCATGTCTTACAGGTTTGCTGTGCTGGGATGCCACCTTTGCGGTTTCATTGATAGCCCAAACTGGACATGAGCCATATCCAGCCAGGTATTCTTCAGTTTCCAGATATTCCCAGGGTGCATCCTGATAGATGGAGACAGCAATGGAAGATTCTTCTTCAGGGAGAGCTTTGGTGCATAGATCTTGGGGAGTAGCCTGCACCCAGTGGACCCCTCTGACAAGTGTGAGACCTGAGAGTTGTCTAAGCAGAAGAGTTAGGAGAGAGGTTGCCATCTTGGTATATGGTTAAGGGAGAAGAGGGCTCACTATAATTTCTTATGTCACAATATCCCACTGTGTTCATATAAAAGGGTTTTATTTTTTAAATTACAAACATTTGCAGATTGCCTCCACTATGTGAAAGGTCTCTTATAACAAAATAAAGCAAGTGAATGAAAACTAACAACAGTGGCCTCATCTGATAGTACAATAAGTATTCTACACCTGTAGCACAACTTCACCTCTCTATTAAAATAAATAGAAATTTGGTTTTTTCTCCATCCTATCCCTACCCCCACTGCATTGAAAAAGAAAAATACATTTTTGTTTTGCTTTTTGGAGGGGGGAAGATAGGGCAATTGGGATTAAGTGACTTGCCCAAGGTCACACGGCTAGGTTTTGTGTATGTGTGTTAAGTGTGTGAGACCAGATTTGAACTCACGTCCTCCTGACTCCAGGGCCAGTGCTCTATTCACTGTGCCACCTAGCCACCCCTAAAAATGCATTCTTTATAACAAATTGCATAAAACAAATTCACTCAACTTCTGTATACAAAATATATGTCTCATTGTGTACTCTTAATCAGTCATCCCTCAGAAATGATAATGTTTTTCATCATTGGTGGTCCAGAATCATGAGTGCTCATTAAGTTGGTTTCAATTCTTAAAGCTTTCAAAGTTGTTGTTTTAAGTAGTGTGGCTATAGTATAAAGTATATATATTTTGTTCTTCTGGTGCTACTTACTTCACTCTGCATCAGTTCATATAAGTCTTTCAGACACTCTCCAATTGATGAAAATGCCCTTAGTTTCCAGTTTTTTTTACCACTTCAAAAACTGCTGCAATAAGGATTTATGTATATCTTGTTGCTTTTCTTTGTTGTTTGATATTTTTGGTTTTATAGGACTAGTAGTGGTATCATTGGGTCAAAGGATAGGCAGAGTTTAATAACTTTGGAGATTTCCATAATGGCTTGACTATTTCATAGCTTTACCAACAGTGCATTAATATGCCTGCTTTCCCTCATTTGTCATTTTCCAACTTTGCCAATTTGATTCATGTAAGATGGAATCTCAGAGTTGGTTTAATTTACATTTCTCCAGTTAGTAGTGATTTAGAGCATTTTTCTCCCAAATAGCTTTTGATAGCTTGTACTTCTTTTGAAAACTGACTGTTCATATTCTTTGACTATCAGTTTGGCATCATATATATGTATATATATATGTTAATACACACATATATACACATATATGCACATACATTCACATATATAAATGATATATACATATATTTCTATGAAAGAGTATTAATTTCATTCTCAAGGAAGGATAGCACTTGTAGTTACATTAGAAGAAGCAATATGTTGTTTTATACATGTAATTGAACAAGTTTTAGAAATATGGAAAACAGATTTTATGGTAAGCATTATAGCAGTCAAAATTTTGTTTACTCTGTCATTCCATGAAACAGAAACTTTGGGGAAGATATCCGTGTACTTTCCCAAACAGCCAAAGAAAAAAATTGCCAGGAAACATAAATTTCCTGGTTCTAGCCTTACATAGGCTACAACTCAGCATAACCTCTCCAACATATGGTAGCCTTATAAAGTTTACACTATGGAAGTCTATGAAAGTATGTGGTCAAATGCTAAGTGTTTCTGAGGATTGGGCTATCTAGTAGTGCCAAATTTAAGAACTTAGAATTCAGCCTTTGGGATTCTAAGGAATAGAAAACGATTTCTTAGACTGTTTCATCCTAGAAAGTTTCCTTATTAGTTATTATTATTAGTAATAATAATACATTATTATTCCTTATATTATTAGTAATAATAATACATTATTATTTATATTATTCAAGTTTGAGAGTTTAAGGATCCTGAGGAGAGATTCTTAGACAACTTGATTCTTGGTGAGGGTACATATTCTGTTGTTGGGGGAATAGCAACAAGGGACTAAAGCCACAGTGTGGAAGATAATAGTAGCTGGACTTTGCAGTTTGCTATTATAGTGAAATATGAGGACAGTTTGGGTCTGATGGGTTGGGGAGTTGACTAAGAAGGAGACCCAAAAATGATTCCCTTCTGGAGAGGGTTCCAAAATGAAGGGTAGTACTATGAATTGTGTAAGACAGGGATTCAGTAGCTATGAGAAAGAGCAACTCCCCAGAACATTGTGATATTTTCTCACTGATAGCCACAAGTTCAGTTGTCTCCTGTAGAAGAGTCCAAAACATGGGATAGTACTATAGTGGGGGAATTTAGGACCCTATTGAAAAGAGGGACACCTGAAAGAGAATCGAATATTATATTGATATTTATGGACTATTAGGAGTTTTCCCTCTTACATTTTTATGGGGGTGTTGCCTCGAGTGCATATATAGGAGGCAAGGACCCTCATTTACCCATATTTGTGGAAATTGAGCTATGTCATATTTTAAAGTATCACAGAGTGATCACTGAGTGGGAAGATGCTTAGCTGAAGTGATAATGATATTTTTGTGTCATTACTCAAATAGGATTTGGCCCATGTCAGGGTAAAGCTAGAGAGATCCACACTACAACTTATATTGGATGAAGATGTATATTCTATATAACTTGGCAAAGTAGCAGGTAAAACATATCTTCCATGGCCAGACACAATGTAATGGAAATGACTGAGAGAGATAGAAAGATCCCAACCATGAAATTCTGACAACATAAACACAAATGATAATAAGAAAGAAAAGAGGAAGGTATCTAAAGAAATCCATGTAGCCACAGAGATAACTTTCTGGCAAACTTAGATTTATTTATTTAAAAATGTTTTTTTTTTTTTAACAATATTCCTTTTTTTTCTAACATTACTATAACATCTCAAAAACTCCCCTCCCACTCACCCTTGAATCTACCTCTTGTAACTAGTTAGTGTAGTTAAATAAAACATATCAAAATATTGCTCATGTCTGACCAGGTATGCCTCATTCTACACTTGTAGCCCTTCTGTTCTCTCCTGAGAGGTAAGAGTCATACATGCTTCATCATCATTTCTCCGCAGTCACCATCTTTCACTACTTCTTTTTTATTATGGCCATTGTATAAGATTGTCTTTTGGTTCTGCTCACATTGATTAGCTTATATTTAAAAGGACATGAATAAAAACTAGAAACAGGGGGACATAACTAAGAATACATAGAAAATAAAGGAAAAAAATTAAGAATAATTTCAAAAAGTTTAAAGACCAGAATCAGTCAGTCATAAGTCAATGAAGATTTATTAATCATTGACTATGTGCCAGGCACTGTGCACTAGTATACAGAATGAAACCATTCCTACCTGCAAAGAGCTGACACTATAATGAATGAATTAAAGATTTTTTAAAAAATGTATTTCACTACCAAGGATATTATTAAATATTTTCATAGCAAGGAAAAAAAAAGGAAAGGAATAAGACCATTTACTTTTGGGAATTGATGTAATGTTAAAAGATGACGGAATGAAAGCATAACTATCTAAGTACTATTTTGCTTCTATATTTCTCACAGAAAATTATCCTTAAATTGGAGAGAGTGGAACAAACACCATTAAGAGGAAATTGAAAGTTGATATAGGTGAGATATTGAGAGAGCACTGGGCCATTTTAAATTAATTCATGTCTTCAGAGCTGGCTAAATCATATTCTAGGCCACCAAAAGAACTTGCAGGTGTGATCACACAACTTCTGTTAGTGACCTTCAAGGTACTGTAGATAATAGGAGAGGTACCAGAAGGCTGGAGATGGGAAATGTTGCCTTAATTTGGAAAAGAATAACTGGAAGTTACAGACCAGCAAATCTTAAGAAACATGCTTGATGGTTTGTGAGCATTTAGTAAAAACCAAAAAGAAAACAAAAAATGGGGATCACTCAAAGTCAGCATGAGCTCATGAAGAAACAAGTCCTGCTAGACCAGCTCCACTCTTTAAAAAAGAGTAGTTTTAATAGCCTAATAGAACATGGCATCTGTATTAGAGTATTTAAAGGGCTGTCATGAGAAAGAACAATTGCACTTGTTTTCCTTAGTTCCAAAGAGCAAAACCAGATGTGGAAGCTACAGAAAAGCAGATTTCAACCCTATAAAAGGAAAACAAAAAAAATTCCTAACATTTAGAATCCTTCAAAGACAGAATAGGCTGTTCTGAAAAGTAAGTACTCCATCATTCAAAGTCTTCAGGCTGATTCTAAATGCCAGACTATTTGCAGAAATTTACAGGGATTTCTTACTTAGGTAAAGGATAGATATTATGGAGAACATAGGGGAAAGATCAAGGAAGGTGTCATGGAGAAGGTGTCATTTGAGCAAATCTTAAATGATAGATATGATGTCAATAAGTACAAAAGATTGAGGAGGGCTCTCCACAAGTACAGAACATCATGACAGATGTGGGAAGGCATAGGAACAGAAAATAATTGATGGTTCAACTTGATGAGAACATTGGTAACTGTGAGGAAGAAATTGAGAATAGCAAAAGAGGATAATAAATATGGCAAATAGAGTAACAATTATAGACCCTGAACAGGTGGTGAAGTACGAAAATTAAAAGACAAAAGGACTGACTAGAGACCATCCTTCCTGTGTAGCACTCAAACTCAGCTTCTTCTGCAGATTGGAATTGTAGACGTGGCAGACACCAGCTCCTCCCATGGGATGACCACCATGTCTCCCCTCTTCCCTCCTTAGCAGAGGCAGCTAAGCAGAAATCTGAGGCAACTAGGTGAAACAGTGGGATGCACAGTCAATAGAGCACTGATACTGGAATTAGAAAGACCCGAGTTCAAATGTGACTCTGGCACTTACTAACTCTTTGACCCTGGTCAAATCAAATCATTTCACCTGTTTGCCTCAATTTTCCCCACAATAAAATAGGGATAATAATAACATCTACCTCTCAGGTTTGTTTGTGAGGATCAGATGAGATAATGTTTGTAAAGTGTTTAGCACAGTGCCTGGCATATGACAGATGCTTAATAAATTTCCTTCCCTTTCTTCCTTCCTCATTTTTTTTTTATGAGAATTGCCCAAATTCCCTGATTGCAGTGCATGAAAAACCTTCCCCTCTATGTCTGAAGACTTATCTCATGTTAGTTTTTTTCTTATGCCTTACTGGTAAGACCTACATATCCTATAATGTTTTGTGGCTAGCCAGCACTTTCCCTGGTATTGTTAAATTCTCATTGGTGGCAGTTGGTCATCTCTTGATCTTGGTGATCTCAAGGAATGTGGATCCCTTCTTCACAGTGATAGCTCCCCTTCCTTCCTTCCTTCTTTCCTTCCTTCCTTCCTTCCTTCCTTCCTTCCTTCCTTCCTTCCTTC
>NW_027187347.1:4756798-4766680 GCF_028583685.1 Petaurus breviceps papuanus
CTTCCTTCCTTCCTTCCTTCCTTCCTTCCTTCCTTCCTTCCTTCCTTGCTTCCTGTTATCTATCTTATAAAATCTGTATCTCATCCACTCATGTAAATACCTATTTATGTATCTATCTATTTATCTATCTGGAAGAGATGTATATACAACTGGAAAAAGTGGGCTAATTATATGGACAGCTTATATACTCTGCTGGTATGCATACTATATCAAGAAATCTGGAGGAAAACCCACATAACATCTCTCTTCCCCTAAAGATTTACGGGAGGATATGAACAAGAACGATGTTGGGTGGGCAGACATGGATGAGTTGCCATTTGTGTTATTGTAGGGACTGTTTCAGATGATGAGCTGATAGATCCCAAATTCTGAGTGTCCAATTAGACTTCTTTCATGGGTCAAATAGTTTCTTCATTGCTGTGGTTCAAATAGCCACTATTGGGTACCCTATCTTTCAATATGATTCTTTCCCTATGCTGCCAGTATTTTGCTAATGATTTAAATAGCAGACATTATTTTCCAATAGCATTTTTCAAGGCAAGGCAAAGGGGATTGTTTTTCTTCTGCAGTTATAAATGATTCACTCTGACTGCCTGGTATAGGAACATAGGAATTCTCTACAAAACACTTAAAATGTGATTTTTTTCAGGTCATTTTTCAGTTATACTCACCCCAAACTTTTCACCTTTAACTCTGGCATGTTCTAATTGACCTCATAGTATCTATTAACCTCTTTTTTTACTTTCTCTGACCCCTATTTGCCATTTTGTTGGGTTAGCAGCAATTTCATAAATTCAGAGATGGGATCATAAAGGTCATCTGTTTCAACACCCCTCATTATAAAGAAGAGGGAAAAGACTACCAGAGTGGTTAAGTGACCTGTCCTAATGCCACAGTTGGTAAGTAGCTGAGCCAGAATTCATGCCTGCATCCCTTAGCGAGCATCCTTTCTGCTGTGCTACTCTGGGGATTGTGACCAGGTTAGAATGACAAGAAAATTCACTATCTCAGTTCCCATTCCTATTGTTTGGGGATCAATATTTCATATTTTTGTATGTGGTTCTGAGGGCATTGTATGATTAATAAATTCTCATTCTGGAAGAAAAGATTTTAGCCATAAATCATGATTAAATTTTATTTAATGGCCCCAAAGCCACAGCTCAGAGCTAGGGACTAATGATTCGAGTATTGAAGGTTATTTTCCAGCACCAGAAATCTTTAGGTGAAACTTTTATATTTGGATGGCTTGCCCTCCAGTAGCAACATCAATGCATCAAGACTTGGTCAAAAGGCTGTAACGTATCTTTAAAATTGTCCACTCAGTCCCAGTGAGCTTCCTTTGGCAGACATAATATGTAAATATGATATATATTCACATACATATACATGTACATATGTGCCAGTATATGCACACCTATGTACATATGTATATGTGCATACACATACATACTTCTATTTATGTCATACATAAGCACACATGCACATCTCTCTACAGATGTATATATTCACACCTATGTTTATGTACACGTATATGCATATACATATGGATAGCTAGGTGGCACCATAGTGTACAGAGTGTAAGGCCTAGAGTCAGGAAGACTCATCTTCCCAAGTTCAAATCTGGACTAGACATGTACTAACTGTATGACCCTGGGCAAGTGTCTTTATTCTGCCTCAGTTTCCTCATCTGTTAAGTGAAATGGAGAAATAAAAAGAAAACAAATCCATTCTCTCTGCCAAGAAAACTTCAAATGGGGTCTCAAAGACTGAACAATAGTAATACACACTTCTCTTAAAGGATTATAAAGGCACTTAGAAATTTAGAGACTTTTCATTAGTTCTCAATATTCCTTGGATCCAATAAGCTCTGAACCAGAGTTTGTTAACTCTATTGATCAGAGAAGGAAATGGAAGCACAATTAAGTCACAATGTGTATAACATATTCACTTGCAATGTTTGCCCCTGGTGACCCTTTCCTGCCTCCCTTTCTTAGTCCATTGTTCATTGCTAACAGTCTCCACAACATGTATTGTATGTTTGGTAATGGGAATACCCTAAGTTACCCTGGTACAATTTCTCATAACCTGTCAGTGACAAAGCTACCTAGAGGAGTTCCTAATTCTCAAACCTTTTTGTACTTTTTTTTAAAGCAATCGGGGTTAAGTAACTTGCTCAAGGTTACATGACCAAGTGTTTCTGGATGTGGTGCTAAGTATCTGAGCCCGGATTTGATCCCCAGGTCATCCTGACACTGGAACCAGTGCTCTTACTCGCTTTTTGTACTTTTAATAATGCTAACTTTTTCATTTTTTTTAAAGCACGTGCCATTTTCTCTCCAGCTAAGAGTACTGGTAGAAGTCTTTCAGAATCCAGGTGATATGCTGAATCTTATGCATGATGAAATCTTTCATATATATATATTTTTCAAAATAGAGCACTATATCAATACCTAGAAGATCCACGTTTCGTCCAAGTTTCATCATTAACTAGTTATATGATCTTGAAAAAGTCACTTAGCCTCAGTTTCTGGAAAGTTGATACTGAGTTCCTCTAAGGTCCCTTCCAGTCTTAACTTTATATTGTCATCTGTTTTGTTTCATAAAGATTAAATTGGAAAGACTTCTAACCTTTTAAAAATATTCCACCCTTATTACTCTTACTGTTATTACTAATAATACCTGTATACCTCCAGATCCAGTAGTATACCAAGCCACAGTAGGTGATTTCAAGGGGTGGAAGGTGTGCTTCTGTCCTTGTCAAATTCTTCTCTTACTCATTTGAATGTCACATATCCTTTCTGTGATGGTTTATGACTCAAGTTCCAAAATTAGAGACCCATTTCTTCAGTTTCCAGACCTTGCCTACTGATAACATGCACATGATCTTGGGAGAAGTAACACGCACATTAAGCCTTCTTGGTCACATATATTTTTGTTCACATGAATTTGTTGAACCCTTTTCAGAGAGATTTTACCAAGAAAGAATTGAATGTAGCAAACTGGAATACAAAGACTACTTTCCTTTGAGTCTTTCATTTACTTATTCCATCATCATCATCATCATCATCGTCGTCATCATCATCATTGTCATCATCATCATCGTCATTATCATCATCATCTCTCTTTGTCTCTATCTCTGTTTCTGTCTTTTAATTTCTATCTGTCCCTTCTGTCTGTTTCTGTCTTTCTTTGTCTCTCTCTATCTCTTCTTTTCCATCTCCCCCCTTTCTATTTACTTTTTAACCAAACTTGTGATTCCATCGATGTAGGAAGATCTCAGTGAGGAATTCACTCTTCCAATATAGATTTGCACTTTCTCTGGAACTTACTGTCTTATAGCAGAAGTTCTTAAACTGGGGTCTGTGAATTTTTAAAATTACATTTACAATTGTATTTCAATATATTTGGTTTCCTTGTAATCCTATGTATTTTATCCTACACATTTAAAACCATTATTCTTAGAGGGGATCCATAGACATTATCAGACTTGCAAAGGTTTCTCTGACACAGAAAAAAAAAAGGCTAAGAATCTCTGTGTTAGAGAGTTTTCTGGGGCCCTTAGAGCTTATGCGACCCTGCCCAACCACTCCAAGGTCAAAGTGACAGTACATAAAAAAAGGTGGACTTGAAGCCAGGTTTTTGTGTCTTCAGGGCCCACCCTCTATCTTCCCTTCCAGCCTGCTTCTGAGGCTTTTAATTTTCAAAGAACTTACACACATATTTTCTCATTTTATTTTCACAATAATCCTGAGGTTGGCAGCGCAAATGTGGAAGGCAAGGATTCAAACTGAATTCTTCTGACTCCAGATACAGAAATCTTTCCATCTCCTTCTCTGATATAATCTCAAGTCCTCAAAGTAATGGAATAATTGCATTTTCTTGGAGCATTAAGTAGTTAAAACACAAGAACAATAATACCTTTAAAACATCTACAAAGGATTGTATATTGTTTACAGAAATCATGAGTGAGAATAGGCCCAGAGTGTGATCACTGGTGGTGGTGGTCCAGAGGAAGCACTAAGGTACTTTACCCCCATATTTAGCTCCCTTTAATGTTCTATCTTCCCTTATTAAGATGTAAGCTCCTCAAGATTAGGGACTATCTTTTTTGCTTATATTTGTATTCCTAGAGCTTAGCACAGTAAAGCTTGGCTTGTTGACTGATTGATGCCATGGTATCTAACCTATCCTTCTCTGTAGCTCATGTGGCCCCAAATTGCACCAAGTGCCATGTTCTCTTTCCCTGAGTCCTGAAACCTTAAATTACCACCAGTCCCAATTTCTCCTTCTTGGTCAAACTTGTCATATGTTAGAACTTTCTGGCACCTACGTCACAGTTAGTAATTACTATCTTCTCCTCTCACTCCTTCTCCTTGATTCTCCAATACAGTTATCAGGATTGTGTATGATGGTTATTCCGTGTTTCATATCCCTCTATTAGACTATAAGTAAGGAGCACATTTTGTAAAATTAGAATTTCTTCCTCACTACTTTAATGTAAGGTTCGGGTAACTGCTTACTAAATGCTTGTTGAATTGAATTATATAACAGACACAGGTGGAGGGCAGTGAATATGGCTGTCTTTTACTGACCTAGCTTCTTATCCAATCATCTACTATACATATAGGTTAATGATCTCAATTCAGTTGTTTTCATCCTTCTAGGAAGGTGACTTTGTAAACTCTGGGTTCCACTTACTTAGATATTTTGATAGTTCTATGACTTTGTTAATGGTGTGGAGGTTATAACCTATCCATTTCTTTTTGATTACGTTTCACAAGGGGAGGAAAAGGTTGAAAACTACACAATAAATAATAGGAAACTTTCTCCTCTCTACCCTCCAAAACAAAAAAAGAAACCAACCAATCAATCAAAAGAAAAAGGTTACTGAGCACCACAGCAGGTATTATTATTGTTTTAAAAATTAGGTAACTGATAAAAAGGGCAAAAATAAGCACAGATACAACCACATCGATTGTAGGGCAATTAGTTGTATATTTTGACTGTCTTTAATGCTTAACCCTGACAGGATAATCAATTAGATTAACCGGTCTTTGGACTTGTGATTTCATTAATGTCCAGTGTGGAAACTCCCTCTTGGTGAAACCCTCAATCTTGATACAGGACTTCTTGATATAGCTCACCAATAATTTATGGTCTTAACGATTTTCCTGGGGCATTAAAAGGTTAAGTGATTTTCACAGGGATAAAAAGCTGTGTAATAGTGGCTGGTACATGCACCAAGCCCCTTTGATGGTGTCATGATGATATGTAATAGAGGTGTCTTGGAAAGACTGTGGAACATGTACAGACAACTTGTAACTGGTTCCAATTTGCTAACTATGTGATTAAGAGAAGCCTAGGCAGACCAGTGGATACCTTCAAAAGGGCCTTAGTCTGTTTTAACATTATCTTGGCTACCCTCCTCTTGGTCTGACTCTAATGACTCTGCACAATGAGAAATTATATTCTATGATAAGAGATAATGCTGACGTGTGATTCCATGAAGTGGGGCCTGGTCCTTGGCTTCTATTTGTTTCTTTTCCTTTTAAGTGATGGGATTGGAGACTCTAACCTTATGAGTTTAGAAAAGCCAGGGCACTGAGTACCTCGGCATCCTGGTGTTCAGGCATTTTGGCACCTTGGCCTCGAGCTTATAGATTTTGCAGTCAGATCTGAGGAGCAAGGAGTAACCTTTTAGAACTCAGACCCAGAAGTAAATGATATAAGGACTCATCTGGAAGTCATTATGCCATTTAGTCAGACCAATTTTATTTAGCTACTGTGACAAAAGTGAGTTAATTCTCCCCAGAGAACAAAGCTGGTTCATTGGAGAGTTTGCTTCTGAGGTGGTGGAGGGTACAAGGGAATGTTTGTAGTTTTGTTCTTGCTATATCTTCGAAGTAAATATCTCTTTATGAAAGCTAATCAATATTGAGTGGTTAAATTGAACTGGGGCCCTAGCCAGTTACCGGCATCTAAAAGTGAGGGAGAACACAAATGGTGGGTAGATAGCATTAAAGAAAAACACACATGCCCAATTCCCTCAGGGTATTCCTGGGGCCTTAAAGAAGTAGAGCAGCCTGGTTCTTGGAGAGTGGGCAAAGCATACTCACTTTAACTGGAACATAATAGGCAGGACTTTGATCTAACTCTTCTCAGCTCTGAACCTGGCCATTCATCCTCTATACCTTGCTATTTCTCAGATTAATGGAGAGGTACAATTTGGCTATTGACTAGATCAATGGTGTCATATTTCACTTTTTCTTTCTTGGCATCTAGGCTGACTTACAGTCTGAATGGCTTTTTACTGCTTATGTAACTCAGTATTTACATAGGCCTAGGCCCTTATCCTGACTACAGAGTCATCTGAAACCTATTTGTACTTATTTTTACTCATATAATATATTTTTTTCTGCCCATTTCTACTTTATCATATACATACAGAAATGTGCAGGAAAATGCTTAAGTAAGAAATACTATTGTCACGTCTCTCTTTGAATAATTGCATGCTCTTAACTGTGTTCCATTATTTATAAGAAGATGATTTTCCTTTTGGTGTTAAAGCAGTGTTTGGGGGCCTTTGAACATCAGCTAATTTATACCCTCAAGATAGATCTGAAAAAAACTGATGAGATGCTAACAACATCCCACTGAAAGTTTTTGGGTATTAAGGGGAATTTCTTTCTACCTTAGCAGCCCTTGACAATGGACACTTAACCAGACTAATCAAATGTGACTTTTGTCATCAAAATTAGTAAGGCATGAAAAATCCTTAAAGAATAATTCATTAAATTGGATATTTGAAAATGGAGTCTCTTGTGCCTTTTGAAAAGAAATTCACTGAAGCTATTACTATGAAGCAAGTTAAGTATTTCTGTTTTCAGAGAAATTGGTTAATATAAATACTACAGTATTTACTTTGCAGTCCTCAATTTGGTTCTCTTCCATTGTATATATTTAAAAAATAGTGCAAATTGTGGCCTAAGGCTCTGGTCTCACAAAGACAAGACCCAATTTATAAGGCAACACAAAAATGATCATTTTCTATTTGTTTCATTATGTCCTCATCTGGAATTAACTCTGGGAAGAGTTCTAAGTATAGCTTATATCTAAGTATTCACAGATAAGGGCAAAACAGGTCCCTAGCTCCCATATAAATGTTCAAGATAAGACATGCACATGGATAGGACAACCTTTATTTAGTCCCCTAGAAAACACTCAGGACCCTCAGAGGACTCAGAGGACTCAATGGATCTCATAAATAGACATAGAAAACACAGAAAGCCTAAGAGTAGTTCCACTTGGAAGGAAATGATTTTGAGGTCAGTACTAGGGCAACATTCCAACATTCTGGTGAATTCCTGTCTCACAGGATCCTATATAATTTATTCTAGATTCATACTGTCTTCTGCTATATGGACTACCCCAGAAGGCAAGGACACCTTAGAGATGCAAGATGTATAACCCTCTTCTGCCAGACCTGAACTGCTTGAATAACTTAGTATTAAGTGTGGGGAGTGGCAAGGAATCCCTTGTTCACCTGTGTTGTAGCTTTGTTACTGCCCTTTCAGTCACACAGTCATGACAGGTTATTCTCTTCTTTCTCAAAGAGGCGTGCTACCCAGGAATTCTTCTTTACCCAAAATCTTGGTTTCCAAACTCTTGAATTTGGGGTTTTTCTTGGGGCCATCCCTAACCCTGGTACTACCCAAGGAAATTGTACCAGAATACTGGATTTTGGGATATTACTAGATTTTGTCATAGACTAGATCTAAGAATTTTCATTTTCCTCTCACTATAAGGTTAGTGTGGAGAAACACTGTTCATGAACTCCTTTCTCATTATAATATCAGGAAACAAAGTATATGTTTTCTATTCCTTCATCTTTTGGATTTTACCCTATTACTCAGGCTGCTGGAGCCATATGGATAACAATCTCAAAGAAGAAATTCTGCTCAGGAACTTATATCTCCAGAAGGCCAGGCTGTCAAACTCTTAATCTTGGGTCTGTTGGCAAGGCCAGAACCAAGGCTGACAATGGAGATAGAACTAGGTTTGGAGTTAGAAAAACATGAGTTCAAATATGGCCTCAGATAATAGCTGTGTGACTTTGGGCAAGTCACTTCTGTTTGCCTCAGTTTCCTCACCTGTAAAATGGGGATAACAATAGCACCCACTTCCCATGATTTTTGAGAGGATTAAATGAGATAATATTTGTAAAGCACTTAGCACAGTGCCTGGCACATAGAAAGTCATATAAATGTTAGCTGTAATTAATTTTTATTATTTCCAAGATATTTCATTTTTCTTCCAGGATCACTGCAATCTATGACATTGCCCCTTTGTCTATAAAAGAGGAATATTCTTCATGAATTAGCCACTTCAGCTAAAGGGACAAATCCATTCCTGCTTCTCCTTCGTGCTCATGTGGGGATTTTATCATTGCCCTAGCTGCTGTCAGATGTACGCCTGTAAGTCCCTCTGAAAGGCTATGATCAGGTTTTACTTGAACTCAGAAAATGAAACAAAGGCAGAAGAACAGGAATTTGAGGTTCCTTCTAAGGCCTTCTGGGCACCATGAATTAATTTCAACCTCATGTCACCATTAGTGGTTTCTGGTAGTGAGAGAGGAAGAAATGAGAAATCCTTCCTTGGTGCTGTGGATAGAGTGCTGGGCCTGGAGTCAGGAAGATTTGAGTTCTAATCTGGTCTCAGATAAACACTAGCTATGTAGCCTTGGGAAAGTCACTTAACCTCTATTTGCCTCAGTTTCCTCAATTGTAAAATGAGGATAATGATAGCATCTATCTCCCAGGATTGTTGTGAGGATCAAATAAGATATTATTTGTAAAGTGCCTGGCACATAGTAGGGACATGTTACATAAGTGCTACTATTATTATTATACTTTTATTCCTTCCTTCCCCTACCCCCTTTACTCTGGAAGCAAAACAAAAGAGAAAGTGTGAAGAAAGGAAAGAGTCTAATCTAAAAATAGTTTAATGGTCTGTGGTTCACTTTCATTAGCTCTAAGAGGTGACTCCTCTGACAAAGGTCCATCCTCCTGGAGACCTACTCATGTATCACCTAGAAGGGACCAAGGACTATGCGGTCCAAATCATGCTATCCATCTTGTGGGATCCTCAGTCTGATGCATTTAGGAGTTCTCTCTGTCCTCTCAACAAAGTGTCATAGGGCCAACTAATAGTCTAAAGAGAAAGGAGTTTCCTCTGATTGATCATCCTGAGAGCAGCTGTTTTACATGGTGAATGTTCAGTGTACTCTCCTGTAAGTAGTAATCTTTTTGCTCATGGGGTAACAAACCCTTTAGATTTATAGCTGGAAGGGAACATTGAGGGCATAGAATACAAACCCTATATTTTATAGCTGAGGAAACTGAGGCATCAAGGAGTTAAATTTGAGACACAATTTTTCCTACTCTAAAATCCTTTGTTTCATTTTCTATACCATATTGTCATAAACTCCACTGAAATCATATGCTCATAATTTCCCAGAATTATTCCATTGGTCCGTACTGAAGCCTTGTCCTAAAGTAGGCAGAAACTGTGGAAGGGCAGCCTGGTGTAGGAGAAAGAATCTTAACTGTAGGTGTCAAAAGACCTTGGATCAAGTCTCCAGATCAACTATTAGCTGTGTGGCCTTGGACATATCATTTAACTTATCTGAACCCCAAATTTATGCATCTTTAAAAAGGGGATAACAGTAAAGGAATGCTACTTGTCTCTAATCCCGATTACTGGGAAGGCTGAGGCTGGTGGATTGTTTGAACTCAGGAGTTCTGAGCTTCAGTAGGATTAAACTAATTAAATCTTCCTTCCTTCCTTCCTTCCTTCCTTCCTTCCTTCCTTCCTTCCTTCCTT
>NW_027187347.1:4766690-4873823 GCF_028583685.1 Petaurus breviceps papuanus
CTTCCTTCCTTCCTTCCTTCCTTCCTTCCTTCCTTCCTTCCTTCCTTTCTTCCTTTCCTTCCTTTCTTTCTTTCGTTCAGCAACAGGATAGGGAGGTAGCCACCAGGCTGCTTGGGGAAGGGAGCAGTGTGAACCAGTCTAAATTACAACACAGTAACCACAATTCCCAAGCTTAATCAGAGGTGGGATCTGGCTCTTGAGAGACATTTAAATCATCATCATCATCATTGTCATCCTCATCATTATCATTTTCATCATTAACAACATCAACTGTAATGGGAATGGGAAGTTGAAGATCTTCCCTGCCCCTTAATAGACCTGGGGGGAGTTTGAAGACCTCCCCTGTTTTGAAAGTAAATGTAGTTACATGGAGCCTGTGGTAGGAGGAGTTTGCTGAAGGGAAGCAGAGCCCACAGGAAGCTAGGAGTCACCCGAGATAGAGAGATGGTGGGAGAGAGGAGGTTGAGGTAAGGAGAGAGGTTTGTGAATAACTATTGATCTTTTATTCATTCATTCATTTATTTATTCATTTATTTTAAAGCAATTGGGATGAAGTAACTTGCTCAAGGTTACACGGCCAGGTGTTTCTGGGTGGGTGCTAAGTGTCTGAGCCTGGGATTCAATCTCCAGGTCATCCCAAAACTGGAGCTGGTGCTCTTACTCGCTGTGCTACCTGGCCTCCCCGTAACTATTGATCTTGTATTGGTTTGTGGGAAGGCTGAAGGATACTGTGGCTCTCAGTGTTATTATGGCTTCTGAATATCTTTGATACTATGATGGAATCAGCTTACTGGTTTTGGAATTGGGTTTTCTGGTGTCTAAAAAAATACTTCAGTTCTATCCTCTATCTGGAAAGTTTGGTATGTTTTGTGATCAAATGTCATGTGATACTTATAGTCACGGTCTTTATTGTGATCATGGGTGCTGTAGATATTGCATTGGCACTACAACAACCAAAAAAAATGGGGGTAATAATAATGATTCCCATTTCCATAGCACTTTAGTATTTGCAAAACATTTCTATTTTATCCTCATAACAAGACCCTGGGAGAGGCTGCTCTTATTTTAGAAATGAACAAACTGAAGACTCAGAGAATTTAAGTGGTTTGCCTAGGATTACACAACCAGTGAATGTCAGGGGCGGATTTCAAACCCCTTTCTTTGGGAATCCAAATCCAGAACTTTATCCTCTTTTCTTATTTCTACCATGGGCCTTACTGTGTTGCTATGAGGGTCAGAAAAGACATGATGTGAATAAAGAAGAGAAAGAATAGTGTAGGGGAAAGAGGTTTGAAATTACAGGAGATGTAGAGTTGAATTCTGTCTTTGTCACATAAGAGGTAGGTGACTGAGTAATCAAATGAAATAATATTTATAAAGCACACATCCCAGTGCCTGGCACAAAGTAGGTGCTTAATGTTCCCTCCCCTTATTAACTTCTCTTTCATTAGCCATAAAAGGGGGATAACAATGCATCTATTATCTCCTTCACTGGGCTTGCCAGGAAAGTGCTTTTTTTTTTTTAAAAGAAAAAGCCTTAAAGCATTATGTAAATGTAATCTCTCATTAGTGAATTCCTCTTGGTGTCTCTCTTTTGTGGAGAGGCCTAGGGTCTGCTGCCTCGATTTACCTCTTGGTCCTGTTCCTGACTTTCTCTGCTCTGGCACCTGGTCCTTTCCTTTCTCCTCACTCCTGGTTTTCAACTTCCTTTTAGGTACTATCTTCCCCTATTATAATGTGAGCTCCTTGAGGTCTGGGACTATCTTTTTGCTTGTTTCTGCATACCTAGCACTTAGCACAGTGCCTGACCCACTGGAAGCCATTTACTAAGTGCTTGTTTCTTTTTCTTATCATTATAATTGCTAATGATTCTGATGATGATGTTAACAACAAAAACAACAATAAATACTAGTGTGATTCATAGGAAACCAGTGTAGAGTAGTGGAAAGTTAATTGAAATTGAAGTCACACGACCTGGGTTCAAATGCAAGCTCTGCCACTTAATAACTGTGTGACCTTGGGCAAGTCATTTAATCTCATTGTAAATGCTTAATAAATTATTTATCTGTCTACTAGATGACTTTTAAGGTCTTTTCCAATTTTAGTGCTATGATTCTATATTTTTTTTTCCCAAATTGTAGATGAGTTTACTAAGTCAAGCAGAAAAGCAAGGAATCTCAAATTTATTCACAATTAACTCACCCTACCCTTTTCTGTTAGAGTATAACAAACATAATATGTTCTGCATATACTATGCTACATGCAGTGACAAATCCACAACCTGGTATTTTGATCTGAAATCAGTGTTTCTTTACCCCTTTTCTTCAGGTAATGTTAAGGTTTCAAAGGAGCCCTTAATTTGGTCACAAAACCATTCATTTTACCTTAACAAGTCGTTATGCAATGACACGTGCCCTGTTTATGCCCTGCTTTTTTAATGAGGAATTGTGTCATTAACTAAGCTTTGGTCAGCTTTTTTTTTTTAATTTAGGGAAATGCAGATTTCTAATTGGCAAATTGATCTCTGTTTATTAGACAGTTTCCATAAAGTATGGACCTGAGGGAATAGTTCTGGTCTAGAGACTGGGTCCTTAGGGTAAAAAGGCTCCCTAGTACATTTAGAAATATAATAACAAAGGAGGCATATGAATGGCATTAGAGAGGCTTGTTATTAAAAAGAAATAGAAAGCTTCTTTTAAGGTTGAATCACCAAGCTGCCTACATTTCTGCTGGAATCAGAGAGCATGTTGCAAAGTCTTTAGGGTTCCTGGGATTTATCCTGATCACTGAATATGATCACATTGGACTTTGATGGATAAGATTTAAAAAAAAAATTATCTGCTGAGAATATTAAATGGTGCTGTTTCCCTAATGATTTCCAATGCTTTTAGATTTTGTAAATTCTACTTTAGTGAAACTGACTGGTCCAAAAATAGAATTGCACTCTTGGAGGTAAAAATGATTATTGGGAGGAATACTGGGGACTTGGGTTCTATGGAGTGGGTGACTTTGAAAAGTATATTTTATCTCTCTTTGCCTTAGTTTTCTCATTTATAAAGCACCAACCTATTTCACAGAGATTCTGTATGGACTGAAATAATTTTGTGATCAGGACTCCCTCCATTATTATTTCTTCTTCTTCTTCTCTCCTCTTTTTCCTCTTCTCCCCCCCCCCCTTTTCTGGTTGAGGGTTGGAGTATGAGGGGATGCAAGGTTGAGAGATAGAGAAAATTCTTCCTCCACTCTCGACTGGATTGTATTCTTTAGCTTCCAGATGAAGAGATAAATTATTTTCTGTTTCCTCCTAAATAATAGAGGATTAATTTGTACAGTTCCATCCTAGAGTAGAAAAGGAGAAGGAATAATTGGTGGAGTCAGAAAGACCTAGATTTGAATCCTCTCATGCTTTCTAGTTGTGTGATCATGGATAAATCACTTAACCTCTTTGTACCTCAGGTTTTTTTTTTTACCTCTACTTTTTTTTTTACCTCAATTTTCTTATCTGTGAAATTGGGATGATAATATTAGTAGAACCTAATTGGTTCTACTAAAACCAGGATTGGTTCCAAATTTTGATTAGATATACATTTAAGACGTGGGTTCACCATCCATCCTCAGAGAGGGCACCTCTGAGAAGACAACCATAAATTTAACATAATCTATGGTTCTGT
Source organism: Petaurus breviceps papuanus (assembly GCF_028583685.1). Lineage (NCBI taxonomy): Eukaryota > Metazoa > Chordata > Mammalia > Diprotodontia > Petauridae > Petaurus > Petaurus breviceps. Next base: position 4,770,362 of record NW_027187347.1, read on the forward strand.
ATCTACTGGAAATTATGGTTCTTATTCCTCCATTGATGTATTAACCTTTAATAGTCAGCTAAGGAGCACAGTCAATTCAAAGCAATGAAATTAGATGACATGATTTGGTTAAAAGTAGCAGCAAAATATTTTCCCCACAAACCTGGGGCAATCTCCCACAAATGTATGTACCATTAGGGAGAAGAGTGGACATACCCAGCAAAGGTACACATGCATACATGAGAGGATACACATACAGGGAACTCATCTGGCCAGAACATACATATCTATCTATCTATCTATCTATCTATCTATCTATCTATCTATCTATCTATCTATCTATCTATCTATCTAATCAGGTGACACATGTAGATAATACTTGTCATTCATGTCTCTAACAGTTCAAAGTCACTAATGTTTGTACTTCCCTCTTGCTGGTTTTATTCCCCATTGGCTTCTACTGGGCATGTCTCTACCAGCCACTGTTGTGCTGGGTGAAGGCTACTTGGAAACCTTTTCATCGAGTGTTCAGTGCACTGCCAAGCACAGTCCAGCTAATTCTCTCTGCCTTCATATAGTACTATCTCTTCCTCATAAAAGGAGAAGACTCTGCTGTCTTCTTTTGGTTCAAATGTCAGAGGCTTAAAAAATATTTGTTTTAGAAAAATAACTATTCCTACCTCAGTCTTGGAGAGTACAGTAAAATTCCCTTTCATTAAAAGAAATGGAATACCTTATCTGTTGCTTTCCAATATCTTGACTAAAAAGGTATTTCCTCTCCAGAAGGGAACTCTGCCCCACATTCTAGGCTTATTAAGAACCTGGCTAATGTCTCAGCTTGAATTTTTCTTTGCACTGAACTTCCTAGTCATCCTTCTTAGGTCTCTAAAAGTGTTCTTAATACAGTTTGTGTTGAACATTCCATACACTTACTGATTTTAATCTCTAATTACTAGCCTAACTAATTACTTGCTCAGCATGTAAGGGCTATTAGCCTAACAAATATCAAATTGCTCTGGAGTTTGGGGGTCCCCATTTTTCCAACTCAAAAGCTCTTCCACTTTCCCGTGTATACCAATGGGCAAAGAAAACCACTCATACAAAGCTAAACCGATGGCATCAAGGTCATTTATCTCTTTTAATTGCCTAGACATTAAACCACTAAATGGATTTCCTTAACATGCAGGTCCAACCATGTCACTCTCCCTACTAAACAAACTCCAGTGGTTTACTATTGCCTCTAGGATCAAATACAATTTTTTTTTCTTTTTGGCATTTAAAGTCCTTCATAACCTAGCCCCCTCTTACCTTTCCAGTTTTCTTACATCTTACTCTCTATCATGTACTCTTTGGCTTTCTTGCTGTTTCATGAAGAAGACATTTCATCCCTTGGCTCTGGACAGTTTCTCTGGCAGTACCTCATTCCTGCAATGCTCTCCTCATCTCCTCTGGCTTCCTTTAATTTCCAACTGAAATTCTATCTTCTACAGGAAGCTCTTCCCAATCCTTCTTAATTCTAGTGACTTTCCTTTGTTAATTATTTCCTAACTTGTTTGAATATATTTGGTTTTTTTTTTGTCTCCCCCATTAGATTGTGAGTTCCTGGAGGTCAAGGACTTTTTGTCTTTTTGTATCCCTAACCTTACACATAGTAGATACTTAACAAATGTTTATTGATTGACTAACCGACTAGCCACATGGCTGAACTTTCATATTTTTAATTGGTTAACTTTCAAAGCCTGCTTAAAAGAGCTTTGAGCTCACTCATACATCTATAAGATATTTTCCAAACTATGAAACACCATATAAATGCCAATTATTGTATTATTTCCCTTCTCTGAATTCCTACAACAGTTACTGTTTATATAACTCACCACTTAACCTATTTGGTAATTACCTTTTAAAATATATATGTTCTGTATCCTTAACTAGATTGTAATCTGCTTGTGGGTAGGGACTCTTCCTTATACTTCTTTAATCATCCATGAAACCTGTAGCTCAGGATATTATTATATACAGCAGATGTTCAATAGATTTTTGTTAATCTCCACTTAACTACTGGCTCTGTTTCCATCCAATATTAGTTCTTTCAGACTACAATCAAAATTCTCTTTCAGTTCGTGAATAGGAGTGTGGACTAAAAGGGAAGGTGAAAGCATATAGCTTCCTTTTGTTTCTCATGAACATCTTTCATTCCTCTTTATGCATAAAAATTCCATGTCTTCTATAATCCCAACTTTCATACTAATCTTCATTCTCTCCCTGTCTATTGGATGCTTCCCTACAGCCTAAAACAATCTGATATCTTCCCCATCCTTAAAAAAAAACCCTCACTTGACCTATCCATCCATCCATCTATCACCAATACCTATAATCATCTCTATTCCCTTTCATGGATAAACTCCTTAAAAAGATTTTCTTCAACCAATGTCTCATACCCTTTCTTTTTGCTCTCTTCCTCTCTTTAGACTGTCCCAACCACATCATTCAATTGCAAAATCTTCCTCACCAATCACCCCCATCATCTGTTAGTTGCCACATATAATGGCTTTTTCTCAATCCCTCTCTTTGACCACGTTTCAGCCTCTATCAAGCATCTTTTTTTCTTTTTGGTACTCTTTTCCATCAGTCTTCTTTGCTTGATCTTTCTTTGTCTAGGTCTTATTCTCTAACTTGGATTGTCCTTGGTAGCTACTGCTGCCTCCTCCTCTTCCTCTGCCTCCTCATCCTCCTTCTCCTCTTCCTCCTTTTCCTTCTCCTCCTCTTTCTCCTCCTTCTCCTCCTCCTTCTTTTCCTCCTTTTTCTGTCATTTTTCAGTTGTGTCCAACTCTTCTTGAGCCATTTTTTTTGGCAAGGATACTTGTTTATCAATCAATTCACATTTTATCTGCCTATCAGTTTGCTTTAATAAACTTATCATTTTTAGAAGATGCTTTAATATGAATTTCCTTTGATCCTTTTTAAACTTTGTGGCAATTCCTAAATGGATATTTAATAACCATCTATGGAAAAATCTTTGACTTTTTCAGTGAATTTGTGTGGGCGTGTTCAGTTATGAGGGGCAAAAGAGGTGTGTTTGGTGTGTGTGTGTGTGTAAGTAGCTATGTATTGTGTAACAAGTAAACTTCAAATCTTCATTATGCAGCTGAAAGTTATATTGTCCCCATGCTCAGCTCAAACTTGAGAATGAATTTCAAGTTTTCCATTGTTTCATTCTCTCTCCAGTGGTTCCTGAAAATCTACCTGTTCCAGGAAATTATCCAACAGTACATCTCATCATTATGTATTACATTTGGCCAGTCTCATCTTGGTCTTCACAGTGTAGTCAGCTGGCTTTAGAGCATAACCTTTACAAATAGGAGTCTTGGGTCCCCCCCCCATTTTTTTTTTTAATAATGCAATCTATATGTCTCTTCCAAAACCATGTTAAACATTCCTTTTATAGTATAGATTTGCAAAGTTGGTCCAAGAGGGCACAGTGTGTCTGGGGCCAGAGAGCACTTTCCCCATTATTTATCAGACAGTTAATAATTGTAGAATACTCTGACCTCCTAGGATGAAAGGCACTGACTATTAGGTGTCACTGTTACTATGCCCAGCTCCTTTAGCTCTTCTCCCTCCTCCTTGTTCCTTTGGACTGGGTTCTAGCAGGAGAGCTGGATGAAGGAAGGAATTTCTAGGCTTGTCCTCTTAGCATCACTCAGAATGGAAAGAGATATTCCGAACATCCCAGAGACGCGCAGCTAGCTTTGTAGTGGGATCTCTAAAGCAGACAGAAGCACTATTTGGTCAGTACTGTTATCTCAATTCCTAGGGTAAAGTAATTGAAGGAAATCTGTGATTTCTTCAGTTACCGATACAGGTAATACTTACACTAACTGCCTCATGGGGATGTTGTGAGCCTCAGGTCAGATGATAAATGTGAAGATCTATGGAAATTACTTTAAGTACTACTTAAGTATTGGCATCCATATTATCCTTCTACTAACATCTTATTCTGTTGTCTACTCATGCTGTGGGGGTGGACACACTTTTAAAGGACAGATTGGTGGAGCACACCCCTGGGAAAGTACCATTTCAAGCAGTATTTCTAGCACGAGGTTCAGATGAACTCTGTGTGTAATTTAAGAATCAGACTAGATGTTTTCAAAGTTGGTTACCGGCTGATGAATAAAAAAATAAAAAAGTAGAATCAAAGAACCTAGGTGATGCAGTAGATAGTGTTTCGTCTGGAGGTTGGGGGCCCTGAGTTCAAATCCAGCTCAGACACTTAGTTGTGAGAACTTGGGCATGTCACTTACTATCTCCCTCTCTTTTCTCATTTATAAAATAAGTATAATATATAAGTATAATAATGGGATTTCTCATCTGTAAAATAAGTATAATATATAAGTATAATGATGGCATTTATTTCCTAGGCTTGTTATGATGATAAAATGTGCTAATATTTGTAATGGACTCAGCATGTAAATACTAGATATTATTATTATTATTAATTTGCAACAAAGACAATCTACTAAGGCAAAGAGGGCCAGTGGGAGTACCCACAATGATAGTGTCATAGATACTTAAAGCATTGTTGTAGGTATCTTAAAGAAAAGTAAATTTGCTTCTTTATATAAATTGTGATCATTTCCAGACCTTCCATTTCATTTGATGTGGTACAGAACTGACCACAATTCCCTAGACCCCTATGCCTACACCTACTTAAAATGTTTTACTTGTCATAGGTGGTGTAGAGGATAGAGCAACAGGGAGGGAGTCAGGAAGAACTGAGGTCAAATCTGACAACTTAGGAGCCGTGTGACCCTGGGCGAGCCACTTAACCCTGTTTGCCTCAGTTTCCTCATCTATAAAATGGGAAAGGAAACAGCTGGAGTTGGAGAAGGAAATAGCAAATCACTCCAGCATCTTTGCCAGTAAAACCCTCAGTGAGGTTAAGAAGAGTCAGATACGACTGAATAACAAATGTGTAGCAGTTGAACTTGTCAGTGTAAATAAATCTTGAGGGGTAAAACATCCAGCATCAAGGTCTTTCCTAGTGAAGATGATCTTGCTGACCTGAAGGTCACTATCAAAGGTCCAGAGGGACCCCCCTATGCAGGAGGCTTGTTCTAAAGGAGGCTCCTCCTGGGGAAGGACTTTCCAGCACTGCCCTCTCCACCAAGGGCTTCTTTTCCACCAAAATCTTCCTCCCCATGGTGGGGGCTAAAGGAGAGGTCTGTGTCAATGTGCTCAGAAGAGGCTGGAATGCTGAACGTGCTGCTGGCCTTTTGATCCACCCGAACCCCACCATGGCACTGACTGAGGAGGCAGGCAGCTGGCTTCTGGGGGACCAGGGGGAGTCTGAAGCTCAGGCTTGGCTTCTGACAGATCGATGACCAGGCTGGGGGCCCCGGGGCCTGGCCCGGTTGTCTGAGGCTGTCCCATAGAAGACACAGGCCTCCTCCTCACACTGGTCAGGCCTGGGGCCGAGGGCTCTGTGACCAAGAAGCATCCCAGAAGCAGGACAACAAACAGACTGCCAAGAAGATGGACCAGAAGACAGCTCTGCTCAGGCTGTAGGAGGGCTCCCCCTGCTCCTGGAGGGCATCGGCAGGAGGGAGCAGCTTTTCTATCTCATTAAGTTATTTAAATTATGGGAGGGGGAGTGGGAGGGGGGGACTGGATTTTTTTTCCAAAATAAAGTTGAAGGGGCAGCTAGGTGGTGCAGTGAATAGAGCATTGGCCCTGGAGTCAGGAGGACCTGAGTTCAGATTTGGCCTCAGACACAACACACACACACACAAAAACTAGCCGTGTGACCTTGGGCAATTCACTTAACCACAATTGCCCTACCTTCCCCCCTCCAAAAAAAAAGCAAAAAATATATAAATAAGTAAATAAAGTTGAAGATGGGGAATCTAATTCTTTAAAGAAGCCTGTGTTTGTAATAACCTCACCTCAACATCTTAACTCTCTGGAGCCTCTCCACATACCCAGAGATATCTCATTTATTTTCTATTACCATCAGTAGGGAACATTTTTAAGAGAAAAAAAATCCTTTTACTTGAAAAGAGAATGCATTTAGTGCAATATGATATAGACTTCAGGGGTAGGTCTTCGAAATGTTCTCTTCATACATCCTTATGCATCTAGATGCTTCGTCATCATCTCCTCTTGCCTTTCTTAAAGGTAGTTGCACCCTCCAGTCACACAGGTTCCATTCTTCAGTGGAAATATTGCGGGTCAGCAGCACGGATGCTGCCTTATTGGAGTTCAATTCAATTTCATACAATTCCAGTCCAACTTTTATTTTTTCTTTTAAATGCACCAACTATGTTCAAGTTACTTGCAAAGCTTTAAGGCATAAAGCCATGTTAGCACAAAATCTTCTGAGAGTATAAGTGATGTAGTCATTTGGGTGCTGCTGGGGGGGGGTAGTTCAATCTCATAATTCTGTATACATGATTAATTGATTAACTGAACAGACATTTGTAAAAGATAATAATTAGAGAAGGTTCTAGTCATCAATAGGATCCTGACTGAGTCACAGGAAGAGAGAAATGAATGGTAGCACTTGTTTTTGCATGTGGCTTTATGAGATTTTTTTTTAGGTTTCAGCAGCATGTAGAAGGGATTGGGGATGGAAGCCACTAACGTAGTTTGTGCTCCTGTTCCTCATTGTTTCTGATTGAACAATAGAAGCAAAGCCCCTGCTCCCCTACAAGAGCTAATTATTTTTTTCTGATGCATCTATCCCCTCCTCTTGCACTGGAATGAGTGTGTAGAAGAGTCAGACAGTGGTATTTTTGTAAATGTTTAGCAACCAGCTCTCCGGAAAAAAAATGTATGCATGATACACTTTTAAGTTTACCATGAATTATTAACGTCCTCTCCATCACATTCTTGAGTTTAAACAATCAGCAAGGCCATAAATCAAAACCTGATTTGTTGTCATTGTTCAGTTGTTTCCAACTCTTGGTATCCCTTGTGGGGATTTTTTGGCAAAATTACAGAAGTGGTTTGCCATTTCCTTTTTCAACGCAAAGTGAGCTTGTATTTAGAGGTAGAAGACCTTGTACAAGTCTGATTGGTAAAAGTCCAGGTTCCCACTTTCCAATTGTATGACCTTGGGCAAGTTCACTTCTTCCAATTTCTGTTTGCTTATGTGCAAGATAGCAATAATAATTCTTGAACTATCTACATTTGCAGTTAGTCAACAAGCAATTGGGGCAGCTAGGTTGGGCCATGGTGTGCAGAGTGCTGGACCTGGAGTCAGAAAGACTCATCTTCCTGTATGGCTTCACATACTAGCTGTATGACCCTGGGAAAGTCATTTAACCCATTTGACTCAGTTTCCTCATCTGTAAAATGATCTGGAAAAGGAAATGGCAAATTACTTCAGTATCTTTGCCAAGAAAACCCCAAATGGGGTCACTAAAAATCAGATACAACTGAAATGACTGAACAAAAACAAGCAATTATTAATCACTTGGTGTATGCTAGAGGTAACAAAAGGACCAAAACTCAGTCCCTGACCTCGAGTTTACATTTTAATGAAGGAGACAATATGTGAACAACTAAGTAGGTACAAGGTATGTACAGTGCCATGGAAGGCACTCTGAGAGGGGAAGAAGACATTAGCATCTAGGAAATGGAGAAAGGCCTCCTTGTGTATGTAGGATTTGAGCTGGCTCTAAATCTCAGATCTGCTCTAACACTCAAATGAGAAAATGTATAGAGAGTACTATCTGAACATAAATCATTGCTTTTATTTGCAATTAGTTGGATGAGCAGAAGGAAATCTAGTTGGTTCAGAGTAGAATCTAATGTGCTCTGGGATGTTTTTTCTTTAGACTTTAAATACTTCAATTTACCTCATTTTAACAGGTGTTCTGCATTGATGCCTACAAGCAGATATTATGGGGGTAGGTGTGCTATCTTTTTTTTTTTTTTTTAAAGCGATCGGGGTTAAGTAACTTGCTCAAGGTTACATGGCCGGTTATTTCTGGGTGTGGTGCTGAGTATCTGAGCCTGGATTTGATCCCCAGGTCATCCCGACACTGGAGCTGGTGCTCTTACTCACTGAGCCACCTGACCACCCCAGGTGTGCTATCTTGACATTTTCAGGCACTGACACACAACTACAACCTGCCACATAAAGAAATTCTCATAGGCTAATTGGATTTAGCAGGAAATCATCTCGTCCAAATCCTTTATTGTACAAATGAGAAAACTGAGGCCTGGAGAGTTGGAAGAATTTGTCTGTATAGGAAAGAACTCACATTAAATGGGTGAGTGGAACATCTTTCCGATTTCCTCCTAGGGCATCAGACTTTTCCCATTAGAATATAATTTCCCATTAGAATATAAATAGGCATGGTTTCATTTTTAATACTTGTACCCCAGTGCCTGCCACATACTAGACACTTAAATCTTTGCTTATTAACTAATCAGAAATTAGCCAATTGGCAGCCTTGCCAATGACAAGGCAGTACATTTTTTGCTGTAGACTTAGGACTTACAATTGGTAGGTAAATATGGAGGTAAGGGAGGCAAGCAGGTTTACTGATATCTCTTCACCTTGTGATCATAGATCCAAAATGGAAGGTACTTTAGAGGTCATTTAGTCCTACCCTTCATTATACATATTAGTAAACTGAGGGACAAAGGGTTTAAGTGACTTTCCAGAGAGCACAGAGGTTAGGGTTTGGTGGTAATTAACAGAGCCTTGAGTTGGTCAGGTCCCATTACTCTAAATTCAACCCTTGTTCTACTCTTCTATGCTGCTTCTTGGACAAGTAAGGCTATTTTTATAGTCATACTGCCTGATTTGCTTTCAAATAGGCCTTTTAAGGGATTGGGGGCTGATAATATGCAAGAGAAATAGCTGATTGCATAGAGAAGAAGGTCTATTACACAACTGAAGTCCTTTTACTCCTTTACAATCCTTCAGTGTTAACCACTCAGAGCATGCAGTTAAATCTAGTTGCGCAAAGATGATGTCAGCAGAATACAAATCCTGGCAGGTCCAGTCAGCCTGGAAAGGCCCAGGAAGAGGTTTTGCGCCTGACATGCAAGAACAGTCTAGCTAAATTCAGGGACTTCAGTCCGTGACTGGCTATAGGGGGATGACATTTTGTTTGCATTTTGTTCCTCCCCCCCCCAAAAAAAAAATTCTTGAATACAAGTCTACTAGGCTGTAGGAGACTGTGTTCTGCATTAGGAAAGGGAGTACTCACACTGAGAAAAAAACTAGAAATTTTTGAAGGAATGAAGAAAACTAAAGGTTGACTAGTTTGGGAAACTGGTAGAATTTTCCAGATTAAAATACAAAAGATTACTTTATAAAGCAATAACTCCTTGGACATCTCGAACCAATAGATAGGGCTTGCACAACCTGTGGCATACCAAAGGATTTCTGGCAGTGGGCACAAAATGTAGAGGGAAACAATGTAGAGAAAAAATGTAGAGAAAAACCCATGGGCTGCAGGTTGTATAGGCCTGTAATAGATCAACAAACATTTGATAGTCACTTTACTTTGTGCCAGGTGCTATAGCAGACCCTGGAGATACAAAGAGAAAATTCAAACAGTCGCTGCTCTCAGGGAGTTTATATTCTAAAAAGTGAGACAACAATATGCTTGTATAATGATGTAAAAAATGTAGATTTTTTGGTCTGTAGTACTACTAGCTGTAGGGTTAGGAAAGGCTTCACATAGGAGTTGACATCTGAAATGAGATTTGAAGGAACTGGGAATTCTAAGAGCTGGAGGGGCTCAGGGAGTGCATTCCTGGCAAGGGGCACAGCCTAGGCAAAGGAGTGGAGATGGGAGACAGAGTACTGTGTGGAAGTAGCAGCAGGTAGGACAGTTGGACTGAATTATATGGTATGTGAAGGGGAATGAATTTCAAGATGAGAAAGGATATCCTAGGAAAGAAGTGTGAAGAGAAGTTAGTTGATTTTCTGTTATATGAGAACCAAGTCCAAGATATTAAAAATCTTAAATATGGTTCTAAATCATGGCAATTTTTGAAGTTCCCCTCTTTATAATTAAATATTTTGTGTGTATGTGTATGAGCATGTATGTGCATGTGTATATATGTGTGTGTATGTGTGCATGTATGTGAGTGTGTGTGTGTATGTGTGGCCTTTGGACAGTGGTACATTAATTGCTAAATGGCAATGAAATTCGTGTAAAAGCAATTATTTTCTACCAATTAATAATGCATTGGTTTATCATATCTTAGGAATTCTAACAACCCTAATTAAACCATATTAGTTATGACTGGATTAATGCTGGTACAGTGAAGGCCAAAGAGAGTAATAACTATCCATGACCAGAGGAAGGGGTACCTCAAAATATCTGCTTCTTCAATAAGGGTGTTTTCTTCTTAAATATTGGCATTCCCAAAATACACAATGTTAAGGAACAAAATGCTAATTCTTTAGAACTATTGCTCAGTATTTGGGTACCTTGACCTTCAGGGGGCAGAGAACTGAGTTGCTGACGCCCTCTGGGCTCATTAGGTTAAATAGAACAAGCTTCAGGGAGGGAATATGTAAAATAAGGCTCTCTGGGATGTCAAGTTAAGACAATGAAGATGTTAAAGAGACACAAATTCAATAACTACAATACAGCAAACATTTATTAAATACAGTGAGCAAGGCACTGTACTAAAACAGAGATGAAAAAAAATTGGTATTCATGGAGTTTAAAATCTAGTAGAATGGCTAAGTCCTATCCAAATAAATGTAATAAAAAAAACAGTCTTTGAGTAGTGCAAACAGAAAAACAAAGAGTGGTTTGGGAAAAAGAGAGATCACTTTGAATCAAAGAATCAAGAAAGGCTTCATGGAGGAAATCACACCTTAACTGAACCTTAAAGGAAGAGAAGGATTTAAAGATATCATAGGAATGGTGGGCAGCCAGGTGATACAGAAGATAGAGGACCAGGTCTGGAGTTAGGAAGTCCTGAGTTCAAATCTGACCTCAGATACTGTGTGACCCTAGACAAGTCACTTAACACTGTTTGCCTCAGTTTCCTCATCTAAAAAATGAGCTGGAGAAGGAAATGGCAAACTAGTATTTTTGCCAAGAAAACCCCAAATGGGGTCACAAAGAATGAGACACAGCTAAAAAGGACTGAACTGACCTAGTAGGAAAGTAAACATGTGGAGTAGAATGGGCAAATATACAGAGTCAGAAGATGATATGAGATATTGCTAAGAAGTCAAGTTAAGTCACTTTTTCAAACTATAGGCTTGCTTATTTGTATATAATGAGAATAGAGCTAGGGAAGTGCTTTGTTAAATATTAAAATGCTATATATGTGAGTCATTATCATTGTTTTATTTTTGATAGATGAATAGATGAAGCAATTATTATACACTTAAGATAAAATATAGTCAAGCAACAGTCCAAAGCAATTATTATGCACTTAAGATAAAATATAGTCAAGCAACAGTCCCTGCCCTCAAAGATCTTATACTTTAACATGTGAATTTAGTACCTAAAGGGGAACTGGAAATCCTGAGAGGCAGAGGTATTAGCTTTTTGGTGCAGACTGGAGGTAGGTGGGAAGCATGGAGGCTGGGTGCTGAGCAAGATAGGATGAAAGCTTGTAGGTCAGAGTGGGGACATAGGGGCAGACTCCAAGGGTGTAGTGGACGGATAAAGAGAAATGAAGACAATGACTAGAGTGTAGTCAGTATGATAAGGAGATGGCAGAGGCTTTTAAACTGAACTTGTGATTTCACTGTGCTCAGAGCTTCCAGGGACAAACTCCTTTTATCAATGAATATTTGACCTAAATTTTATGGTATTTAGAGATCTGGTTGTAACGCTGAGAAATTAAATGTCTCATGCCTTGTTATACAGCCAACAAGTATCAGAGATAGGACTTGGACCTGGGTTTTCCTAACTCTGAGGGTACCTGCTACCTCTTGTCTGATGATGATAATGGTGATGGTGATGATATGTCATAAACACCAAAAAAGTTTAGATATCTTTGTCTGAGAGAGACCGGAGGAGGAGGAAGAGGATAGTGGATGGAACATTAGATTTGGAATCAGGGAAACCTGAGTTTGAATACTGTCAGAGATGTTTACTAGCTGTGTGAGCCAGGGCAAATTTCTTAAATTTTCTGGGTCTCAGTTTCCTCAACTGTAAAATGAAGGGGTTAGACTCAGTGATCTCAAAGATTTCATCCTCTTTAATATATATGAACTGGAGCTAGAATCCTTGGCAAAGCCCTCCATGGGCTCATTGTGTATTTACAATAAGATCAATAAAGGATGAAAATACCTGCTTTCCATGAAAAAGTGAAGATTTCCCATGGATCTAGCTCTGCAGAAAGCCAGAATGAAGATAGATATTGTTATCCTACAGTTGTGATAATTATTAAACATTCTTATACATTGCATCTACTAAGGAGTTATTTTGTTATTACCTGAACTGCTAGTTTAGGGCTATCCTTGCCAGCAACACTATCAGGTGCCCAAAGTGACACTATTAGTATGTGTCAGAGGCAAAATTCGAAGCCAGGACAAGGTCACAGACCACATCGATCCTCTATACTAACTCTAAATTTCTTCTAAAACTCAAAATACCCCAAGGAAATTCATGGTGGTAATTGACTGTCATTTATAAATATGAACAGTACTATCCTGCTTGATTATTACAGAGGAAGGATAGGCATGTGTTGATAATGCTGTGTATCTATGTAATTTTTGTTTTAATTATTGTAATGAGGCAACGTGCCATCATGAATAAAGCTCTAACCTTGGACTTGGGAAGATCTGGGTTCAAATCTTTTTTTTTTTTTTCTGATGCTTATTATGTGTGTGTGATCCTGAGCAAGTCATTAAATGTCTTTGAGTCTCAGTAAACTCTGTAAGACTATAAATCATAGATGGGCTGCATTGACATGGAGAGAGTTCCAACACTAAACAGAAGCACAAGTCCTTGACCTATAGATGTTATTAGGACAATATTCAGTCACTGCGGTCTACTCTCAGGTAAGAAGAGATCAAAGGAGGTTAGTGGTAGAACCCTGGGTTGAAAAAGTGATTCCAACCTTGACTGAGGTGAAGGGAAAGGTGTCCTGTCTCTATTGACCCTCAGGCATGATCATCAGTTTACTTGAATCAATTTGGAAGGGGGAGAGGCTAGAATTGGCCCTAAGAGCAGAGCTGAAACTGAAACTCAGAATGCAGAACTTTAAAGTAAGTAAGCCCAGGATAATCATGGCATGACAAATATGGAAGTCATGTCCAAGGACCAGCATAATATTAGACAAGTATATATTTGAGGCTATCAAGGGCTCAACCTGTTGAAGGACCTGACTTGTACAATTTGATTTAGAGGACCATCCAGAACAGAAAAGTTTCTGAGAGGTCCAAAGAGAAGAGATCTCTAGGTAGAGTGAAGGAGGTGGCAAAGCATGGAATATGAGGTGACTAGTTTTGACATAAAAATAGGAAAGAGATTTGGGGAGAGGGGTGAAGCAGGATAGATTTTCTCAGGTCTTAGTCAGTGGCTGAAGATAAGGTGTCTTGAGATAAAGAAAGTCAGATTTCAGTTTGATATAAGGAGAGATTATTTACAATTAAAACACACTGAAAATGGTATGAACCAGGAGATACTGAATTTCCTCTGAAGGTTAAGTGGAGGCTGGTTGACCATTTTTAGATAATATGCTTGAAAAGATTCAGCATTTTAGTAACATTTAGATTAGATTAAAATTTTATAACTTGAAGTCCATGGATCTCCAAGGAGTTTGTGGATAGATTTTAGGGGGTCTGTGAACTTGGATGGGAAAAATACATCTTTATTTCAACATAACTTGTTTCTTTTGTAATTCCATGTATTTTTATTCATTTAAAAACATTATTCTGAGGTGTCCATAGACTTCACCAGACTGTTTTTTTTTTTTTCTTTTTGGAGGGTAATTGGGGTTAAGTGACTTGCCCAAAGTCACATGGCTAGTTTTTGTGTTAAATGTCTGAGGCTGGATTTGAACTCAGGTCCTCCTGATTCCAGGGCCGGTGCTCTACTCACTGTGCCACCTAGCTGCCCCTTCACCAGACTTTCAAAAGGATATATGACATATGTTAAGAACCCTTGGATTAGATGACCTCTGAGGGCCTTTGAGATTTTATGATCTTCTCTCCAAAATAAAGTGTAACAGGAGGGTGGCTTCTGCCAAAGACAAATGTCCTGTATTTAGGGATGGAGAAGCAGATTTCAGAGGAGAGTGACTGGCAGTTCTGGCCAGTTATTTCCATGGCAATGGAACTGGAGCTGAATTAATATCGTTGATTCCCTAGACTGAGAAGAAAGTTAGTCAGAAGAGAGATTAGAAGAATAGTGAAAATATCCTTATAGCTGATTTTGAGAATCAAGATTAAATTATAACAACTTTTGTAAGTGGAACTGTTAACCTTCTCATCTTTTCCTGAACACACATCCCTATCATATTTTATACTCCTCAATAGTGTTTCATAGCAAATCCTCTAAAAGTTCATATGTTTAGAATGTTTAAGATGCCCATAGTGCTTGTGAATGGAGAAACCAAGGTTAAATCATAGGTTCCCTATTGTCATAAAACTTATACTCTAGTAGGGGAATATGACATAACACAGATAATTCTCTGCTGTTTATACATGCCCTGTGTTATATTACCTGCAGGTCTTTCCTTAACTCATAAAATTTTCTACCTCCTCAGTTTTTCCTAGAATATTTTGTCTCTTCTCTCTTGACTTCATCACAGCCTAGTTTGTAGTGTACTTCACTTGCATATGTTGTATTATGAAATGCTTACTTGAAAACTGTCTGACTTGAATTAAATTGAAAGTACTGTTATTGGGTAATGAAATTGATTTAAATAGAAAGTACTGTTATTGGGTAATGGAAGTAGGGTAGGGGGAAAAGGAAAATTTGATAGTTTTTCCCATGTGGAGTCTCAGGTTTGGGGAACATCGTAAAGCTTGGGTGAATGGTGGCACTTTAAAACATGAATGGTACACCAGTGAACTTTCTGGGGAGGAAAAACACCAGAGTTACAGGGTAAAGAGCTTGTTGATTCTTGAGGTACCACATTCCCAGTGAGCCAAGGTTAATATTAATAAGCTCTAGGTAGTATTACAATTTTCATGC
Source organism: Petaurus breviceps papuanus (assembly GCF_028583685.1). NCBI lineage: Eukaryota > Metazoa > Chordata > Mammalia > Diprotodontia > Petauridae > Petaurus > Petaurus breviceps. The sequence continues at coordinate 4,785,484 of NW_027187347.1, forward strand.
TTTATTTTGTATGCCAAATATTTTCCTTTCAACATAGAAATTGAGAAATATCTACAAAAAATTTTCTGCAAAAATTCTCTCAAACTTTAAAATTGCTGTTCTGTTCAGGTAGATAGATGGCTTTAACTAGAACTGGCAACAAGGGTTTTGATACACAGCACCAAAATTTAGAGGGTGCCAGAGTTTAGCACATTTATTGAGTGGAAACCACTAAATCAGTTTTTTTCCCTATAAAATGAATGTCTTAATCTTCTCATATTATTTGCACATCAAGAGTTATAAAGTCAATTAGAGGACAACATTTCATTCTCCTTGCTCCACTACAATTATTTACTGTCAGCAAACATTTACTTTACTGCAATAAATTCCTCTTAAAAGGATCATAACATCTTTATTGTAAGTGTAATCTCAGATCTAAGGATATATTATTGAGAATTCATCTTCTGACACTTTGGGTTTTGGATTTCACCAAGTTACTTAGAATAATTGCATACAAAATGTGACTGCTTTAACATTCCAGTCCTATAGTTGATGAGAACTTGTAACATGATAGTGCATTTCAAAATGGGAGAGCTCTTGAGTATGTAAGATTATGTGATGTGACTGTCCATTTGATCAATTTCTCATAGGAATATATGGGAAGGAGGGTTGAATGTACATAGACTAGACATTAAAAAGGTCAAGTATATTCTTTGATCCCTCCTGGAATTCTGCTTTGTTGTGGAGGAAGGGCTTGCATAGTTCAATGAGCTATGCTATACAGGGTAACCCAAAATGGACAAGTCATGGTGGAGAGTGCTAAAAAAAGGTGATCAATTGGAGAAGGAAATGGCAAACCACTTCAGTATCTTTGCTAAGAAAACCCCATAGACAGTTGGTCCATGGGATTAGAAAGAGTCAATCATGAAGAAACAACTGAAAAAATGTTTTTTTTTTTTTTTGGTAAATAATATTTTATTTTTTTCCAATTGCATGTAAAGATAGTTTTCAACATTCATTTTTTGAATGAGATTTTGAATTTCAAATTTTTTTCTCCCTCCTTCCCTTTCATCCACCTTCTTCAAGATGGCAAGCAATCTCATATAGGTTATACATGTACAATCATGTAATTAGTCATGGTATGAAAGAGGAAATAGAACAAAAGGGAAAAGTCACTAAACAAAGTAAAAATAGGATACTTTGATCTGCATTCATACTTCATGGTTCTTTCTGTAGATGTGGATAGCAGTTTTCATCATGAGTCCTTTGGAATTGTCTTGGATCATTGTATTGCTGAGAAGAGCTTAAGTCTATCATTGTTGATCATTGGACAATGTTGCTATTGCTGTGTACAGTGTTCTCCTGGTTCTGCTCACTTCATTTTGTATCAGTTCCTGTAAGTCTTTTCTGGGGTTTTTCTAAAATCTGCCTGCTCATCATTCCTTTTGGAACAATAATATTCCATTACATTCATATACCAGAATTTGTTCAGCCATTCCCTAATTGATGATCATTCCCTCAATTTCTAATTCTTTGCCACCACAAAAGAGCTGCAATAAATATTTTTATACATGTATGCCCTTTTCCCTTTTTAATGATCTTTTTAGGATACAGACCAGGTAGTGGTATTGCTGGATCAACTTTGCCCTTTGGGCACAGTTCTAAAATACTTTTCAGATGGTTGGAGCAGTTCACAACGCCATCAAGAATGCATCAGTGTCCAAATATTTCCATATCTTCTCCAACATTTATAATTTTATTTTTTTTTTGTTGTATTAGCTAATCTGAATGGTGTGAAGTGGTATCTTGGAGTTGTTTTAAATTTTCAATTCCCTAATCAATAGTGATTTAAAACATTTTTATATGACTATAGATAACAAATTTTTTTTTCTGAAAATTGCCTGTTCATATCCTTTGACCATTTATCAATTGGGCAATGACTTGTATTCATACAAATTTGACTCATTTCTCTATATATTTGAGAAAGGAGACCTTTCTCAGAAATTACTTACTGTAAAAATTGTTTCCCATCTTTTTGCTTTCTTTCTAATCTTGGTTACACTAGTTTCGTTTGTGCAAAACCTTTTCAATTTAGTGTAATCAGAATCATCTATTTTGCATTTCATAAGGTACTGTATCCCTTGTTTGGCAATAAATTCTTCCCTTCTCCATAGATCTTATAGGTAAACTATTCCTTTGCTTTCCTAATTTACTTATAGTATCACCCTTTGTGTCCTAAAAATGCACCCATTTTTACCTTATCTTGGTATACCCTGTGAGATGTTGGTTTATGCCTAGTTTCTGCCAAACCATTTTCCAATTTTCCCAGCAGTTTTTGTTAAATAGTGAGTTCTTATCCCGGAAGCTAGAGTGTTTGGGTTAATCAAACAGTAGATTACTATACTCATTTACTGCTGTGCCTTGTGTACCTAATCTATTCCACAAATCCACCACTCTATTTCTGAGCCATTGCCAAATAGTTTTGATGATTGCTGCTTTATAATATAGTTTTAGATTTGGTATGGCTGGGCCCCCTTCCTATGCATTTTTTTTCATTAATTTCTTTGATATTCTTGACCTTTTAAGTTCTTCCAGGTGAATTATATCATCATTTTTTCTAGCACTATAAAATAATTTTTGGTAGTTTGTCATTTTTATTATATTAACTGCCTGTCCATGTGCACTTGATATTTTTCCAATTGTTTAGATCTGACATTATTTGTGTGAATAGTGTTTTGTAACTGTTTTCATATAGTTCCTGGGTTTGTCTTGGTAAGTAGACTCCCAAACATTTTATATTGTCTACAGTTATTTTACATGGAATTTTTTCTATCTCTTGCTTCTGGACTTTGTTGGTAACATATAGAAATGCCAAAGATTTATGTGGGTTTATTTTATGTTCCACAACTTTGTCAAAATTCTTAATTATTTCAAGTAATTTTTTAGTTGATTCTATAAGATTCTCTAATTATACCCCCATGTCATCTGCAAAGAATAATAGTTTTGTTTCTTCATTGCCTCATCTAATTCCTTTCATTTCTATTTGTTTCTTTATTGATAAAATTAACATTTCCATTTCTAGTAAAATATTGAGCAATAGTGGTGATATTGGGCATCCTTGTTTCACTCCTGATCTTACTGGGAAGGATTCCAACTTATCCCCTTTACAGAAATGCTTGCTGGTGGTTTTAGATAGAAACTATTTATTATTTTAAGGAAAGCTTCATTTATTCCTATATTCTCTAGTGCTGTATTTTTCCCCCAAAATTCTTTTTCTGCATCTATTGAGACATATGATTTCTCTTGGCTTTATTTTTGATATGATCAATTATAGTAATAGTTTTCCTAATATTGAGCCAGTTCTGCATCCCTGGTATAAATCTCACTTGGTCATTGTGTATTATCCTGGTGATAAATTGCTGTAATCTTTTTGCTATTATTTTATTTAAAATTTTTGCATCAATATTCTTTAGGGAAATTGGTCCATAATTTTCTTTCTCTACTTTGTCTCTTCCTGGTTGAGGTATCAGCATCATATTTGTGTCATAAAAGGACTTTGGTAGTACTTCTTCTTTACCATTTTTTTTTACAAATAGTTTATATAGTATTGGAATTAATTGTTTTTTAAACGTTTGGTAGAATTTACTTGTAAATCCATCTGACCCTGAAGACTTTTTCTTAGGGAGTTCATTGATGGCTTGTTCAATTTCTTTTTCTAAAATGGAGTTAAGTATTTTATTTCCTCTTCTGTTAATCTGGGCAATTTATATTTTTGTAAATATTCATCCATTTCAATTGGATTGTCAGATTTATTGGTATACAGTTGGGCAAAATGGTTCCCAGTTATTGCTTTAATTTTCTCTTCATTGGTGGTGAATTCACCCTTTTTATTTTTGATACTGGTCATTTGGTTTTCTTTTTTTTAATCAAATTAACCAAAGGTTTATCATCTTATTGTTCCTCTCCTCCCCATAATACCAGTTCTTAGTTTTATTTATTCAATAGTTTTCTTACTTTCAGTTTTATTGATCTCTCCTTTGATTTTCAGAATTTTTGATTTGGTATTTAAATAGGGATTTTTAATTTGTTCTCATTTTTAAAGTTGTGTGCCCAATTTATTGATTTACTCTTTATTTTATTCACATAAAAATTTAGAGTTATAAAATTTCCTCTAAGTAATGCTTTGGCTGCATCTGACACATTTTGGTATGTTGTCTCACTCTTGTCATTTTCTTTCTTTTTTTTTAGCAATTGGGGTTAAGTAACTTGCTCAAGGTTACATGGCCAATTATGATTTCTGGGTATGGTGCTGAGTATCTGAGCCCGGATTTGATCCAGGTCATCCTGACACTGGAGCCAGTGCTCTTACTTGCTGAGCCACCTGGCCGCCCCTAAGCAATCGGGGTTAAGTAACTTGCTCAAGGTTACACGGCCAGGTGTTTCTGGGTGGGTGCTAAGTGTCTGAGCCCGGGATTCGATCTCCAGGTCTTCTCAACACTGGAGCCAGTGCGCTTACTCGCTGTGCTACCTAAGAAAATCTCATCATTTTCTTAGATGAAATTATTGATTGTATGATTTGTTGTTTGATCTCATTCTGTAGGATTAGATTATTTAATTTCCAGTTAATATTTAATCTATATTTTCATGGTCCTTTACTACATGTAATTTCTATTACATCATGATCTGAAAAAGCCGGGACCATGTGCCCTCAGTTGCTGATAAGTGCTGTGTCTAAGAGCCTCCTGTTGATTTTCATGGACACTGCCTATGCTGGGATGTGCTCCCGTTTTACCCAAGTTAGATAGACTTTCCCAAAGTCCATTAAGTTATCTTGGTTTGGAAAATTATTTCATTCCATCTTTGTTGTGGATTCCATCATTTCAAAAATTTTTAGAGGCTTGATTTAACGTTGTTTTCTAGGGAAACTGGAGAGAACTCATGTGACTTGCTGGCTTCTCTCTGTCATCTTGGCTTCCCCCCTCAGAATAACAAATGGTCTTTGAAGAGGATATCAGAATATTGTTTTTCATTTTTCTGTACCTAATGTAGCCAAATATTTTTCTATGAGAACTTATTTCTATAGTTATAATGACTTTCCATGGGGAAATATAATTTGATGTTCAAATATTCATTTTGTAGACTATTTTTTTTTGTTCCAGGAAAGCATCAAATTCAGGGCAAATCTATGTGCATTTCTATGCCTCTTGTGACATTTACATTGTGGCACTAATATTGACATATTACAAGTGCATCATAATTATAATCAGACCTATAACTAGGACAAAACAATAACAGTTTTGCCTAGGGCACTGAAATTTAGAGAGGACAAAAATTTAACATATTCATTTTGAAGAAACTACTATATTAACTAACTTTTCCTCTTGCTAAAATGAATTTATCTTGATTACCTCATCTATTACTCACACATAAACGATTACAATGTTAATCTGAGGGCAAAATTACTGCAGGCCTCTTGCCCAACTGTGATTTGTGCTACTGCTTCCAGGTGTTTTGTGCTGATTGCTTTGGGTGCAGAAAATTGCTAACTATGTCTCTGAACATTGGTGTTGTAATAATCCTGTGTGTTCTAGAAGTAGTGTAGCAATGACTAGTCTAGCTTTCACTGCCTGAAGGCCAGGTATGTTATACTTTACCCTTCTCCCCTCTCCAGGGTTCTCCAATACTTTCAAAAGGGTTGTGAGGTATCTAGTCTCTGCCATGTGCTCAAAACCCATTGATTGAGTTCTCTTACAGTACCTCAGTTTAATTTAGTCATTTAATAATCAGATTCATTTTTACAAAGAAATATTTACCTCAAATATTATTGTTGTTTGCCCTGTGTTTTTGAAGAAGACCAGTGACATCAGAGGGTATCTTGACTTGTGTGTGAATTAAATTTAAGTGAGGCAGGGCTGTAGAAAGTCATCAGTCTCACTCTCTCTTCCTAAGTCATCAAAGTCCAGTGGCAATAGAAAAGTAATGGCCTGGGATGCAGTGGATGACTTTGGCATCTTAGATGGCTGAGCAGGTTCTAAGCTCTTCACAGCACCTGCTTTAGCTGCCTTCATTGTCATTGAAACAAATTGTTCTCATTCATTCGTTCCATCAGAGGAAGTCTTTACATGCTTGGGGTAGACATCCCCCTAACTCGTGGACACTTTTCAGACCTCTCAGTTACTCTTGACTTGGTTTAACCCAAGATGGTTTACTGGGATGTGGCCACTATGCATGCTGCAGGTTCTTGGAGTGAGAAGATTTGGGTGAATCAGGAGGATACCAAAGGTGGAGGAGTAGCTCTGAAAAGGAATCAGTAAACCCCCACACCAGAGGTGCTATTCCTCCTGAACACCTCGTACACCCCACATCAAATTTATAGGAAGAATAACGTACAAACATTCTCTCCTTTTTCCTTCCCCCATCACTTGTGGGTATAAGGAATAATATTGCTTTTCACCAAATCAGTCTCTGAGGAAGGGATTGTAATTAGATTCAAAGTTTAACTCAGTTTCTATGTAGCATAGTCCCTCCAATTTTCAAGTCTAAAGCCTTACTGAGTTATCATCATTGTACCCAGGCTAAGCTGGATACCAAAATTTTGTTTCCATGGTTGATATGGCTTGAGTTCTAAGACTTGGGTGAGCAAGACCTTCATCCTCATATAAGAAAGAGAGAGGGAGAGAGAGAGAGAGAGAGAGAGAGACAGAGAGAGAGAGAGAGAGAGAGAGAGAGAGAGACAGAGAGAGAGAGAGAGACAGAGAGAGAGACAGAGAGAGACAGAGACAGAGAGACAGAGAGAGAGAGACAAAGACAGAGAGATAGAGAGAGAGAGAGACACAGAGAGACAGAGAGACAGAGAGAGACACACAGAGAGAGAGATCTTTCACTGGTACAGAGACAGGTTGATATAATGAACAGAATGATGAACTTGGAGTCGCAAAGACCTGAGTTTGAATTCTACACCAGTTATTTATTGAATTACCTCTATTTTTTGCAGCCTGAGTTTCCTTATCTCTATAATGTGGGTATCAATAATACTTACTTTGAAGGGTGACTGGAAAAATCAAATAAGATAATATATGTAAAGCATTTTGCTAATCTTAAAGCTCTATAGAAATTTTAATTATTATTATCATTAAATAGAATGTGTTGTCACTTCTAAGGTTGCTTTTAATCCTCAGTTTTTCTGCTGCCTCTTCACAGAATTAGTTGTTAATAGTTATTATTTTTGGCATTTATCATACTAATGTTAATTCAGGCATATCTCATATGCTTTAATTAAAGCATTTTAATAACTTAATACCAATCTAGTATTAATTAAAAAATGAATACTTCAGTATGAATTTCCTTACTGTTTATATACCCCATTGCCTAAAGCCACACACAGCAACATTGAATTTGTATATAAGATTACCATATTTACAAATATGCACCAAAATTATAGTGGTATTTAAAGCATCACTTTAGTAGCTCATACATGAAAGCAAATCACCCATAGAATACCACTTTTTTCCTTCCATATAATTTCTCTTTAATTTCTAGCCTAGAAATCTAACAAATTTCAATAGACCAGCATCAATAATAAAGATGAGAGGGGAGGATAGGTGGCACAGTGAATGGAGCACCAGCCCTGGAGTTAGGAGGACCTGAGTTCAAATCTGTCCTCAGACATGTAACACTTACTAGCCATGTGATCTTGGGCAAGTCACTTAACCCCAATTGCCTTGCCTTCCCCCCTCCAAAAAGCAAAGAAAAAAAAAAGATGAGAACTGAACATGACAGCCATAGTCTTATCCCTTCCACTATGCCAGGCTTTTGCCTTTTCTTTATTCTTTTTAGTATTCATGCATCCCCCTACCATATTTTATCATCATGACTTCTGCTGCTGGTCTTTCCCTGTGAGAACCTCAGTTTTTGTGTTTTTTTTTGTTTGTTTGTTTTTTCCCTATCCTGTTAGAAGTTGTAGATGGTGTCAGGGTCTGAGAACTAAAACTATAACTTGGTATTTGGGGCCAAAAGATCCATAAACCCAATTTCTTTCTGAAGTATATATACTTCCTTTAAAGTTGTTAGAACCAGATGGTTCAGGTTTTTAGTTTCTAGATGAGATTTGAGAAATTTGGAGAACAAAATGGATTTTGTCTCAGAATAACTGAGTGAAAGAGGATGTTGATTAATGGAAAGACAGTTGAACTAGGAGTCAGGAAGCCTAGATTCCAGTTTTTTTCAATACATACCTGAATGACCTTGGGGAAGTCACTTAACCTTTTTTGATCCTCAGTTTCCTTATCCTTGAAATGAGACTATCTTAGATAAGATGATCTCTTAGGTCTCTCCTTTTAGACTGAAACTTCCTTTTCTTAGCTTCTTTAAATGATTGAAAATTATATATATATATATACATATATGTATATGTACATACATATGTATACACATATATTTTTGTATTTCTGCTTTAAAGATGGTAAAATAGGGGCCCATATGGGTCATAACTAAGATTAAAGGTAGAAGTCATATCTAGAATAAAAGGCAAGAAGTCTAGATTCTAGCTAGTTATCTTATCAATTCAATAGAAAAAAAAATTGTTTCACTACAAGAATGGTTAAATTCATTCTAGTTGCCATTGATTAAGAATTGATGATGACAAGAGATACAGAGGTAAGTCTGACACTTCTCTCTTCTGAGCTTGTGCAGATTTGTGCAAGCATAATGATGGCAGGGGTAGAATCATGTCTTCTACACATCTTTCTGATTTGTGGCTCTGAATGGGCACTGTTTGTCTCAGTTATTATCCTGGTTAACTTTCAGAAGAGGGGTCACAAAGGAAGTGTACAGCATCTGAGTGGTTGGAGCCATATTCCAATCCAACGACTCCTTACTAAGCACCAACAATATACAAGGCAATGTGCTAAGCATTGAGGAATACGAAGGAAAAAGCCATTGTGCTTGAGCTTACATTCTGTTATGATGAGAAGTAGAGTAAAGTGCAAAGACTTCTGGGCACGAGATTAAAGCTGAGTTGAAGTCTTGGTTTTAACTTTAACTGTGGCTTTGGGCAAGACAATTCAACTCCCTGAGCTTCACTTTGCTTTGTTGTGAAATGAGAACAATGATACTTGTACTGCTTACCTCTCTCATGGCTGTTTTTAAAAAACATCATTTTGTAAGTTGTGTGATCTATTTTGTGAGAGGAACTCCTGCTGCTCATACCATGATGTCCATTGCCCATTTTCTTTACCACCTTCTCTGTGTCATTTTCCAAAGAAGTGCCAAGAATTTGTTTGCCAATGGCCATAGAAGTTGCAAGTACCAGGGCAGAATTCAAATAGAGGCAGATGGGATTTTCTTTTGTGTGTCCAGGAACTCCTGTTTTAAACACTCTCCCTGGTGAGAAAATTCTATTAAATCTAATTCTACCTCAAACTACATTCACTACAAAACCTAATGCATAAAGATTTTCAGGAGACTATAGCCTACAGGAAAATTTTCACTTTCTCTAGCTTTCAAATCCATTGCTTTAAGAGGTCATAACTCTGCCCTATAGTTAACTTATCTACTTTTCTACTTTCACACATTTGACCTACTTCAAAATATCACTTTCACAGATAAATCTTTTCCCACATTGGAAATGAAGCAAAAATTTCCCACTATAAATGTCTTTATATTTTGTGAATAAGGGTTTAAAAAGAGAAAGGGGTGGTGGTGGTGAGTTCCAGAACTACAGAATAATGATTTTTGAAAGATGAGTGAAGTTTAACTTTATTGACCTCAACTTTGTAGTATTGCAGGAACCACACAGTTTACTTCAATATTTCCATGCATCTGTGATCTCATTGATTCAAGTATTCTCCTTAAAAATACAGATCACAACCCATCCTTGCCTGCACTTCCTGTTTGACTCCTGTCCATATCCTCCCATAAATGTACCCTAAAGGTCCCACTTGACATGCTGGGAGTTTTCCTCTAGATCTCTTGACATTGTTTTGAAACCCATGGAGCACCTGGTCTATCTATTGAATATTGCTTGATCTCACTCTATGACTAGCTCATTTCCTTTTCTAACCATACATACATTTCTTTCATATTTTTATGCCACTTTCCCCATACATTTCTTTTGTTGGTAAAATGCTACGGCTTAGTCATACCCATCATGCCTCACTTCATTGCCACTTTGTCATCTTAAAATATTAACTCTTCAGAGATTACCAAACCTTTATTTAGTGACTTAAGTATATCTCATAACCTCACCCAGATTACTTTTAAGTAGACACATTTTGCCAGCATCAGAATTCGGATTAGCAGCTTTTTTTTTGCCCATCATTTTCCGCTGGATAATATATAAATCTTCTGAACTATGACCTGAATCTGGGAACATGAGCAGCCAGGAGGACGCATGAATACTTAGCGGGATGAGCCAAAGGTGTGGACAGAGAGAGAAATGGTGAGCATTTACCAGGTTGTCTTGTCAGACTTCATCTCTTCCCTCCTAACCTCCATAGTGATGGAGTCTCCAGAGTAACTAATACATATATTTGTAGATATGACCATGAGACACTAAAGACCTTTTTTTCAAACTAAATATGCATTCTTACTTTTGATGGGTGCATGAGGCTTCCACATTCTAGATTGTTATATTTATAAAATGATAGTAGGGGCTCATTTACTTTCTAGTATAAAGTAATATGTCCTGGCATTGAGGGTGGGGTATGTTGTATAGCAAGGCAGGTAGGTGGTGCAGTGGATAGAGTACTTATCTTCCTGAGTTCAAATCTGGCCTCAGACACTCACTAGCTGTATGACCTTGGGCAAATCACTTAATTCTATTTGCCTCAATTTCTTCATCTGTAAAATGATCTGGAGAAGAGAACGGCAAATCACTTTAGTATCTTTGCCAAGAAAGGTCCAAATAGAATCACAAAGAGTTGGACATGACTGATATGACTGAATAGCAACAAAAACGAATGTGGACAGTGGGAAAATACTCCTTGTAGTATGCAATTCTACATAAGCTGTCCACCTTATCCTTATTGGACATTATGTGTCCTTTTGACTGTTCCAGGAACAGGACAAATAGGACACAGCATGACCATATTAAAGGAAGTGCACATGTCCTTTTTTTTTTTTTTTTGAAATCAAAGTATTGTCATTAACAAGCTCAGAATTTAGAATTATAGAATTTCACTTGTAAGGGACCTCAGCAACCACCTATTCTAATGCATGCCCCCCAAATGAAACTCCATTAAAACATACACAATAAGACCAAATTGCCAGAGTTTGCTGGATTAGAGAGAAATCAAAGACGTCCCACAAAAACATCTACTTCTGCTTCATTGACTACACTAAAGTCTTTCACTATATGGATCACAAAAAAATATGCTAAGTCCTCAAAGAGATGGAAGTATAAGATTATCTTACTTGTCTCTTGAGAGACCTATATGTAGACCAAGAAGTGATAGAACTGAACATGGAGCAACTGCTTGGTTTAATAATGGGAAAGGAGTACAATAAGGTTGTATATTGTCACCTTATTTATTTAACTCATATGCAGAGTACATGAAAAATGCCACGCTAGATGAATCAAAAATTGTAATTAAGATTTCTGGAAGAAGTATTAACAATCTCAGATATGCAGATGATACTCCTCTGATGGTAGAGTGAAGAGGAATTAAGAAGCCTCTGAATGAGCGTGAAAGGGCAGAATGTAAAAGCTGGCTTGAAGCTTAAAAAAAACAATACAATTCCCAAACCCTAAGATCTTGGCAAATAGTCCCATCATTTCCTGCAAATAGATAGAGAATAAATGGAAATAGTATCAGATTTTATATTCTTGGGCTCAAAGGTCACTGCATATGGTGATGGCAGCCATGAAGTTAAAAGACATTTGGTCCATGGAAAGAAATCTATGGTGAATGTGGACAAGTATGCTATAAAAGAAGAGACATAACCTTGCCAACAGAAGTCCATATAATTAAAGATATGGTTTTTTTCCAGCAGTAATGTATGGCTGCGAGAATTGTACTATAAGGAAAGTTGAACACCACAGAATTGACACTTTTGAATTGTGGTGCTTGAGAAGACTTTTGAAAGTCCCTTGGACAACAAGATCAAATGAGCCAGTACTTAAAGAAATTAATTTAAACTATTAATTGGAAGATCAAGCAATGAAGCTAAAGCTTAAATACTCTGGCCACATAATGAGAAGGCAGGACTTATTGGAAAAGACCCTGATGTTGGGAAAGACTGAAGGCAAAAGGAAAAGGGGACAGCAGAGGATGAGATGTATAGATAGCGATGTGGAAGCAGTGAATGGGAGCTTGGACAGACTGGGAGATAGTGGAGGAGAGAAGAACCTGTGTACTCTTCATGGGGTCATTAAGAGTCAGACACAACTGAATGACTGAACAGCAACTATAATGAAATGGACAATTTCAAAGGAAAAATGGGAATGTCTTTATAAACTGATGCAGTATGAAATGAGCAGAAATAGAAGAATAATTTACAAACTATTAACAACATTATGGGTGTAAAAGGCAACAACTTCAGAACTCTGATCAATTGTGAGATAAACCACTATTCCTAAAGAATGAAAATGAAGCACATTATTCACCTTCTGACAGAGAAGTGATGAACTTAGAATGCACAAAGGGACATACATTCCTGGAACTGGATAATGTGGGAATTTATTCTGCTAGATTATATAGTTATGTATTGAGAGATTAATTTTTATTTTTAATTTGGTCTATGTGGGTGGAGGATGATAGTAAAAGGGATTGAGTAATAAAAAATACTTGTTATGTGAAAAATAAAAAAAACCTACTATTTTAAAAATGCCCAGCAAATAGTTGCCCAATTTTGCTCGTGAAGATCTCCTTTGAGGTGGAAGCTGCTCCTTCCTGAGGCAATCCTTTTCACTTTTGGACAGCTCTGATTATTAGGAAGTTTTTCCTTACATCCAGGCTAACTTTGCTTTAATAGCTTCCAATGATTATGGAATCCACTGGTTCTGCTTTCTGGGGCCAAACTGTGCAAATCTAGCCCCACTTCTTGGTGATATCCTTTTAAATACGTGAAGGCACCTGCCACATTCCTTCTAAGTCCACTCTTCCACAGGCTAAACTTTCTCATTTCCTTGAACCAACTTTCTTATGTCTGTGTTTCTTTCCTTGACATCCAGAAATGAGATGGTACAATGTTATATGTTGGTTTTGATGTTCGCATTATAGTAAAAGACGACATGTATGCACATGAAGAAATGAATTAATTTCATGTTCCAGTTGCAACACATTTATATGTAAATACTGAAAGAATGAAATCTTCTTTTAAAAAAAGTTTTAGTGTTACATTTATGGTAGCTCTTTAAAAACTTGAAGTGTGGTAACAGGTAGAGCCAAAATAAGATTTCTTTAGTTAGGTAGAACACTATCCAGAAATTAGCACAATTAAATGCCTCAAGTGGCTAGAGCCCTCATTGTTAATCTCATTAATTTTGAGGAACAACTTTTTTCTAAAGCTAGATATAATATTTTAGATTTCTAATGATTGATTAGCTCTGTTGCCTAGAGTTGCTCAGTGCTAATGAAACAAAGGTTATTTGGTTTAATTCTTTTAATGGTCAGTTAGCTTTATTGTGTTCCACTGGCCACATTCTGCCTTAACTCAGATCACATATAAGAGGGATGAGGGAACCAGAGTGAAGCATAGACTGTTAAATTTGGAAAGGAATATCTAATTTAGTTCCCTCATTTTATGGATGAGGACATTCTCTGAGAAGCAAAGTAACTTACCTATGGTCACACAGCTAGATAGAGGTAGTCAATCAATCAACTAGCATGTAGTGAGTATCTGGGGTATAGGGTGTGTTCAGGGAAGATTGGTATCTCTGGTGTGAAGGCTGCTGAACTATTTCAGGACTGCTTTCCACCTTTAGTATTTACTTGATCCAACTAACTCTCATTTATGGCTGCAAGAAACTGTACCATGCACTGTAGTTATGACCCATTAAGTCATTTTGGCTGATGGGCTAAACTAGGTTGAGAGTAACCAAGGGCTCTCAAAACCATAGATGAGTTAGGGTACTGTGAGCATGTGAAGACTTCCCCTGGTGGAATGGATGAATGAGAACAATCTGTTCCAAAGGCCATGAAGGTATCTGAAGAAGACACTGTGGAATGCCTAGAGCTTGGTTAGACATCAAAGATTTCAAGGTCATCCATGGCATTTTGAGCCATCACCAGTAATCTTGACTCTGTCTTGCCACTTGACTGTGATGACTTTGGAAGAGAGAGTGAGGCTGAAGACTTCATGCAATTCTATGTCACTTAAATCTAATTTACCCACGAATAAAAGACACCACCCACACCATTTTACCATTTCTACCAATGTCAAAGTCCTGTGGCAACAGGCAAGTGACAAAGCAGTTGAGATCCATTGTCACAACCCTGCATACAAGCAGCCCAGGACACAGGGTCATTTTCTTACTGGAAGCAGCAGTGGGATTCAGCAGCCTTCTGGGTGGCTGAACAGCCTTTTTAGGACTGCACTGCTCACCTTCTGGCATGAGGAAGGGGCTAGAAAAGATACCCCCGAATTGTCTGCTTACCTAAGCCTGATCTATTTACCACGACAGGTAGGGATCCTACCCTGTGGTCAAAACACACACCAAAAAGCACAAAAACTTCTGCAAAGATGATACCACTAACCATTGGTACAGGGAATGCAAATACACTTATGGACCACACAAAATACAGGAGACCTGAAAGACAAACAGCCTCTGTTGAAAGAGAACTCAACAGGTATAGAGTTCAAATAGTAGTCCTGAATGAAACAAGGCTGACAAATGAAGGTCAGCTTACGGAATTTGGAGCTGAATACGTTTTTTTTTTTTTTCTGGAGTGGCTGTAGTGAAAGGGAGTACCATGAAACTGGTGTATGTTTTGCAATCAAAACTACTCTAGTAAAAAAGCTCATACGCCTACCAAAAGGAGTGAAGGACAGACTCACAACAGTGTGATCGCCCCTTGTTAGAAAATGTCATGCCACCATCATCAATGCCTGTGCCCCCACCATGATGAACGCTGAGGAAGTAAAAAAAAATTTATGAAGACCTAGAGACCCTAATAATCAATGTGCTGAAAGACATTGTAAAGCTTGTAATTCTGGGTGACTTTAAAATGAGAGTAGGCTCAGACTACCAGATGTGATGGGGAGTCCTTGGGAGGAATGGAGTTAGAAATAGCAACAGCAATGGTCACTTACTCCTGAAGACTTACATATCTCATAATCTTCTCTTCATCAACACCATCTTCAATTTACCTAAATGTAGTAAAATTTCATGTATACACCCTCACAGAAAACTCTGGCATTTAATAGACTATGTCATTTGTAAGGAAAAGAGACAGAGAGGAGGTGATGGAAGCAATGTATGGTGCAGAGTGCTGGACTGATCATAGACTTATCCTTTCCACTAAATATTCAAATTAAACCAAAGTGGCAGCACCAAATGAAAATGACTACCAAAGACCTAATGTGAATAGATTAGAATGTTTTTTCTGAATGGGAACAATTTGTTGTTAGCTTGGAGGCAAAGTTGAGCTAACACACAGTTGGCAACAGTGGAGCAGAAAAGGAGGGCAGCTTTTTCAGAGATTGGTATATAGCATTACATTTGCTCATCTGGGTCAGAACACTAGCAAACATGAAGACTGGTTTGATGAAAATGATGGGGATATTTAGAAGATGCTCAATGAAAAACAAGAAGTCCATAGGGTTAACCAGCAGGATAATTCATCCATCTCTAAGAAACATTTAACTTCATCAAAAGTAAAGTACAAATGAAGCTTAGAGATATGCAGGATTCTTGGCTCAGTAAAAAGGCAGATGAAATTGAGTTTTATACAGATAATAACAATCCAAAGCACTTTTATGATTCCATGAAGGTTGTTAATAAGCCAAAGATCTATGGTGCATCCCACCTACTCAGTGCTGATGGAGCCATGTTGATTAGTGATAAGATCCTGGTGAGATGGGCTGAGCACTTCCATAGTGTTCTTAATAGATTGTCATCAATCAATGCTGAAGCCACTGACTGTTTACCTCAGGTTGAAGCCAATCCCTCCTTATTCAAATTTCCAACTAAACAAGAAGTTTTGAATGTCATTAGGCTTCTCTCCTGTGGCTAAGCTGTTTCTAGTTTCTAGTGCTGATTCTATTCCAGATGAGGTTTACAAGGTGGAGAAGGGGGTCCATTGATCATAAAAAAAGCTGACTGAAATTTTCTGGGTTGTATGGCAAGAGGCGGTTATCCCCCAGGAGTTCAAATGTTTACCACCATTGCTCCTCTCTATAAAGGTAAGGGAAATATATTGTCCTGCGACAATTACTGGGGAGTTTCTCTCTTAGTCATTGATGGCAAAATTCAAGAGCCTTCCTTAACAGACTGATCCTTTACTTGGAAGATGGTTGTAGAGAGCCAATGTGGCTTCAGAAAGGGCCACAGGATGGTCAACATGGTGTTTGCTGCCCCAAAACTCTAGGAGAAATGCTAAGAGCAGAACAGAGGGCTGGACACAATGTTTGTTGATATGACCAAGGCCTTTAATACTGTCAGTTGTGAGGGCTTATGTAAAATTATGTCAAAGTTTGTTTGCCCAGAGAAGTTCATCAATATTGTATATCTATTTCTTAATGGCATATTTGCCTGAGTTCTGGACAATGGATGTTGCTCTCAAGCTTTCCTACTCACCAATTTAGTAAAACAAAGCCGTGTGCTTATTCCCATACTTTTTAGCATGGTTTTCAGAAATGCCATCAAATGCCTTCAATGAGGATGAACGTGACATCATGGTCAGTAACCACACTGATGGTAAATTATTTAACTTGGAAAGGCTGAAAACCAAGACCAAAGTGAAGGGAGTATTGTTGCATCTTTTGTTTGCAGATGATGGTGCACTCAGTGCAACCTCTGAAACTGAGATGCAACAAGGTATGGACTTATTCTCTGCTACTTGTGCTAATTTTGGCCTAATAATTAATTTCAAGAAAACACAGGTGCTCTAGCACCTCCTCACAGCAGCCATACATGGAACCATTTGTTAGAGCAAATGGAGAAGTTTTGAATACTATGAATAAGTTCACTTACCTTGGCTGTATACTTTGCTAGAGCCAGTTCTGTGTTTGGGAGCCTTCAAAGAAAAGGATGGGAGAGAAGAGGTATTAGAATGACTATCAAACTGAATGCCTACAGTCTTTGTGATGACTAGTTGTATGCCTTTGAACAGTATACCAGTATGCCAGGAACCTGAATCACTTCCATTTGAATAGTGTTAGGCAGATTCTAAAAATCACCTGGCAGGATAAGGTATCAGACACTGAGGTCCTTTCTCAAACTAAAGTGTCAAGCATTCAAACTGTACTACACAGAGCACAACTCTGATGGATGGCCACATTGTTCAAATACCAAACATATGTTTGCCAAAAAGACTATGTTATGGAGAATTTACACAAGGTAAGAACTCACATAGTGGTCACAAGAAGCAATGAAAGGACACTCTCAAGGTTTTTCTGAAGAACTTTGGAATTGATTGTGTGACACTGGAGATACTTGGACAAGACCACCCAGCATGGTATGCTCACATCAGAGAAGGCACTGTGCTCTACGAGCAAGGCAGTATTGAAGTAGCTCAAAGGATGTGGGAGATGTGCAAATTTAGAGAATCCATCACAAATGTTCACATGGACTATTTGTGCCTGACGTGTGGTAGAGCATTCAGAGCTAGTATTGGTCTAATCAGCCACAGTGAGACACACTGTAACTTGACTAACGTAGTGATGCCATTTTGGTCCTCTCGAGAACAAAAGGCGACAGCTTAGTGAGTGCCTGCTCACTATGTGTCAGGCACTGTGCTAGGATTCTTTGTTTTTTTTTTTTAAAGCAATCGGGGTTAAATAACTTTCTCAAGGTTACATGGCCAGTTATTTCTGGGTGTGGTGCTAAGTATCTGAGCCTGGATTTGATCCCAGGTCATCCCGACACTGGAACTGGTGCTCCTACTTGCTGAGCCACCTGGCCGCCCCATCTGAAATTTTTTTAAATTTATTTAATTCATTTATTTTTTTGTGCTAGGATTCTGATTCAGACTTCTTCACTCCTAGACTAGGGCCCCTTCCTCTTCTTCTGAATGCCAATGCATCATTATTGGCACATTAATAGTGCACATCCTGCTCATTCAGTTAGGAGGATTCTCATGATACTTTCTCTATTAAACCATTACCTCTTTCCAACTTTCATATTTTTCTTTAGGGCTGCAAAATAATTTTAGTCACTGAGGTTGGTAAATACTGTCATCCTTGACTCTTCACCCTCCCTTATCGCCATGTTTAATCAGTTACCAAATCTTTTCAGTTATTCTCAATTTAAAAACTCTCCTGGTCTATCTCTACAGTGCCCCAGAAACCTCTTCACACTGGAAGCTCACTCTACTCTTGGACTTCACATATTGTAAGACCACCCTCGTGTCCTCTTTCTTTGATTTGCTGGTTCCTCCCAGAACCTCCATCTTAAGCAGGAGGCCCAGGGCAACTGTGTACTCATTCTTTCCTAGGCCATACCCCTGACTGATTGTCCAGTTCTCTCTCTACAATGCCTCCAAATTGGGTAGCAGGTTTGCCAACTAGAAGTCATTGAAAGAGTTAGGTTAGAGATGATAAAGGCCCAAATTAGAATGGTGTCTGTATGAATGTAGAGAAGCGGATAGATGTAAATGATATTGTGGAGATATCATGTCAAGAAACATTTATAAAGTGTTGATCTTGTGCCAGGCTCTGTTCTAAGCACTTGGAGTATAAATATAAGCAGGAAAAAAATATGTTTTCTACCTTCAAGGTGCTTATATTCTAATGAGGGAAGAAAACACAGATAAGGAGCTGAAAGAGAGAAATTATACATGTGGGCTTGAGCCAATGGTAAAGACTAGATTCTTTTTTTTTTTTTTTTAAAGCAATCAGGGTTAAGTAACTTGCTCAAGGTTACACGGCCAGTGATTTCTGGGTCTGGTGCTGAGTATCTGAGCCCGGATTTGATCCAGGTCATCCCAACACTGGAGCCAGTGCTCTTACTTGCTGAGCCACCTGGCCGCCCCTAAGCAATTGGGGTTAAGTAACTTGCTCAAGATTACACGGCCAGGTGTTTCTGGGTGGGTGCTAAGTGTCTGAGCCCGGGATTCAATCTCCAGGTCTTCCCAACACTGGAGCCGGTGCTCTTCTTACTCGCTGTGCTACCTGGCCGCCCCTAAAGACTAGATTCTTACAAGTCCCCTTAAGGGTACAAGAAAACTCTGCAGGGAGGAATGATGTATGTAACATACATGACCTTCAGACAGTGGAGGCCAGGGTCGTCACTATTACACTGTTATAATTTGCTATTTCAAAGACAGAGATGCCACTGTACGTTGAAGCATTTTCTTTGTCTAAATTACTGAGACACAAAATAGAGTTCATATGTAAAGCACAGTATTACTGAGTAAACTTTTATTTATTTATTTTTCTGGTTATTCATTCATTCATTCATTTTTACAGACATTTATTATCTTTCTTTCCCACAGTTCCACCCATCCCCTTCTCTAAAATACAATAGCAACAGCAACAAATTAAAAAATAAAACTCTCCTCTTACATTGGCCGTGTCCAAAATGTCTCATTCTACATTCGAAGTCTATCATGTATCTGGTAGGAGGTAGGTACTGTGTTTCATCTTCAATCAGTGGACCTGTGGTTTATAATTTCGTTTGTCAGAATTCTAAAGTCTCTCAACAATTTTTTTTTCTTCTGTATTGCTGTTGTCATCACATAAATTGTTCTTCCAGTTCTGTTCATTTCACTGGGCATCAGTTCATAGAGGTCTTCCCTGAACAAACTTCTAAGCAATTCATCAAAAGATAAAGAGAATGAGGGAGAAAGGCAGATACTAGGAAACTGTCAGCTGAGGGACAGATTAGAATCCTATAATTTTAGGTGGTTAAAATGTGAAGAAATCTTAGACACAGAACATAGAATATGAGTTCTTTACCTGGGGGTTCATAATATTGTTTTTCAAAAATATTTTGATAAAATAATTCAATATCATTGGTTTCCTTTATATTTCTAAGTAATCTATTTTATGCACTTAAAAACATTCTTCTAAGAAAAGCTTGCTTCATCAGATTGTCAAAGAAAGGGATTCATGATGTGTTAAAGAAAAAGGCTAAGGATTTGTGGATTAAGAATGGCTCAGATATGCCACTACACCTAGGCATATTAGCACATGTTCTATACAAAGATTTTAGACTTCATCTGCCACAATCCTCCTCATTTTATAGGTTAAGACTCCAAGTTCCATGGAAATGAAACACTTTGCCCAGAAACATGCAGGATTCAGACATCATTGGATCATATTCTGAAGTGATGGCAATATCATTTTTTGTTTTAATTTTTCAACTTAACAAATCCAGGAATGTGTGCCAGAAGAGACAGGAGAAGTTAAGGCTAAAAATAAACCTAGTAGATTTCATTCTGTTCAATGGGTCTGTTCTGTCTCCATCTTGCCACTTGAACAGATGGGTCCACAAATTTAGCCATGGAATTTTAGACATGGAAATTTAGGCAGGAAAAAAATCTACCTGTGCTTAGAGACAATGGAGAAATCACTAGGAGAAAAGTTTTCTGAAAATACTTCACAGAACTCTACTTACAACATTTTGCAGTTTTATAAGAGGCTGTTTTCATTTTCAAGACCATTATGAGTACTCCTACTAATGTAATATCCTTGCTAATAATTATAGGTAATAGAAACTGGATCCGGGCTTTCATTGGTACAGGGAGTGCCCAGGAGAAGAAACTTCTCTCCCAATGTAGGCTGACACTTTCTCCACAATTTATAAGACTAGAGATCTACCTAAAATTCAAAGAGGTTTAAGTGACTTCCTCAGGGTTATGCTTACAGTATATCAGAGACAGGTCTTGACATATTTTTCTCACTTGCACACTGGTTCTGTATCCACAAAACCAGACTGCTTTTCTATATTAATAATTATGTATGTTATAAAGTTTAAAAATAGAAATTTTTAAAAAGGATGATATAGGGGCGGCTAGTGATGAAGTGAGTAAAGCACCAGCCCTGGAGTCAGGAAGACCTAAATTGGGATCTGGCCTCAGACACTTAACACAAAAAGTACTAGCCATGTAACCCTGAGCAAGTTACTTAACCTCATTGCCCTTCAAAAGGCAAAAAAAAAAAAGGATTAGATGATAAAATAATATTTGATCCTAGAATCGATAAGGAACTACTAGAGTTTAACAGGTAGGGGAGTGACATGGTCACATATTTTTTAGGAATATCCATTTGATTGTTGGGAAGAGGATGGATTGGAGTGGGAAGAGACCTGAGGCAAGAAAACCACTGAGGAGATAATTATAGTAGAGATGATGAGGGCCTGAATGAGGGCAGAAACTATGTGAATGAAGAGAAGTAGATAGATCCGAGCTGCAAAATTCTGGGTCCAGCTGAAGTTTTATATTGTATTTTTTCCTAACTTATTTGCAACTGCATGACTTAACAGGTTGAGAAGAGCAGTTATTAAAAGTTTATCTTTTTTTAAAAGTCAAATAATAAATTTTCATTGTATTTACAACTCAAAAATCAGCAAATGCTATAAATCGGGGCTTAATTTATTTTGCTGATTGATGAAACTTAAGAAAGATATGGAGTTGATGCAGATTGAACTTAAATGTATGTCGTGAGTATATACATATACACATACTCTATACATACTTATACACATAGATACATACATATATGTTTTTTTCCTTGGGAAGTCAGTTACTAAACATAACGCACATCCCTATATCTGAAACATGTTACAGCCGTAGAAACAACCAGATTTGGCAACTGATGGAATTTTGGGGGGGTGTCACAGAGTGTAAGGTTAATAGAATAGGAAGATTTTTCCTGTCCATTAATAGACCTATATGACCACGTGTCCCCTTTTTCCCTGGGAACAGGAGCCATATTCCCAAGTTTAAAGGTACAAAGGTATTTCAATCACAGATGTCTTGCTGCTTTCACATCTGTGATATATCCTGGGTCACATACATGCTCTTGGAGGAGGAACTTGCGTAAAGAGAAGCTTGCTTAGGGGAAGGTTTGCTCATAGGGAGGTTTGCTTGTAGGAAGACTTTCACACCTTTAATTACTAAGCTAATTAGGCACTGAGTCGTAAGGGTTGTGGTGCCTTCTGGCTCTGAGCCTCTTAATTGAAAACTATATATACTGGGTGGCTGGTATTTTACTTTGGGGGTTTGTTTATGAGAAGGACCTTTGGATTCCCTGGACAGGACTCTAAGTAGTCATTTGTTAAGAGCCCTTCAACTATTCAGAGGTTTGTGCTCCCCCAGTTCAGTGGTGCATGTAGGTGGTCCTATTACTTTGTTCACATAGTAGGAGCCCTGTCTGTTGAATTCATGTGCTAATTTCTCTACTTGTACTTTCTACTTATCAATAATTAAAGATTGTTGACCCCTTTAAAAGTTGTCTTTCCTTTAGTAAAGCAGATCAAAGAACCTGTGCTGGCAGGCCATCCTGGGTGTGCTAGGGTGCTTATTAATACACAGGGTGAGGAATTGAGGATGAAAACAAAGTTCTGAGCTTGCATGACTGGAGGGATGATGCTAACCTCAGTAGGTAGAGGTAATTCAAAAGAGGGCTGGGTTGGGGGGTTGCAGGGAATAATACAGTGAGATCTGTGGTGCAGATCACAACTTATTCATGCTTTCTCATTCTGTGTGACTCACTCTGTCTTGCCCCAAGTGAAAGGGAGGGTAGGGACTCTTATTCATAAGCCATTGCTCCCAGAGGATAGAGACCATATGATGAGGGGTGCCTTCCCTAGCCATGATGTCATATGGGGAACAATACTGGGAGAAAAGGTGGGGAATTTGGATTGCATAGATTTTTGGGGGGCAATCACTCTGAGTATCCAACACTTACTGTAACTACAATAGACCATCAGTGGGACTGAGGCTGAGTAGGGAGATGGTAAATAACTGGTGAAGGGAATGGTATAAGGGGGCTACATAGGTGACAAGCCCACAATCAGCTATTACGGAAAAGGTGATGTGTAACCTATTTTCTCTTGTTATTGATTGATCTCATACCCCTTATGTTCATATCAAGGTCCCATGAGGGTTCAATGGCTCCCACTTTGGAAAATACTGATCAATAGATAATATGAAGTTATGACAAGAGGCACCTAGTTAGGAGATATCATAATCTGAAACCTGGGGAGGTGACTCGATTTGAGGTCCATATAGAGAAGAGTCCTTTTTTTCTTAGAAGGTAGGGGTGAAATCAGGAAGAACTTTCCTAGACTCTGACTCACTAATCAAAGTAAGGGATCTCAAGAATGACCAAGATGAGGAATGTTAGCTATAATGTCCATAGACTCCCGATGGCATAACTGAAAGGTAGAGAAACAAATTCTGGAGAGCTGAGATAGAACAGACTTACCAGGCAAATTTATAGGAATGGAAACTAAAAATATAGGAGATAGGAGATTAGGAATAAGGGAGCTAAGAAAAGACTGAATGGGGGCAGCTAGGTAGCGCAGTGAATAGAGCACCAGCCCTGGAGTCAGGAGGACCTGAGTTCAAATCCGACCTCAGACACTTAACACTTACTAGCCATGTGACAAGTCACTTAACCCCAATTGCCCTGCCCTCCCCCCTCCAAAAAAAAAGACTGAATGTCTTTCAAATGGTGCTCAGGACCAAGAAGAAACCATAAAAATTTGTTAAATTATTATTCTTTGTATCTATTAGTGTACTCTTCCCTTATTATTTAAGTAGCTAGCAATTATATAGTGTTTTAAGGTTGTAAATGACTTTACAAATATTATCTCATTTTATCCTTACAACCACCTTGTGAGATAGGTGCTATTGTTACTATTATTATTATACTCATTTTACATATGAATAGAGTGAGGTAGAAGAAGATTAAGGGAATATCTAAGGCTGAATTTTAGCTTAGGCCACAATATTACATTTGATCTGTAGTGTTTTGTATTTCATGACTTGAGTAACACTTATGGGGTGTTCTAGTGTTATTAGGGAGTGGAATGAAGACCTGGGTGAAGGAAGGAGGATAACAATGGCTTCCCCCCATCCGGCATCCTAGAGGCAGGACACCTGGAAAATTAAAGAAAATACTGGTAGGAGAAAGGCAGGAGATGTTAGCATGTTAGCTGCTTGACTCCTGAACTGATTGGTATGGAAGTGAAACAATACCATGCGAATGAGAGTTGGGATGGGAATAAAAGGAATGAATAATAATAGTTAACATTTATCTAGTGCTTACTAGGTGCCAGGCACTGTGTTAAGTGCTTTTCATTGATTATGTCATCTGATCCTCCGAAGAATCCTGGAAGATAGGTGCTATTATTATCCACACTTTGCAGATGAGGAAACTGAAGCAGAGGTTAAGTGATTTTCCCAGGGTAATATGGCTGATAAGTGTCTGGTAAAATTTGAACTCAGGTCTTCTTGATTTCAGGTCTGGTGCCACCTGGCTGTTAGCTATAAACTTCTAGTTAGCTATAAATTAGCAAGCTCCTCAGCCCCAGGACCTCAGGCATTGATTGGTTCAGCCTTCAGGGCTCAACTCCAAGTCACCCTGGAGGTGTTCTTGATTCCCTGGTGCCTCCCCCTGAAAATGTGTATTTATTTTGAATGTATTTATATGTGCACCTGTAATTCCTTCCAATAGAATGTAACCTTCTTGAGGGTTGGGACTATTTTGATCTTTTATCAGTGTATCCCTAGCACTTAGCTTAGTGGCTGACACTTAGTAGTCACTTAAGTGATTGTTGACTGATCTATTGTTCTCCTTCAATATATTCATGTTATGAGTATTACTACCGATATACTTTGTGGAAGGAGTTATTTTTAAATGCAAGAATAGAAAAGACCCTAATGAAAGGAGGAGTTGAGGAAAGGAAAGGCCCATGAACCCTGTCATATAGCATCCAAAAAATTGGAAGTGTGGTAAGGTAAGAAGAATCCTGATAGAAAGCCCTCTCAAATATCAAATATAACTAATGGGAATTAGGTGCTACAAAGGAGCATAGGGTTATAGACTTAGGGAGAGAGGAATGGAGGGAAAGAGAGAGAGACAGAGACAAAGAGAGAGACAGATAGAGAGAGATGCAGAGAGAGCTAGAGGGAGGAAGGAGAAACAGAGACAGAGAGGGAGAGACAGAAACAAAAGAGATTCAGAGAGAGACACAGACAGAGATAGATGCAGAGAGATATAAATAGAAACAGAGATAGAAAGACAGAGAGACTCACAGAGACAGAGACATGCGGAGACAGGCAGAGACATAAAAACAGAGAAACAGAGAGACAGAGACAAAGACAGAGAAACAGACAGAGAGTGCTGGAAGGAAATGTTAGATGCCATCTAGGCCCAACCATTTTACGGATGAGGAGACTCCAACTTCAAAAGTTTAAGTGACATCTAATTAGAAGAGCCAGGTTTTGAACTAGCTTCTTCCAGTCCTAAATCAGTCACTCTTTAATTAGTCACACTGTAACATGTATCTGTGCCATACTTTGTCTCTGTCTCTTTGTCTGTTTCTGTTTCTGTGTCTGTCTGTCTGTCCCCCCCCTTTCTGTCTCTGTCTCTGCATGTGTCTCTCTCTCCTTCTCTACATTGTCTGTTGAATAGGAATTGTAAGAGTTTGAGCTAACTATAAACTGGGAAAATGCCACTGGCATACAGAATTGGAGTTTTCACCTTCCAAAGGTAGGATTCAAGCCACTTATCTATGCACAAGACCAGGAATGATCTCTCTAGGTTCCCCCATGTTAGGAGGTGGATAATATTGGCAGGGTATCTTTCCTCCAAACTCCCCACCACCTAGAAAGTTAAATAATACTGGGAGATGAAAAAAGATAGTTGAACCATCTGTATTGAAGGTGTCTGTCAGCCTTAGAATCAAAATGCATATGTCAATGCTTTAAATACTTTTGCCACAGCAGAGGGAAGATAGAGACAGCTCAATAATGTTCATTGCAAGAAACTGGGGTGACAA
This sequence comes from Petaurus breviceps papuanus, assembly GCF_028583685.1. Lineage (NCBI taxonomy): Eukaryota > Metazoa > Chordata > Mammalia > Diprotodontia > Petauridae > Petaurus > Petaurus breviceps. Next base: position 4,811,576 of record NW_027187347.1, read on the forward strand.
ATGGCTTTTCAATTTTCTGGGAATTGTACAAGAGTAAAACATACTTCAGTAAATTAGGCTTTTACTATGACAGGTTTGGTTTTGTTCATTTAAAAGAGGGGAAAAAAAGACACACACACAACAATAACAACAAAAGACCACAACAACCCAAATCTTCCAATTTTATCCACTTTGACAGTTGTAAATGAGGCAAGGTAGTTTTCTTGATCATTACCTTCAATCAATGTAATGTTTCTCTTATACTTCTCTGCCACGTATGACATTTTCTTTGCTTGTGTCAATGTGTCAAAACATTTTCCCCAAACACTTAACTGGCTTTGTTCTAAACCAATAGTATCAATTCACTCAAATTGTAAGAAACTGCATCACAATCTGCCATCTGAGCTGAAATGCCTAGTAAACAGAATTTAATTTTCTGGTATATTTGTACTAGGACAATGTGAAAATATCATGTCCCATTTATTTAATTTTGCCAGTGATCTCTATCCTGGGCATGTGGCTGAGCTTGGCGAGTAGCATTTTTACAATGTGAAGTGAATTCAGGCTCTAGACATGCCCTTGTCCGAGAAAACTTGATTAAAGAAGTAGAAGAATAACTTGAAGAACACAAGTAAGGGATGATTATTTGATTTATAAACCAATCTTTTAACTTATAGAAGGTGATTTTCTGAAAGGCTCCTTCCAAAGCAGTTCTCCTCGAACATCTAATTGTTTGATGGCTCAGTCTCTGGTTGGAAGAGCAGGGAAGGTGGTGCATTTTGCAGGAATATTGTATTAAAGGCACCCCAGCTAGATGGCTCAGTGGATAGAGTACTGGACTTGGAGTCGGGAAGACTCATCTTTATGAGTTCAAATCTGGCTTCAGTCACACTAGTTGTGTGACCCTGGACAAGTCACTTAACCCTGTTGATCTCAGTTTCCTCTTCTGTAAAATGAGCTGGAGAAGGAAATGTCAAACCACTCCTGGATCTTTGCCAAGAAAACCACAAATGGGGTCATGAAGACTTGAACATGACTAAACATGACTTAACAACAGAGTTTTGAGTCACGTAAAATTTTAAGTTAATTGGGAGGAGGCAGAGATTTCCATTGGAGGGCCCCAAATCAGTGATGCTCCAGTGTAGTTATAAGCTCTGAACCAGAGGTAAAACAAAAAAAAAATAAAGCCATAGTGTTGGAAATTCTTGCCATAATTGCAGAATGTCAGAGGTAGGGAAACATTGAATATTCCCTAGAAGACCACCTCTTTCACTTTACAGATGAGGAAACTGAGGCCTGGATAGGTTATTGAGTGATTTACCCATGGTAACACAGTAAGTAACAGAGCAGGACTTGAAGAACTCAGGATTTCCTATTCCAAATCCAATGCTCTTTCCATGACACCAGGCAGAGGTAAAGGGATTTGTCCAAAGTCATTCAGTAATAAGCAACAGAACTAAGATTCAAACCTAGGTCTTTCAAACTCTAAATCCAGGACTTTTCTACTATAACATACTACTAACATGCTACTGTGATATGCTATTCCACCCCTCGGACTATTGAGAGGAAAGTATTTCACAATCTTTAAAGTAGTATATGAGTATGAATTATTATAATCTGAGGCAAAACCATTGCTAGATATTTTGTACCTGGGATGAATGATGATGATGAGGGTTCAAATGCATTAGAAAGCATTCCTTGGGACAGCACAAGTTTTCTACATTACCTCCAATACAAAATCCACGGCCTGACATTCAAAACCCTTCATAACCTAGCCACGTCTTAACCTTTCTAGTCTTTCTATGTCTTACTCTCCAACAAGTGTTCCTCAGTCTAGTGACACTGGTCTCCTGGTGGTTCCACAGACAAGATACTTCATCTCTTAGCTTCAGGAGTTTTCATCTGGCTTTCCCCTATGCCTGGGACACACTCCCTCCTCATCTCTGCCTCCTGGCTTCCCTGACTTCCTCTATGACCCAAGGAAAGCTCCACCTTCTTTAGGAAGACTTCCCCCAACTCCTCTTAATTCTAGTATCTTCCCTCTGTTAATTAGTTCTGTTTAGGGGGATGACATCCTCTGGTATGAGGGTTTACCAAGCACCTTTCAGGGCTGCTCATTCATCTTCAGTGTCTACCTGTCACTCAGCTCTCACCTGTGGCTCCAAGAAGCTGTAGCATGCACAGTGGCCACACCCTGGTGAAACCACCCTGGCAGATGGGCTAAACCAGGTTGAGGGTAACTGACAGGCCTCAAACCCATTGCTGAGTGATGGGCAGATGAGAATGATTTGTTCCACAGTCACGAAGACAGCAGAAGCAGGTGCTATGGAACACTTAAAGCTTGGTCAGACATTGAAGACGTCAAGGTCCTCCTCTTCATCCTAGAACATCCCCAGTTATCTTGGCTTTTGTCTTGGCCCTGGACTTTGATAATTCTGGAAGAGAGCGTGAGACTGACAACTTTGTGCAACTCTGCCTCACTCATATCCATTTCATACCCAAGTCAAGACATCACCCTGTGATGACATTAGTCCTTTTAAAAAGTGAAGGATTAATAACAATCTCTCCCAGAATCTAGCACAATAACAAATTGTCTGACGACTGCCAGGATGAATGATAAGAGATCCATGCCAGATATGGTAGAGAGGAATAGGCTGTCCTATGATTGAGATAATTTGGGGCAGGTAGAGGTTATGGGCTAGAGGAAAGACAGGGAAGTCAGCTTCTGTGATGAAGAATGGAGAAAGGAATGGAACAGTGTCATTGGGAGGGAAGAAACATTTATTACCTACTATGTGTCAGACATTGTGCCAAATGCTTTACAAGTATCTCATTTGATGCTTTACTGAGGGATGAAAATGGGAATATGGAGATCAGATGTTTCATATCTGCTGGACTAGACACAAATGGTTATGGGGAAAAGGAAATTTTTTTTAAATGGGCTTATAGTTTTATTGATATAGGAAACTCCCAGTGAGGGAACTTCTACCAATGCAGGTCTGCAACTACTTTGCAATTTATAGATTTAGAGTTTCCTGAGGGCACTGAGGGATTGTTGAGTTGCCCAGGGTCACAAACCAGCAGGAGCCAAGGCTGGACTTGAACTCAAATCTTCCTGATTCGGTGGTCAGCATATTATCTTACTGGGTCATTTTGTTTGTCAGTGTGGAAACATGAGGAAAAAAATATATTAAAAAAAGAACAAAAGCACCCAGATATAAGTCTAGTAAACAAATACTCTGTCACTTCATTTTGCCAAAGACTCAAGAGCTGCCAGATGGTGACAAATTCTAATCAGCTAGCAACCTGAATGGGTCATTCACACCAGCCACGTGTCACAAGAGGGCCTTCTAGGCCTCTCTATGTTAGTTGTACTTGCGGATTGCCTAAATATCAGGGATTAATACAGGCCCACAAGGTATTCTAAGTTGCATCAAATATACAAGTCTACAGCTTTAAAATCTTCCTTGCCTGATACCTTCTGACCTTTACAATCTTCTTATACTTTATTCTTCTCCATTTACACTATAGTCCTATGACATTAGTCTGCTTGTTGTTCCTTGCAGTGACACTCTATCTCTGTCTCTGTGCATTTTTACTGGCTGTCCTCATTTCTGGAATCTCTCCCTCCTCATCTCTCTCTTGGTTTCTCTGCTTTTATTGAAATCTCAGGTAAAATTCCACCTCCTGCAAGAGACCTTTTCCCATCTCCTTTAATGCTTGTCCATTTTTCACTCAAAGATTACCTTCAATTTCCTATGAATCTATGGCTATATCCATCTCTCTCTCTCTCTCTCTCTCTCTCTCTCTCTCTCTCTCTCTCTCTCTCTCTCTCTCTCTCTCTCTCTCTCTCTCTCTCTCTCTCTCTCTCTCTCTCTCTCCACCTATTTCATTGTTGCTCAACATGTGGGGTTTTCTTGTCCAAGATACTAGAGTGATTTGCCATTTTCTTCTTCAGCTCATTATGCAGATGCGGAAACTGAGGCAAACAGGGTTAAGTGACTTGCCCAGGGTCAGATCAGATTCTAACTCAGGATGATGAGTCTTCCTGACTCCAGGATTAGCACTCTATCTACTATTCAACCTAGTTGCCCATCTATACCTATACCTATGCCTATGCCTATGCCTATACCTATACCTATACCTATATCTATGCCTATGCCTATATCTATCCCCATCCCCATCCCCATTCCTATCCCTATCCCTATTCCCATCCCCAACCCCATCCCCATCCCCATCCCCATTTCCATCCCCATACCTATACCTACATCTATATATGCATCTACATTTATACCTATACCTACATCTATATCTATACCTATACCTAAACCTATATCTACATCTATATCTATACCTACATCTATGTCTATGTCTATATCTATACCTATATCTATCTATACATATATGAATACCAATATCTATCTGTGTCTATATCTATCCCTACATCTATATCTATACCTAGATCTACATCTATGTCTATATATATATATCTATACATACCTATATCTTCATCTACATCTATGTCTACATCTATATCTATACCAAGATCTACATCTATATATCTATATATATCTACCTATATCTATTTCTATATCTATCTCTACCTATATCTACACCTACATCTATATCTATACCTACGTCTACGTCTATGTCTACATCTACATCTACCTATAACTATAGCTATATCTATACCTATATTTATCTCATGTACCTAGTTGTTTTCCCTGTTAGAATGTGAACTACCTGAAGGAATGGACAGTTTTTTACTTTCTTTGTATTCTCCAGTTATTAGCACAGTGCTTAGCACATAGCAGGAGCTTCACAAATGTAAGTTGACTAACTATCTGATGGAAGAGACTTCAAAGGTCATTTAGTTTAAGTATTCTCATGCAAAAATCTCCTCTATGATATTGTAAAGCCAAGCATGAGCAACTCTCCAGAGGACTGCTGCTGTGAATAGCTTTAAGGTTCTGATCATATAGTATAGTGAACCCTCTATTTATTCAGCAATAAACTAAGGCAAAACATTCACAGAAACCAAAGTACAGCATTCACAATGACATAACATATCAACTTATCACCTAAAGTGGCCACATAGTTTTAAATAAAAAATATCATTCAGTAAGTCCTTAACTCAATCATACTTAGGGAGCAATCCTCCTTAAGGGACACAAAGTACAAAGGTCAAAGTTTTCCCACCCCTAGGTCACATTGTCTTAATCTCTCAGTTAAAAAGTCTTCTTTCTTCTTGATTGGAGAATAGTTTTCAATTGTCCTTAACTCAATCATTCTTAAGGGTACAAGGTAAAAAGTACAAAGTTCTTCTACCCCTAGCCCACAGTAAATCATAATCTTCTCAGTCAGCACTAAGTATCCAAGGAGAGGTCTTTTCATCTTGGCTCAAGGCTGGCTCCCAAATTCCATGATTTCTTTTCTATGGGTCCAGCTTTTGCCTGACTCTACCCAACTGTTGCCTGGATTCACAGGTAGGCAGCTCTCAGCTTCTCATCCAGCTCCTTGTCCAGTTCCTCATCTAGTTCCCTTCCCATATTGAAACTCACAGTGTCCAGTCTACCTCAAGTCCTTTGTAGTTTCTGTTTCTGGGAAGACAGAGCTTAACAGAGCCAAAACAATATTCATGTACATTGCTGGCACCATCACCAATTCACTATTTGCTTGTGAAGTCAACATAGACCAACAAACGAGGTCTGAGAACTCAACACAAATTGTGAGTATGGTCCCAGGACCTCTGAAACCTTCCTCCAGGACTTCTGTAAACAAACAACAAGAAAATCCTTTTTTAGGGCTTCCAGTAAGGTCCCAGGGCTTCTGTACAAAGTATTACAAACACAAATCAACAGAAACAGAACAAACAGTGCCAGCCACCACAAGTTTTCCCTTCTCAGTTCTTCTCTCTCCCAGCTTGTGCTTCTGCTTTTATATGGTCATTAGCTCCTCCCTGTTTAGCCTATCTCTTATGTCCTTCCTGTTCCTTTCTTTGGAAAGTCCCTCCCACTGTGGGTTTCACAAGTTCTGTTTCTTAACAAAGACTTGATATAATCATGTGCAAGGATCAACTGAAACAAGGTGCTAAGTACCTGTTTGCTTGCCATTACAAATATCTCTCCAAGTGGCCAACTAAGTCTCACATGAAGACATCAGGGATGGAATGCTCACTACCTCCTGAGGCCACCCACTATGTTCTTTTTTATTAGCTCTTAAATATTAATAAGTTACTTCTATAAATAGGTAGGTAGAAGGATGTTTAGAAGCTTGACTGATCCTAGCCTTATCCTGTCCATGCTAAACATTCTCATTGAATAAAAGTGGTAGTCCCAAGACAAGATGACCTAATGTTAACAGATTAGAGTGCTTCTCCTTGTGCGAGCAGTTTGTTGCTAACTTGGAAGGAAAGCTGAGCCAACACTTGGTTGATGACAGTGGAACAGAAAGGAAATGGGAAGCTTTCAGAGTTTTGGCACTTCATTTACTCATCTGAACCAGAACACATGCAAATATCAAGATTGGTTTGACAAAAATGATGGGGAAATTCAGAAGGTGCTAAATGAAAAATGAGAAGTCCAGAGGGCTTACCAGCAGGATAGTTCATCTCTCTAAGAAGGTAGCATTTAACTCCATCCAAAGTAAAGTTCAAGTGAAGCTTAGGGAGATTCAGGATTCTTGGCTCAGTAAGATGGCAGATGAATATGGTTTTATTCTGATAGTAACAATCCAAAGCACTTTTATGATGCCCTGAAGGTTATTTGTGGGTCAAAGACCATCAGTGCACTTCAGCTACTCAGCATTGATGGAGCCAGATTGATTAGTGATAAGGACATGATCCTGGAGAGATGAGCTGAACATTTCCATTGTTCTCAACAGACTCACCAACCAATGCTTAAATTATTGACTTCAAGTCAATCCCTCCCTACCTGAATTTCCACCTGAAGAAGAGGAATTGAACACAAACTCTTCTTGTGTGGCAAAGTGCCTGGTGCTGATTCTATTCCAGATAAGATTTACAAGTCAGGTGATCTACTGCTCATACAAAAGCTGAGTGAAATATTTCAGGTTATATGACAAGAGATGGTTATCACCCAGGAGTTCAACAATACCTCCATTGTCCATCTCTATCAAGGAAAAAGGAACTAGGTTGTCCTGTGACAATCACAGGGGTGTGGAGGGGAGGCATCTCTCTCTTAGTCATTTCTGGCAAGAATCTTGCCAGAGTCCTCCTTAATAGGCTGATCCTTCACCTGGAAGATAGCCATCTATTCCAGAACCAGTGTGGCTTCAGAAAAGTGTGAGGAATGGTTGGTATGGTGTTTACTTCCTGACAACTATGGAGAAAATGCCAGGAGCAGAGCAGAGGTCTGTGCACAATATTTTTTGATCTGACTGAGGCCTTTGGTACTGAGAGTCAGGAGTGTTTGTGGAAGATCATGGCGAAATTTGGTTGCCTAGAGTTCATAAATATTGTATGACAGTTTCATGACAGCATGCTTGTATGGGTTCTGGATAATGGATGATGTTCTCATGCTTTTCCAGTCACAAGTGGAGTGAAGCAATGCTGTGTGCTTGCTCCCATGCCTTTTAGTATGATGTTTTCAGTGATGTTATCAGATGTCTTCAGTGAGGATGGAAACAGGATCAAGGTCAATTCTTGCTTCAAGGTCAGCTATAGATGGTAAATTATTTAACTTGCAAAGCCAAAATTAAAGCCAAGGTAGAGTGGGTGTGCAACTTTTTCTTTGCACATAATTGTAGACTCAATGCAGCCTCTGAGGCTGAGCTGTAACGCAATATGGATTAATTCTCTGTCACTTGTGCTAATTTTGGCCTGATGATTAATACCAAAAAAAAAACAGAGGTTCTCCACCAGTCAACACCACACCATTCATATGTGGAACCATTGGTTACATTACAGCAAATAGAGAAATGTTGAATGCCGTGGATGAGTTCACTTGTGTTGGCAGTATACTTTCAAAGGATATATACATAGGTGATAAGGTTGACACACACATTGCCAGAGCTAGCTCAGTGTTTGGGAGCCTCCAAAGGAAAGAGTGGGAGAGAAGAGGTATTAGACTGACTATCAAACTGAATTTCTACAGTCATTGTGCTGACCTCATTGTTGTATGCCTGTGAAACTTGAACAGAATACCAATGACATGTCAAGAAACTGAATCACTTCCATTTGAATCGTCTTAGGAAGATTCTGAAGATCACCTGGCAAGATAAAGTCCTGGTTACCAAAGTCCTTTCTTAAGCTGAAGCATTCAGACTCTACTGAAGAAGAGCACAAATCTTATGGGCTGGCCACATTGTTGAACGCTAAATGTATTTTTGCCTGAAAGACTATTTTATAGAGAACTCACACAAAGCAAGCACTCATATGGAGGTCAGAAAAATTGATAAAACAACACTCTCAAGACCTCTGAAGAACTTTAGAATTGATTGTGAGACATGAAGGCACTCGAACAGGGCTGCCTAGTGTGGTGTGCCTGCATCAAAGAAGGTGCTGTACTCTATGAGCAAAGCAGTATTGATGTAACTCCAAAAGGGATGTGAGATGTCCAAATGTAGAGACATCTCCACTCCAAATGTTGGTATGGACAATTTGTGCCTGACCTGTGGCAGAGCCTTCCAGGTTTGTATTGGTCTGATCAGTCACAGTCAGACACACTGTACCTTGACCCCAACATAGTGATGTCATTTCAGTCCTCCTTGAGAAGGAAGGATGAGCACCAGACCCTGCACTTCCTTTTTTCTCTCCTTTGTAATTGAGCTTTTTTTACTTTTCATCAATTGCAAAAATCAAAATGGAGAGTTGGAAATCAATTTCATTTTTCCCTCTTTAATAAAAACATTGCCAGAGGTTAGACATGGAGGAAACCATTCCAGTGTCTGGGTTGGTATCTGCATTTCAAATGAACTGGAGAACTATGCTTGTCCTCTGTAGCAATTCATATCAGGGAGGATAGGAATCAATTCCCCCTTCTTTCTATCTCCACTTGAATACACTTTTTAAATTTCTATTTGTTGAGGGAAAAAGAGATGATGGTTTTAATTTAGAAAGGCACTACACCATTCAAATACAGTGTTGTCTCTGCAGCAAGGCAGACAGAGGTCAGGGAAGTGACAGTCTTGGGGATGCATTTGTTTCTATGTTTATTCTCCACAAAGAGCTTCTGAAATCTATAGTTTGCTTGGTTCCACACATTTCTATATTCACCAACAGCTTTGTAAACTTCACCAAAGGACCCCTAATTTATAGCTAGTATGGAGTAGGTTGGGAATAGACTACTGGGCTTCAGCTCAGGAAGAATTGAGTTTGAATCCTGCCTTAGTCACTTACTGGCTGTGTGACCCTAGGCCAATCATTTAATCTGGTTCTGCCTCAGTTTCCTTTTCTGTAAATGGGAATGATGATAGTGTTTCCCATCAAAAATGATGATAGTAACAATAATAGTAAGGATGATAATGATGATGATACTATTTACTTCATAGGGTTGTTATGAGGATCAAGAGAGAAAAAAAATGCTTTGCAAGTTTTGAAGCTCTATATACATGATAACTTTTATTTTTTTTCCTGCTTCTGATATCACAAGGCATGTCTCCTTCTGTTCACCATCATTTATTGAAAACAGCCCATATGTATGGTATGGTTCCACGAGGCTACAATTAAGAGGAAGGTGATTTTGTTGATGAAGTGAGAGCGTCTCCCATAGCTGCACTATTTGTAACTTGTTTTTTCTCAAAGTGAGCAGATATAACATAACCCAAAGGCATTCAGGAAACAGACTGGTTGTGCTTATGAGATTCTTTTTTCTCATCTCACATTTCTAGAATTAAGAATTTAGCTTTCCTGTCACCCACAAAGCATTCCCCTTCTCCCCACTCCTCCAGGGGTGGAGGTAAAGAGGGAGGGAACCACATATAGTGCTTGGCACACAGTAGGTGTTTAATAAAGATTTATGGAGTGATTTAATTATTTGATAACTTATTATGATTGAATATTTTAATATTCATTGATATCTATAAACAGACATTAAATACCCACTTTATGTGAAGCACTGCTTTAGTCACCAAAGATACAAAGGCAGCACCTGCCCACAAGGCACTTATGTTCTATTTAGGGAGAACAATATGCACGCAGATAAGTTGATAAAATACACACAATGTAAATAAAAATCTAATTTCATGGGGAGGTCACCAACACTTAGAAGGGATCAGCAGTGGCTTCATGTAGTGATTGAGAGAAAGCTCACAGTGAAACAAGGAAACTGTCAGAGAAGCTAGGAAGTTTCAAAGTTTTTTCCAGCTCTGCATTCAAAACTGGCCAAAGAATGGCTCCATAGGAGGGAATGGAAAAAAGTGTCGAAACTAGGCTAGATGATAGAGATGAAGTATAGAGCAGTAGCATGGCTAGGCAGGGACCAAGTCAAGATATTTTCAGTGACAAATGGATGTAATTTATGAGAAATACAAGGGGAAAACTTTGCAGAAACCATATCAGGTTCGGAAGATGATCCCTATCCCTCATCTCCTAGACAAGGAAGTTCAACCATAAACATTCTGTGGATAAGGCACTGGATTTGGCTAGGTGCAACAGACTGTTATCTGATATATGGATTACATCTTTTCTGTGCTAAGAGGATAGCTAGCAAACTGGAATTGGGAAGAAAATTGTTGAAAGGTACAGTCAGTCCTTGTTATCTGATGATAATAGAAAAAAAAGTCATTTGAAGTAAAACTACTTAAATTGGGATCACCTTTTCCTAGCAAATACTTTTAAAAAAATGATATGATTGAGACTTCATACTAAAAAATAAAATTATGAAAAAGTGTGCTTTGTCTTTTACTTAAAAATTAATGTTACAAGTGCAATTTTTCACTAGATTTTAGAACAATAAATCAATTAAAGGGATTTTTTTGGAGCGAAAGGCATACTTTTTTTCCTGACAAAATCATATGATACCGTGACATCCTTCAATTCAAATTTAAGTTTTGCAGCATAAAGGATATTCATTGTGGCAAAAACATTGTTTTTCAAAGGACTTGTCCTAATTCTTTGATATCCAAATCATTCTCTTTCAAAGTACCTACTAAAAGTCAGGAAGAAACTTACAAAAGGCTTGAATGGATGGGAGTAAAGGATTAGTGATGGTGTCATGGACACTAATGTAAAGCAAGGGAGAGATGTTTTGAGTTGAGAGATTAATTTGAAAAGTGGTCAGTCCATTAGTGAATATTTCTATGCTATGAACACTTTTTCTTCCTATGTAAACTCATTGGGATGAATGGTATAACTGGAGTGGGCAACCTGTGACCTCAAGACTACATGTGGCCCTCTAGGTCCTCAAATGCAGCCTTTTGACTGAATCCAAACTTCACAGAATAAATCCCCTTAATAAAAGGATTTGCCCTGTGGAATTTGGATTTAGTCAAGGTGCTCCACTTGAAGACCTAGGGGGTCACATGTGGCCTTGAGGCTGCAGTTTCCTCACCCTTATAAGTAAATAAAATATGACCCTCTGTAGTAGGAAGATGTTGATTCAGATACTAAATCTAACACATCCTGGCTGGACAAGTCACACTTAATTTCACAGCACCCCAAAATATTCTCTGAGTCTAGGGGTTGCAGAACAGTTGCAGATTGACATGGGCTACTGGAGTTTCCTTACAGAAAATTCCTGATATTAATGAAATCACATGTCTTGAAAACAAAACACAACCCAGTAGCTGTAGGCTAATGAATACTCAGTTAAGGATGCTTATCCTATGCTCATAAAAACTGGAAAAACTCAAATCATCTGAATTTAGTGGTTAGCACCAGAAATATCTTACTTCAGGACTTGGGGGGTATTATTAAAAAGCTAATAATTTTGAGACAAGAAGACAGGAAGCTTTAAAGACTTGGAAAGGGCACAAGTCAAGCCTCCTCTGAAATAGTGATAAAGGGAAACCCAAATTATTACAGACAGATGAATTTCAATACTAAGAAGTTATAAGCATTACCCTTATAATATTGACCTCAGAAATGACTCTCATTGAAAGTGTTTTTACCCAGTTCAGCTACATAATTTTAGAATTGGAAGGTATCTCAGCAGCCATCTATCTATTCTAATACTTATCTGTAAAAATAATTGCTTATATGACTTATCCAACAAGTGGGTGACTTGAAGACATCCAGAGGGAGGGATAGAGGACTAGAAAAACACTCTCCTTTTTCTTCCTCCCTTCCTCCATCTTATTATTACATTTTTAGAAAATTCTCTTTTTTAGAAAATTTTTACTCTATAACAAGACAAATTGTAACTCAAGGGTATGAATACAAGGAGTGTCAAGTATGCCTAGGCACACATCTTTTTTAAAAAAAAGTGAATCTGCGCTTTAATTTATAGCACAATTTCAAAACAAAGGCTATTACATTTTTCAATAAGCAATGGACTACATCATATAGACATTGTAGAAATGTTAGTTCACAGCAGATATCCCCAAAACAGTAGCATGGGGCTAAGGCAGGAGCTATTCACCTAAGATCTATGACTTTGTATTTTTTAAAATTAAATTATTTATTTTTAGTTTTCAACATTTACTTCCATAAGCTTTAAATTTTCTCCCCCTCTAATCTGCCTCCCTCCCCAAGACAGCTTACAGTCTTATATGGGCTCTACACAGACATTCCTATTAAACACATTTTCACATTGGTCATATTGCATAAAAGAATTATAATGAATGGGAAAAACCATGAGAAAGGGAAAAAAAACAAAAAAGAAAATTGTGACTGTTTTTAAAATATATTTTACTAAATGTATTTTAATATAATTGGTTTCCTTTATAACCTCATGCATTTTACTTTGTGCATTAACAAATATTCTTCCGGGAAGGGGCCCCATAGGCTTTATCAAACTGCTAAAGGGTTTAAGAATCCCTACTCTAGGGGGCCATGTGGGATCTATTAAGGGTCATGGAAGGAGAGAGAACATACTTTATAGGGCACAATTGTTGATTGGCCTACCGAAACTTATGAGTGGTTCAGGGACTTTATCACGTAGAGGACAAATTAAGTATTATACTCTAGTACAAAAAAAAGTTCAAAAAACAATTGCCTACCCAGGATCTAATCTGGCCATATTACAAAGACACATTCTTCCCATGAGTGAGCCCCCAAAATAAAATACCAACCTCCCAGTATATATAGTTTTCAACTAATAGGCTCAGGGCCAGAAGGCATCACCACCCATGTGGCTCAATGCCTGATTGGCCCAGTGCTGAAAGGTATGAAATGAACAATGATAAAGAAGAAACAAAACGAAACAAAAAAAGCAAGTAGTTTGCTTCCATCTGCATTCAGACTTGGTAAATCTTTCTCTGGATGTGGATAGCCCTTTCAAGTCATGAGTCTTTTGGAGGTGTCTTATAGCCTTGCATTGCTGAGAGGAGCCCAGTCTATCAGTCAGGCATCACAGATATGATGTGTCTGTAATTGTGTACAATGTTCTCCTGGTTCTACTCCTTTCATTCAGTATCAATTTATAAAAGTCTCTCTAGGTTATTATGAAGTCCGTCTGCTCCTCATTTCTGGGGGCTCACAATCTAATGAAGGGAGATAATAAGGGAACAAATATGTGTGATTAATTAAGGATTAATAGGAATAATTAAAAGAAGGAAGTCACTAGAATTAAGAGGATGGGGGAGAGGGAAGTTGGAAGCACCCACTTTTGAAAAGGGACAGGATCAAAGTAGAGAACAGAACAAGTGGGAGGTGGGATATGAGGGAGGGAAATATAGGCAGTCTTTTACAATACATCTACTATGTTATTGTTTTGCATTAGCCACACATGTACAACCTATACTGAACTGATTATCTTCCCAGTAAGGGTGGGTGACAAGGGAGAAAGGGAATGAATCTGGAATTCGAAGTTTTAAAACCAATTGTTTAAATATATATGTAATATATACTATTATTAATACTATTTTACATGTTATTGGGAAATAAGATATACAGGCACTGGAGCATAGAGATCCACGGGAAAAGTCGAAAGGGGTATGGGAGAAAGTATGGGAGAGAGCAGATTGGAGGAGGGGATATCCTGTGGGACTGCTGTTTTGGGGCAGTGGGTAGGGGAAAAACGGGGAGAAAATTTGTAACTCAAAATCTGGTGGAAATGAATGATGTAAATCAGAAGTTAATAAAGCATTTGAAAAATAAAAAAAAGAAATGCTTGAAGAGAAAATAGTCTCATTCTTTTTCTTCTCAGACAGTATAAAATGTCCTTTTAAGGTAAAAATGTAAAGTACCTAGTAGTATACTTACAAATGAGGCCGAAGAAACTTATTTTTTCTAGGAATATATTACTAAAAAAAAAACCCGAATCTACATTTGACACCACTAACAGGCAATCAGCTTCAAGTGAGTCCTTTAAATGTGACACATTTTAAGAAAACATGAGAACAATTGGATAATGGATGCCACATTTTGTTCTAAATCTCATAAACCTGAAACTGATCTGCAACCAAAATCAAGAAACAAGGCAAAAGGAGGATGTTAATTTTGAGGATTATAAAAAAATCCAAGTAATAGGATATAAAGTTGTTATTTATTCAAAGATTTGTGCCTTCCCTTGATGAATGCTGAATGAATACTAGTATGTCCTTGGGGGAAAAAATCACTAGTAATTAAAACATTCCATTCCCTTCTATTCAAAATATTCTAATCCAATTTAGTAGACATTAACATGTGTCCACTGTGTGCCCACTATGGTACTAGGCACTGTAGGAATATTTTATTTTTAGCAGAAGACACAGTTGTTTTAATGACCTGAATCAAAGGTTCATTAATATTCTGTCAGTGATGCTGTATGCTTGTGATTCATGGAATTTCAGTCTTTGAAAAATTAAAATTACAAGTCACCCAAAGGCAATGGAGTATAGTGAGAAGAGGCTGTGACAGATTACCAACAATGAATTGTGCTTGAATATCCTCAGTTTGGCATTTTAAAACTTTAAAAAATCTGACTCCTAACCTGCCTTGTGAGTATTATTTCACATTTCATATTCCAGACTTATTTTATGTGAAATTTACTATGACTTTGAGCAAAATTGGTCTACCAGTTTTAACTCGACATTCCAAGACTTCTTCCATTCCCATGCCTTTGTGCTGACTGTGACCCTTTTGCAAAACACTCCTTTCCTACTTCCTTCTCTGAGAATTCCTAACTTCCTCGAAGGCTCAGTTAAGCTTCCATCTCTATGTTTCCTTTTTTTTTTTTTAAGAAGGACCCTCTTTCTCCAGAAAATATTCTGATTTAGTTGCTTACATACATATTGTATCTTCCCAGGAGAATGCAAGCCCCTTCAGGGTATTCTTGTTTGTTTGTTATATTTGTTTTGGCTTTAAATTTCCAATGGTTAGCATAACATCTTTCATGGAGTATGTGTTTAATAAATGTTTGTTGAAATGAATTGAAGAGCTTTATACTTAAGACTAATAACAATATTTTTTTGACTTTGTGTTTGTCCCTACTTACATTTTACATAATTGTACAAATTGCTGTAATTTTAGATGTTCTGAGCAGAGCCACAGCTAACAAAATTTTCAGCTGGGAAAAGGAAGGGGAGAGGAAGGTGAATCCGAGGTGTATCCTTGGGCAAGGGTGGGTAGGTAAGCAGTGTATCAGGGGACAATTTTAGGTCCTTATCCTACTGAAAGTGTTTCTGATGGCAAAAAGTATACCTTTGCTGCTAGAGTAGAAGTAGGTGGCATAGGAAGAAGCAGTGTGACAAGTTAGGCAGAAGAAAAAGGGGACCAGAGGACTCCTGTAATATTGGCAGAATGTTAGTAGAGGTGAAGCTCAGCAGGACATCAAAGTACCAGTGGATGAGGCCCTGGAAGGGAGGGTATAATGTTAATGGGATATAAGATCTTCCCCACCCACTAATAGGCCTCCTTTGGAGTCCATTAAGAAAGGCTTGTTTAGGGGAGGCTTGCTTGTAGGAAGGCTTTCACACTTTTTGCTAATTTCTAGTTAGGCACTGAGTCACAAGGGTTGTGATACCTTCTGGTTCTGAGAAGTGTCTATATACTCTGAGATGGTATTTTGCTTTGGGGACTTGCTTATGAGAAGGATCTTGTGATTCCTTGATCGAGCTTCTGAGTGGCTGTATGTTCAGAGTTCCTTGACTGCTCAGATGTAAAGACTTGTAAAGACTCTTTTGTTCCAGGGATGTATATAAAGTATATAGCAATATTGCTTTGATTCAGGCAGTCAGAGCCCTGTCTCTTGGTCTTTATTCTCTGCTTCTATTTTCTCTGAAGTTCAGGGTACTGACTTTCCCCCTGAACTAGTGAATATAATTTAAAAAATTGTTGACCCTTAAACAGCTATCTTTCCTAGTAAAGTATATCTAAGAACCTGTGCTAGCAGCCATCCTGGGTATGCCAATGTGGTTGTCACTACAGAGGGGTAGGCTGGATGGAAATCAACCAATCAGTCAACAAACACTTATTAATTATTTACTATTTGTGAGGCATCCTATCAAAGGATGGGGATATGAAGCCAAAGATGAAATATTCACTGTACTCAGGGCCTAACAAAGGAGATACATAAATATTAGGTGTAGTTCTTCCCATGAAGGAATTAGAAAGTTGTGTAAAGGTTTTCTATAGCAACTGAAAGGAATTTTGGCTGGGATGGGATGAGATCTTGCGATTACACCAAATTTGAGAGCACTGAGATGGAAGGAGTAGAAATAGGAAAGACTTTTCAAGTGAGACCAGATGCGCACAGCGGGGACATGGGCACCAACCATCAGAGATAACCTCCTTGAGCAAAGTATGAGCCAACAATAGTGGGCTTCTTCCCCCTTGACTGTGCAGGCAAGCAACTAAAATTACCTTTCCCTTTCCTTCTTCTCTATTCTCCATTTACAGATGCAGATCCTAGATCTTTCTATCTCTTAGAGCTCTCTATCTCAGTCTTTCACTAAGGAATATATATTTTTTTGTTGTTAAATTTGACTTATCTAGGTAGAGTTCATTCTTCTTTGTTTTGCCTACTGTGACTTTTGATGCTGCCTCAGCATGCTAAGAAAGGATGGGGGCAGATTGGAAGAGAAGCTTTGAGAATTTTTTATATTTCACAGAATATATAAGCTTGAACTACACTCCTGGTTTTCTAGTAAAGGAGACCACCTAAGGTACATATTTTATGAAGCTTTTATCCTTTATGTTTCAGAGCTAAACTTCCAAGGAAAGTATTGGAATGGAACTTGGAACATTCCATTTGACTTTCAGAACATGAGACCGATTTTCTTTTTTATTATTATGATCAATAGGTATAGCTTCTTGCCTGAATTCTTTGAGACTGGGTGTATCTCCTCCCAATCTCTACTAAGAAACAGAAAGTCATACTAGCATACCCCCAAAGGAGTAAAAAATATGAATATTTCTTTTAATTTTCTTTACCCTGGCCAAGTATGAAACAGACATACCTTTCACAAGTACAAATGGAAGTCTACAGGGGGTGAACCCTGATATTTTATTGTCTCTGTGACCTACCTAATATATCCTATAATTTAAGCAGTACATTAGGGAGACCCACTTGAAATGAGGTCCCCTATATGCTCTCCCACTTAAATATTTGCTGTCCTCAGCAAATGAACTGGCAGTTGTTTGGACACATTTGTCCATATATCAAATTATGGATCACTTTCTAATTGTTAGGATGATCAAGCAGTGCATTTATGAATGTTTTATTTGTGCTTTGTGCTAAAAAATCTCAGCAGAATACATGTGACCATTACATAGACAGCTTGAAATTAATGTTCTTCCATGATGGGCCATATCTATCAAACCCAATGGGCCTTGTGATTAGACTTTATCCTAAACACAAGGTTATACAATCCACCAACAAGAACCACAATAACAACATAACCCCACCATTTTACAAACTCTCATAGGTTACTACCTATATTGGTATATATAGAGGTCTGTCTCAACCACCATAAAAATTATAAAGGAAATTAAAGCTAGAAAAAAATAAAGGGGAGAAAAAATTTCCCCTCTCAGAGGCGTCTGGTCCTGAATGCTTTTCCAGAACAAATGAAGTTTTTGAATAGAGATTCAGAGCTTGGAATTGACTGAAAGTCACCCCCCTTCCTACACAAAGGTGTGAAATGTCTTAGATAAAAATGACTGTAATGGGTCATTCAGTTTTTAAGCAACTCATGGATTTCTCAATTGGATCCATACCAAACCAGGGTATTCCAAATATAGGTACAGAAAAAAAAATCTCTAATACTTCTCCATTACACAATGGGAACCTGAAATATCTCCAATGAATCCCCATAGCACAAAGGGCATTCCAAATGGGGACCTGCTTATTCCTTGCTAGGCTGGACTAGCTTAAAAAAGAAATCTTTCAAACATAGAAAATCCTTAAAGAAGCATTACAAAAAAATTGATTAAATACTTGGAGTTGAACACTTTGGGTTTTTAGGCTATGAAGGAAACCTTACCCCATGTACCCATGGGCCAAAAGACTCTTAGATGAGCTCTCTAGAGTAGACTCATTCCACAAATGAGCAAGAAATCTAGATCTACTCAAAAATAAAATAAAAATTAAAACAAAACACCTAATTAATATAGATGAGTACCCACAATGTGCCCTAGGCGCACTGCTAGCCATCAGTGTTCTAGGGATACAACATGAATATTTCTCATATCTGCTTCCATACTCATAATTGACTGAATACAACATATATTAGTTTTTAAGCATTCCACAATGCAAGTTATTTCAAGGAAACTAGTCTAACTTGTAAAGAAAATACAGTGAAAATTGACTGCCCGTAATCTGAAAACATAAGAAAAGTAGTCTCTGAAAACACATATGATATCCCTAAAAATATATTCTGGGTGAGCTGCCACAGTTCAGTGCTTCTTCTGTGGAAGCCCCTTAGTGGGGACTAATGTGTGGACTTATGCTGTAATAAGGTAGATGGTCTATAGCTAATCAAAAGCTTAAAAAATTAACATGAATGAGTAGCCACAATGTGTTCTAAATATACTGTTAGGGAGCAATTTTGTAGGTATCAATATTCATATTGTTTATTTCAGCATCCTTACTCAACAACCATAGCAATACAATAAATATAAGTGCTTAAAAATTCAACTATACAAGTTATTTTGAAAAATAAATACATCTGTAAAGTGACTTCCCAATAATACTCTGACAACAAAACTGAAAAAATGTACTTTTTCTTTCAGTTGATTTTTCCAAATGATCATCTAAGAAAGAAAATCATAGATGAGAAACTCTCCTGTGAGTCCCTGCAAATGCATAGGGCACAATTAGTATGTTCCTGTGTAGCCATGCAACTAGAGTCACAAAGATGATCCCTAGTTAAAGGATTTCCTCATGACTTCAGAGATAAGGATATATAGAAAGCCCACTGTGAGGATTTATTCATGTTATTAAAATAATTTTTACTTTCAACCTGGGTATTGTGGTACACATCTATGATTCCTGCTGCCAGGGAGGATGGGGCTGACAGGTCTCTTGCACTTGGGAGTTCTGTGCTGCAGTGGGCTATGCTGAGGCAGTTTCTTCACTGGGTTCAGCATCAACGTGGTGAGCCCTAGATGTTGGGGGGGGCACGAGGTCACCTAGGATGGGGTCAGCCCAGGTCAGAAACAAAGTAAGTCAGGGCTTCTGCACTTATCAGAAGTAGAGTCAGACCTGTGGTAGTCCCTATATTTCCAACCTGGGAAAGATAAGAGACCTAGATTAAAAAATACCTTGATTATTTATTTAAATACTTAAAAATACTTATGATCAGATTTGGACTGTTTGCCCTATTATGGCATGAGACTGAACAGCTGATCTGAGATCCCTAGAGACCTCAGGTCCAAGTAGATGAGGGGTTGCTTGATGGTTTAGGAATCCAAAGCAATCAGCCTCAAGAGTTTAATCCCTTTTTGGGAGCTCCAAACATCTTGAAACTTTTCTGAGTTTCTTTGATATTCTTTAAATAAGCCTGACTGAGGCATGAGTTCAGACTGTCATTTGGATTATCTTATGTACTTAACTGGGAGAAGAGAGGAGTATAGCAAGGCATTAATCAGGGAATCCTGATTAATTGCTTCTCTCAAACCCACTTCATGAAATTACAGGATATATGGAGTAGGTATCAAGACAATGATATGTAAAGGTGCACACCTTTCTTAATTTATTGTGGTCCAATTGTACCTTTTATGCTTCATACTTTGATTATCTAGTGTAGAGGAAATAGAATGACACATTTACACTCCTTTATTCTTTTAGGAAGTGTGAAAAAATTCTTCAATCATACTGAGGGAATTATAGGGCTGAAAGAAAGTTAGTTACAGCCTCGTGGTCTTTAAAAACTATTTTGGGGGCGGCTAGGTGGTCCAGTGAATAGAACACCGGCCTTGGAGTCAGGAGGACCTGAGTTCAAATCCGGCCTCAGACACTTGACACACTTACTTGGGCAAGTCACTTAACCCCAATTGTCCTGCCCTCCCCCCTTCAAAAAGCAAAACAACAACAACAAAAAACAAAAAAGTATCTTTGATGATCTTTGTCAAATATGAAATAACAAAACAAAAATTTAATTTAAAAATAAGTAACCTAACTAGTGCTGAGGGAAAAGCTCTGGCAGTCAAGAAGAGAGCTGGCTATGGGGGTAGAATTTAGTTCCTGAGGTCATTCTTCACTTTTCCCCATTGCCATTCTTACACTGTACAGAATGAAAAGGAGGGAGAGGTGGATTTGTCTTTCCTTCCCCCACCCACATTATGTATGACATATTGTAGCAGAAGCACTCAGCAATATTAGATATGTTAGTATGCAGCCTAAAAGGGGAATTCTAGGACACTGGTTCTTGTACCCCAAACTTCTCTGTAAAGAACAGAAAATTCTGAATTCATGCATGCCAGGGAATGTATTTATGGAGTCAAAATGACCAGGAGAGGTGAGAGAGCTTGATTTATGAATCTGGGGCCATGATACTTAGGAAACATAGAGTTGGGAAGGCTACTCCTGACCCAAGAGTAGAAGTTCCAGACTTTTCCAGAAAAAGGAAAGGAAAGGTGAAGGTGAATGATGCCAGAGGTCCTAGGAAAGTAGGACTTCTCTTTTAATAATCTGTCAGCTTCCCTTTTAATGATCTGTCTAGGAAAAATACTCTATGCTGTTAAGGCTCAGGGTCTGTGTGTGATTTATATTTGAACATTTGATTTTAAAACTTTCAATTCCAGATTCATTCCCTTCCCCCCCCTGCCCCCCACCCCCACTGGGGGGACAAGCAGTTCAGTATAGGTTGTACATGTGTGGCTAATGCAAAACAATAACATAGTAGATGTATTGTAAAAGACTGACTATTTTTCCCTCCCTCCTATCCCACCTCCCACTTGTTCTATTCTCTACTTTGATCCTGTCCCTTTTCAAAAGTGGGTGCTTCCAACTTCCCTCCCCCCCAGCCTGCCCTCCCTTCCATCATCCTCCCTCACATCCCCTTCCCCCTCTGTGAGATTCCCTATTTAGTGTGTATTTCCCTCCCTTCTCAAGCCAGATTCAATAGGAATAAGGTTGACCTATTCCCTTTTGCCTTCCTATTCTTCCCCTCCATTGTAACCATTTTCCCTTGCCTCTTCTATATGAAATAGTTTGCCCCACTCTGTCTCTCCCCATCTCCTCTCATTATATTCCTCTTACCTCTTAATTTCACCTTTTAAGTATCATCCCTTCCTGTTAAATTGGTCCCATGCCCTCTATCTATGTATACCTGTAAACGTATATACACACATTCACATATGTATTCATATGCCCACATACCCTCATATATTTCTAATCCCTTCAACTACCGAGAAAAGTTTCATAGGTTACAATTATTGTTTTTCCATGTAGGAATGTTAATAGTTCAACTTTGGCCAGGTGGCTCAGCGAGCAAGAGCACCAGCTCCAGTGCCGGGACGACCCGGATCAAATCCGGGCCCAGACACCCAGCACCACACCCAGAAAAAATAACTGGCCATACAACCCCGAACAAGCTACTCAACCCCGATTGCTTCAAAAAAAATAGTTCAACTTTGATAAGTTCCTTATGATTTATTTTCCCTGTTTACCTTCTCATGCTTCTCTTGCTTCTTGTATCTGAATGTCAAATTTTCTATTCAACTCTGTTTTTTTCAGCAAGAATGCTTGAAAGTCCTGTATTCCACTGAATGACCATATTTTCCCCTGAAACATGATACTCAGTTTTGCTGGGTAGGTGACTCTTGGTTTTAATCCCAGCTCCCTTGACCTCCGGAATATCACATTCCAGGCCCTTCGATCCCTCAGTGTAGAAGCTGCCAGATCCTGGGTTATCCTGACTATGTTTCCACAATATTCAAATTGTTTCTTCCTGGCTGCTTGTAATATTCTCTCCTTAATGTGGGAATTCCGGAACCTGGCTATAATATTCCTAGGAGTTTTCTTTTTGGGATCTTTTTCAGGAGGTGATCGGTGGATTCTTTCAACCTCTATTTTGCCCTCTCGTTCTAAAACATTAGGGCAGTTTTCTTTGAGAACTTCCTGGAGGATGCTTTCCAGGCTATTACTTTGGTCATAGCTCTCAGGCAGTCCAATAATTTTTAAATTATCTCTCCTGGATCTATTTTCCAGGTCAGTGGTTTTTCCCATGAGATATTTCACATTGCCTTCTATTCTTTCATTTGTTTGGATCTGTTTAACAGTATCTTGATTTCTCATAAAGTCATTAGCTTCCATTTGCTCCAATCTAATTCTGAAGCAATGATTCTCCTCAGTGAGCTTTTGAGATTCTTTTTCCATCTGGCAAATTCGACTTTTTAAGGCATTCTTCTCCTCATTGCCTTTTTGAGCCTCCTTTGCCATTTGAGTCAGTCTGTTTTTTAAGGTATTATTTTCTTCAGTCAGGCTGTTGACTCTCATTTCATAATTTTCTTGCATTGTTCTCATTTCTCTTCCTCCACTTCTCTTATCTGCTTCTTAAGGTCCTCTATGGCCTGTAACCAGCTTGTATTTTCCTTTGAAGCTTTTGGTGCAGGAGTTCTGACTTCACTGTTTTCCTCCTGTTCCATGCCTTGCTCCTTCTTATCCCCAAAATAGGAGTGTAATGTTGGAATCTTCTGTCTGCTTTGTTTCCTTTGCCTGCTCATTTTGCCACTCAATGATTTGACTTTTGGGCTTTTTGCCACAGTAGGACTCTGCCACCAGACAGGGGAGTTTTCATCCCAAACGCTGGGGTTTTCTCAGCTGCCTGAGGTATTAGATGGGTGCCCTCTCTGAGGTCTCCACATGCTCTGGCAAGCTGGACACACACCCCAGTGCCTCCACTCTAGACTGCAATCCAGATCCAAGCAGGTTAAAGCAAGAGCGATTACCCCTCAGACTGGTGCTTGGTCCCCCTACACTCTGCAGGCCAGGAGCTGAAGCCACCACGTGGGGCTGGCTGGCTGTGCTGGCTTCTCAGCGGTTTCTCGCTCCGGGGGTAAAAGCCACGCACTCCCACTTCCTGGGTCCCAAAGTCCAGACTTCACTGGCCTCTCACCTTGTCCTTCGCATCTATGTATTGATAAATCTGGAAAAGGGCACAGCTGCTACTGATCTGGAGTCCCTCCGGCTGGTGGCTGGTCAGGCCTGCCCTGGGGCTAAAGCCTGGGCATGGGGCTCCCCGAGCGCTGCGCTGGCTGGCCAATTCCTGCCGGCCTGCCGGGCTGTCCTCAGCGGGAGGTTAGCTTCTCTGTGTCATTTTGTGGGTTCCGCCCTGTGTGTGATTTAAATAGGATTATTATATCTGTTTTTTGCTATCCTCAGCCTAATAGAGTGCTTTCATATATAACTAAAGGACTTTTTCATAGTAAATATACTATCAATCCTACAAAATATCCTTTCTGACCTTCCTGATATTTGTGTTGTTTTATAATTAGACAATAAAGGGTACCATCTCTTTTGATAACATTAGAATCTTGGTATATGAATTATGTAGAGAAGGAAACAATGATTTTAAAAGCATTTCCCATACTTTATCCACTTCTACTGCCTATTATAGATTCTGTAAGCATGTGCTGATTCAGAGTGAGGAAGACACAATTTTAAAGGCCTTTACTAGAATAAGAAAGATGCAGATTGCTCTTCGGTACAGAAAACCAATTTCTAAAGTAAACAATAATGACATATTTCTCTCTTTTGCTCAGCAAATGAAAAGAAATGAAGTCAGGTTATTTTGCAACATTGTCCTAGTGTCAAAACCTCAAGTGCAGGGAATTATAATAGACCCTTTAGAATGATCACATTTATAATTATGGAATACTTATCTTTACTACAGATGGAAATTAAAGGCAAGAAAAGAAAAGCTTTTTCTTCCTGTTGAAATCATTGCTATCGACAGATCATTAACCAGTACCTACTATGTATGGGGGACAATAAGCTCTTAGATAGATGGTCTTTCTTGTATGAGAGATGAAATACCAAAAGAATCAATTTAGCTAGAGAGTTCAACCTTGGTAACCCCCTAAATAAAGTATATCCTCTAGGAAGGATATTACCATTCCGTCATACTCATATTATGATGCATTGTACTGTACCATGTTGTATCATGTTGTATTGTATAGTGCTGTAACATGTCATATTATATCATATATCATAATGTTATGTCATACTGTGGTATGCCACATCCCACATATTATATTGCCCTCTGTTATATCCTATTACGTCATGTAAATTGTATTATATATTTAATTGTGAAAAGAGTGCTACTTCTGGCCACTCTGTCCTTCTAGGGTACACATAGAAGGATTAGCTTTGTCAAGGAAAAAAGGTACCAACAACAGAGACTAGAGAAAAGGAAAAAAAGAATGGAAAGTAATGTCAGGAGGATTTAAGATTTAGAGATAGAGACAAGATGCAGGTCAGGCCTCTAGTTTTTCAGCTGAAAGGGTTGGGAAGTAGAGATATGAGAGATTTGAGGATAGAAAAGAAAATTTGAAATAGCCCAAGACCCTTACTCTGGGGTAACTTGTAATTCTCACTGATCAAAAGTATATGGCTATTGCTACAATATTGAGTTTGTCCAACCCTTCTCTGGAGTTAAGGGGGTTTATACCCTAAAAGAAGGGTATATGGAAAAATACCACTAGGTTCCCCATGAGGTATTTGTGGACAGCCTTATGCAAGATACCTATTAGGAAGCACAGGCTAAGAAGCACTCAAGATATAAGGGAGATGACTTTTCTCTGGGAGAGAGCTATAGATAACCCTGAATAAGTTAGACTTGTCTGCCACAAGCCTGGTTCAAGACTAAGTAGCAGAAATCTATATTTTTCTAATGCAGGAGTTCTTTCTTTATTTTTAGTTTGTGACATTCAGTTGTACAAGCTTTTGAGTTTTAAATTTTCTCCCCCTCCCCAAGATGGCATGCAATCTGATATCAGCTCTACATATAAAATCATATTAAACATATTATTGTAAAGAAAAATTATAACCAATCAAATGAACCACAATAAAGAATAAACAAACAAAACCAAAAAGAGAGAGGGCAAATAGTCTGCTCTGATCTGCGTTCAGAGTCCGTAGTTCTTTCTTCGGATGTGAATGGCATTTCCCATCATGAGTGTTTGAAGTTGTCGTAGATCCTTGAATTGCTGATAAGAATCAAGTCTATCAAAATTAGTCATCATACAATGTGACTGTAACAGTGTACAGTGTTCTCCTTACATTGTCCAATGGACATTGTCCAATGTCCAGTGTCCAATGTTGTTCCCTTTACTCAGCATCAGTACATATAAGTCTTTCCAGGTTTTTCTGAAGTCTGTCTGCTCATCATTTCTTTTTCTTTCTTTCTTTCTTTCTTTCTTCCTTCCTTCCTTCCTTCCTTCCTTCCTTCCTTCCTTCCTTCCTTCCTTCCTTCCTTCCTTCCTTCCTTTCTTTCTTTCTTTCTTTCTTTCTTTCTTTCTTTCTTTCTTTCTTTCTTTCTTTCTTTCTTTCTTTCTTTCTTTCTTTCTTTCTTTCTTTCTTTCTTTCTTTCTTTCTTTCTTTCTTTCTTTCTTTCTTTCTTTCTTTCTTTTTCTTTCTTTCTCCTTTTTGGAGGGCAGTTGGGGTTAAGTGCCCAGGGTCACACAGCTAGTTTTTTTGTGTTAAGTGTCTGAGGCCAGATTTCAACTCAGATCCTCCTGAATCTAGGGCCGGTGCTTTATTCACTGTGCCACCTAGCCACCCCCCTGATCATCATTTCTTATAACTCAGTAGTATTCCATTACATTCATATACCACAACTTGTTCAGCCATTCCCCAATTGGTGGTCATCCCCTCAATTTCCAATTCTTTGTCACCACAAAAAGAGCTACTATAAATATTTTTGTGATCTCTTTTGGATATGGCCATAGGAGTTGTGTTGCTGGGTCAAAAGGTATGCACATTTTTATAACCCTTTGGGCATAGCTCCAAATTGCTCTCTAAAATGGTTGGATCAGTTCACAATACCAACAATGCATTAAGTGTTCCATTTTTCCCACATCTTTTCTAGTATTTATAATTTTCCCGTTTTGTTATGTTAGCCAATCTGACAGGTACGATTTGGTACCTAAGAGTTATTTTGATTTGTATTTTTCTGATCAATAGTGATTTAGAGCATTTTTTCCATAGATATAGAAAGCTTTGATTCCTTCCTTTGAAAACTTAATTTAGGAGTTCTTAATCTGGGATGCATGAACTCAGACAAATTTACGGATATTTTTCAGACAGTTTGTGATGTTGGATGGGAAAAAACGTACATCTTTGTAATCCAATATAATTATTTTCTTTTGTTATCTCTTTATGTATTTAAAACATCATTCTAAAAAGGGTTCCATAAGATTCCCTAGTCTGTGAAGGGATTGCACCACGACACAAAAGGACCTCTATTCTAATAGAACCATATCTACAACTCTAGTTTGATAATAACTTTAGGAACACTAACCCAGAGTCTTGGGTACTTCCTACTTTTATATGCAGCCTCAGAGTGGAAGAGAGGCTAATAACTCAGATTAGGACTTGTGGCAACATATGGTGCCTTCCTATTTATACATCTTAACTGCACAAATGTGAAAATGCCCCAGATCATTTTCTTCTTCCATGGACAACTTTTCGTCATTACTAGTGTTTTCTTCATGGGAAATAACTGTGTTTATTTGGTATTGTTCACCTTTCAATGTCTATTCCTCACATTTCATAATTGATCAATTTCCTTTCTTTGATCATCAATGCATTTATTTTTCATGGTCCAGTAATGGAAAAGCATTAATTATGCATTTACCATGTGTCAGACAGAATGTTAAGGACCGGGGACAGAATACAAACAAGTAAGATGGTCCCTGCTCTCGAGGGACTTATATGCTAATAGGGAAGGGTAACACACATAGAGAAGTGGTGATCAGGAAAGAGTGTAAGGGTAGTGTTAATCTGATTGAGATTATTTGAATTTGAATAGGAAAATTGACAGAGGAGTTGGTTGGAAAGGCATATATCTCAGCATAGAATGAAGATGACCAGGGTTGTACACAGTAAGTCTGAACCTTGGCTGTATAAGGTCAACCCTTATCAATAAAAATCCTAGAATCCCAGGGCAGGGGCTTCGAGTGGCATATCTGAGATAGAGCCTAGAGGGCAGAGATGACTTTGGCAAATGGTCTTGTTCA
Source organism: Petaurus breviceps papuanus (assembly GCF_028583685.1). Taxonomy (NCBI): domain Eukaryota; kingdom Metazoa; phylum Chordata; class Mammalia; order Diprotodontia; family Petauridae; genus Petaurus; species Petaurus breviceps. The sequence goes on from NW_027187347.1 coordinate 4,839,279, forward strand.
TCATATTATTCAAAAGGATAATAAATCTTACTTTTCATAATCTATAGAGAAGAAAACCCATGAACAAACACTTTTGATCATATTTCTAGTGGCAAAGCAAGAGTTCACAATTTGAATAGTTACATTTAAAGTTACCAAGTCTATTGAACATATTTTCCTCAACTTGAAAAACTCTAACCTCTAGAACAGTTACTAACATTCCTGCAGGTAAAGTCAATATTTTATATATTTACCTGTTGCTATACTTTACCAACTTAGAGTGTTCTATAATTATTTCAAATAGTTATACCTTCTATTCTTAATATGACAGTAAAATCACCATGAGCAGAAGATGTGTCTTACATTTCTCTTGTGCCTCAAAAAGTACCCAGTACAAGGCAAGTCTCATAGCAGACATTCAATAAATAGTTGCTGAATTGACTTTAAAATGTTGGAAAACAAATCTGCTATTTGTGTTCTCTAGTCACCATTCCTATGGGTCAAGATGAAGATATTCCTTTCCTGTGGAAACAAGACTGTCTTTAATAATGAGTGATGATGATATAGGAGATATGCAACTCAATTTAAAAACCAATATTCTTGAAATTTCTATCATGATGGATCAATGAAGACTTAGTTAACAGCTACAGACAGTGAATGTAGTGGACTGAGAGGGTGATAGAATGGGACATAGCACCCTGTTCTTTGCTGCCATCCCTTTCTCCCAAGTAAAAAATAGAGGTGGGAGCAATTATTCCCTAATAAAAGGAAGTGGTACAATGGATAGAGTTCTGGGCCTGGAGTCAGGAATATCTGAGTTCAAATTCAGCCTCGGACACTTACTAACCATGTGACCCTGGGAAAGTCATTCTTCAGCTGTAAAAGTTGATAATACCTACCACCTTGAAGGATTGTTGTGAAGATCAAATAAGACTATTTATAAAAGTGCTTAGCATAGTGTCTGGCAATGGTAAGCACTATAGAAATGCTTATTCCCTTCTTTTCCCTTCCCCCTCATTAAAAACTACCCCCTAGTTTGTTGCTTTTATAGATGGCTTTTGCTTCTCTGTTTCCTCCTTTATTTCATTTCTCCCTCACCCTCTATAGTCCAGAACACATGGTTGGTTAAATGAACACCTAAACCTTTCTACAGTCCAAGGGATTTACAGGTTACAAACTATAGGTTACCACTCTAGAGAGTGGAGGCAAATCATAAATTGCATCTTGCAGGTCTCAGCTTGGTACCAATTAAAGCACTCAGAAACTTCCCCTAGACATTCTCTGCCATCATTTAAAGTTCTCTCTAGGTGAGCTATTATTATCATCACTCCCTCTTAGTCCACAGGCTAATCCTTTCTCTACTGACCCTTGAGGGTAAGGATGGTTTTTCCTATTTTGATAGTTTTTTCCATTCTCCAGTCTGAGGTCAGGCTGTTGCTGTCAGACCCTGTTTGACTTCATATAGATAAAGTATTTTCATGTCTGGCCTTATTTTGGTTTCTGGTTGAAACTTTTTCTGCAGCAACCTTCTTCAATAAATTGATCATGCTCCCCTCGGATTGCCCCTGAGAACCTTGCTTTCTTCTCCCTTATCTTTCTGACCTATATACTTAAATTCTGTTCAAAGTGTATTATTCCCTAGTCTACTGAATTCAGTATCTCACCCAAAATTTCTTCTCTCCTGATCTCATTGCCCTAAATCAAATAATTACTACTGTAGGGGATTTGGTCCCTAACGCCTGCTCCATGGATCACTGCATATGGTATTCTTCTGATCTTGGTCTCTATGTACCACTCTATTTCCTGTGATCACGTAGCTACTTATGACCTTAGATCCACCTGATCTTCTTTATAACATCTCCTATTAGGGAGATGTTACAAATCCTCCAAATGTGTGCTGAGTTCTTAAAAGTGTGCTGAATTTTATTTAACATACATTTAATAAATGCCCACTAAGTGCAGGCAGGCACCATTTTCCTGGAAGCTCCCTAGGATGTCAAAAATTTAAGGCACTCAAGACCATCTCTCCCTCCCCTTACAAAACATAGTTTTTAAATTTTTTTTAAAAAATTGTTTATCATTAGTTTACAACATTTAGTTCCACAAGCTTTGGAGTTACAAAATTTCTCTCTCTCGTCCCATCCAGAGCAAGCCCCCATATGGTGGTATGCAATCCAATACGTTCTACAAATACCTTCACATTAAACATTAGTCAAGCTGTAAAGAATTATAACCAAGGAAATGAATAATGACAAAGAAGAAACAAAACAAAACAAAAAAGAGAGCAAGTATTTTGCTTTAATCTGCATTCAGTCTCCGTAATTCTTTCTCTGGATGTGGATAGCCTTTTCCATTATGAATCCTTTGGAGTTGTTTTATAACCTTGCATTGCTGAGGGGAGCCCAGTCTATCAAAGTCAGTCATCACAGATACAATATATCTATAATTGAGTACAATGTTGTCCTAGTTCTGCTCCCCTCACTCAGCATCAGTTTATATATGTCTGTCCAGGTTATTATGAAGTCCGTCTGGTCCTCATTTCTTATAGCACAATAGCATTCCATTACATTAATATACTGCAACTTGTTTAGCCATTCTCCAGTTGATGGGCATCCCCTTTGATTTCCAATTCTTTGTCACCACAAAAAAGAGCTGCTATAAACATTTTTGTACTTAAGGGTCCTTTCCCCACTTGTATGATCTGTTTGTGATACAGCCTAGAAGTAGTATTCCTGGGTCAAAGGGTATGCACATTTTCATAGCCCTTTGGGCATAGTTCCAAATTATTCTCCAGAATGGTTGGATCTGTTCCCAACTCCACCAAGAATGTATTAGTGTTCTAATTTTTACACGTCTTCTCCAGCATTTATTATTTTCCTCTTTTGCCATGTTAGTCAATTTGACCAGTGAGATGTGGTACCTCAGACTTCTTTTGCATTCCTCTAATCAATAGTGATTTATAGCATTTCTTCAGGTGCTTATAGATATCTTTAATTTCTTCCTCTGAAAACTGCCTATTCATATCCTTTGACCATTTATCAATTGGGGAATGACTTGTATTCTTATGTATTTGACTCAGGTCTCTGTGTATATTTTAGAAATGAGATCTTTATCAGAGACAATGGTTGTAAAATTTCTTTCCCAATTTTTCCCCCTCCTAATCTTGGTTACATTGACTTTGTTTCTACAATAGCTTTTCAATTTAATATAATCTAAATTATCCATTTTGCATTTTGTAATGCTTTCTGTTTCTTGTTTGGTTATAAATTCTTCCCTTCTCCATAAATCTGACAGGTAAATTATTCCTTACTCTCCCAAATTGCTTCCTGTATCAGCCTTTATGTCTAGATCACGAACCCATTTAGCTTTTATTTTGGTATACAGTGTAAGATATTGGTCTAGGTCCAGTTTCTGTCATACTGTTTTCCAGTTTCCCCAGCAGTTTTTGTCAATTAGTGAGCTCTTAGCCAAGAAACTGGAGTCTTTGGGCTTATCCAACAGTGGATTACTATAGTCATTTGACTGCTGTGCCTTGTGTACCTAATCTATTTCACTGATCCAATACTCTATTCCTCAGCCAGTACCTAGGCTAGGCCACCTTCTCTAGAATTTCTTTTCATTGATTCCCATGATATTCTGGACGTTTTGTTCTTCCAGATGAATTTTGTTACTATTTTTCTAACTCAATCAAATAATTTTTTTGGTAGATTGATTGGTGTGACACTAAATAGGTAAATCAATTTAGGTAATATTGTCATTTTTTTTATTATATTAATTTGACCTAACCACAAAAAACTGATGTTTTTCCAATTATTTAGATCTGACTCTATTTGTGTGAAAAGTGTTTTGTAATTGACTTCATATAGTTCCTGGGTTTGTTTTGCCAGGTAGACTCCCAAATATTTCATAATGTCTACAGTAACTTTAAATCGAATTTCTCTTTCTATTTCTTACTGTTGGGCTTTGTTAGAAATATATAGGAATGTTGAGGATTTTTGTGGGTTTATTTTATATCCTGCAAATTTGCTAAATTTATTTATTATCTCAGGTAGTTTTTTATTTGATTCTCTAGGATTCTCTAAGTATCTTTTCATATCATCTGCAAAGAGTGATAGCTCAGTCTCTTCTTTGTCTAATCTAATGCTATTGATTTCTTTTTCTTCTCTTATTGCTACAGCTCACATTTCTAGTATCAAATTGGATAACAGGGGTGATAGTGGATATCCTTGTTTCCCCTGATCTTGTTGGAAATGCTTCTAGTTTATTCCCATTACATATTATACTTGCAGATGGTTTTAGATAGATGCTACTTAAAGGAAGACTCCATTTATTCCTATACTTTCTAGTGTTTTTAATAGGAATGGGTATTATATTTTGTCAAAAGCTTTTTCTGCATCTTTTGAGATAATCATATGGTTTCTATTAGTTTTGTTGTTGATATGATCAATTATACTGATAGTTTTCCTGATATTGAAACAACCTTGCATTCTTTGGATAAATCCCACTTGATCAAAGTATATTTTTCTCATGATAAGTTGCTATACTCTTTTGGTAATATTTTATTTAAAATTTTTGCATCTATATTCATGAGGGAAATTGGTCTATAATTTTCCTCCTCTGTTTTGGCTTTTCTCGATTTAGGTATCAGTACTATATTTGTATCATAAAAATAATTTGGTAGAATTCTTTCTTCTTCAATTTTCTCAAAAAGTATATAAAGTATGGGAATTAATTGTTCTTTAAATGTTTGATAGAATTCACTTGTAAATCCATCTGGCCCTGGAGATTTTTTTCCTAGGGAGTTCATTGATGGCTTATTCAATTTCTTTTTCTGAAATTTAAGTACTTTTACTTATATAAGTAAATATTTAAGTATTTTACTTCCTCTTCAGTTAATCTAGGCAACTTATATTTTTGTAAATATTCATCTATTTCACTAAAATTGTCAAATGTATGGGCATATAATTGGGCAAAGCGATTCCTAATTATTGTTTTAATTTCCTCCGCATTGGAGGTAAGTTCACTCTTTTTATTTTTGATACTGATAATTTGGTTTCCTTCTTTCTTTCTTTTAATCAAAGTGACTAAAAGTTTGTAAATTTTATTGTTTTTTTTTTTAATAAAACCAGCTCTTGGTTTTATTTATTAGTCCAATAGTTTCCTTAATTTCAATTGTATTAATCTCTCCTTTGGTATTCAGCATTTCTAATTTAGTATTTAATTGGGGATTTTCAATTTGTTCTTTTTCTAGTGTTTTCAGTTGCATATCCAATTCAGTGATCTCATCTCTCTCTCTCTCTCTCTCTCTCTCTCTCTCTCTCTCTCTCTCTCTCTCTCTCTCTCTCTCTCTCTCTTTCTTTTTCATGTTAGCATTCAGACATATAAAACTTCCCCTAAGAATCACTTTGGCTGTATCCCATAAGTTTTGATATATTGTCTCATAATTGTCATTCTCTTGAATGAAGTTACTGATTGTTTCTATTATTTGTTGTTTGACCCACTCATTCTTTAAGTTTAATAGTTTTAATAGTTTCCAATTAGTTTTTAGTTTTTCTTTCTGTGACCCTTTATTGAGTGCAATTTTTATTGTATTATGAATGGGATGCATTTAATATTCTTTGCTTTTCTGCATTTGGATGTGAGGTTTTTATGCCTTAATACCTGGTCAATTTTTGTGTAGCTACCATATATCATTGGGGAAAAGGCACATTTCTTTCTTTTTCCCTTTATCTATTTTTTTAGAGGTCTATCATATGTGACTCTAAAAAAATTCTATTCATCTTAACTTTTTTCCTGTTTATTTTTTGGTTATATTTATCTCATTTAGAGAAGGGCAAGTTGAAGTCCCTCACCAGTACAGTTTTATTATGTTTCCTCCTGTGATTCATTTTATTTCTTCTTTTAAAATATGTATGGGGGCAGCTAGGTGGCACAGTGAATAGAGCACCAACCCTGGAGTCAGGAGGACCTGAGTTCAAATTAGGCTTCAGACACTTAACACAAAAACTAGCCATGTGACCTTGGCAAGTCACTTAACCCCAATTGCCCTCCAAAAAGCAAAATAAATAAATAAATAATAAAAAATGTATACTATACCATTTCATGCATGTATGTTCAGTATTGATATTATTCATTATGTACACCTTTTAATTTAGCAAGATGTAGTTTCTCTGCTTATCTTTTAAATGTACTTTTACTTTTGCTTTGTCTGAGCTCATGATTGTTGCCCCTGCTTTTTTTCTTCAGCTGAAACATAATACATTTTGCTTCAGTCCTTTACCTTTACTCTGTGTATGTTTCTCTACTTCAAATGTGTTTTGTAAACAACATACTGCAGAATTCTGATTTTTAATCTACTCTGCTACTTCTTTTTTATGAATGGGTTCTTCCCATTCCCAGTTATGATTAATAACTGTATATTTTCCTTCCATTTTCCCCTGCTTATCCTTCTCTCTCTTTCTCCTTTCACCTTGTCCCGCTTCATAAGTGTTTTGCTTCTCAGCACTACCTTCTCCAATCCTCTTTCCCTTTTATCATTTCTCCCTGCTTCTCTCATCCCTCTTCTTTTCTACTTCCCTATAGAGTATTGTGTATTTTATTTCCTCTTTGAACCAATTTTGATATGGGTAAGGTTCAAGCATTGTCCCCATACCCCATCTTTCCCTATACTCTAGTAATTCCTTTGCCCCTACTTTATGTGAGATAATCTACCTTATTTTATCTCTCTCTTCCCCCTTATCCTAGTGCATCCTTCTTTCTCACCCCTTAATTTTTTATATCATCTCAGGCCCTTCTGGGTTCTCTCTACTGGCTTGGGTAGGGATAAGGGTCCTTGTTGCTGGCTTGTCTAGGCCCTCTCTGGACTGGATTGCACTCCTCACTTCAGTGAGACAGACCTTTCCTGTCAACCTTCTAAGTTGTCTTGGGCTGGAAAATTGTTTTACTCCATCCTTTCGCTGGTTTTGCTCCTCCAGATTTTGTGAGGCTTTATTTTAGAATTGTTTGGAGGAGAATTTGGGGGATAGCTCAGGTGTTTTCCTGCCTTTCTCTGGTATCTTGTCTCTGACCTCCTTGAGTTGTTATTATTAAGGTGCCCATTATTGCAGCAATTAAAACACACACACACACACAGAATTTGGAGACCTGAGTCATAACTAGGGTGAGTTATAGATCTTTGTCTCAGGGCACTAACATTTAGCAGTACTGACAATACTTACAGTCCTTCAGCAGTGTAGAAACAACTGAACTTAGCACCTAGTTAGCAAGAATAATTAGTTTAGATAGAAAGCTACTGGATAGCAACTCATGTGAGTTCCTCATAACTTGGGTCAAGTAGATACTTGTCCTGGGTTTCTTTTCCATCAAAAGTGTTACTTGCTGCATGTACATGGACCACTATCACCCCATTCCAACTGAATTGGAGGAGTAAGTGTGTTTTCTGCCCCCAATATATGCTTCTCCCAGGCATAAATTTTGCTAGTTAAGATCATTGGAGACTAAGTATGAACTCTGTTATTTATTTTCTTTATCACCTCCATTTTTCATACTGCTTTGCACATAGTGTTTAAAAATACTTTTTCATTCATTCATTCACTAAGCTGTATATTGCTATTAACACTGAATTTCATAGAACAGTGTTAGGACAACACATTAATGTTCAGAGCAACACAAATAATAATTCTATTGCTTTTCCAGAATTATCTGTTCCATAGGCTAAACAAGGCTCTGGGGGTCACAGGAATTTTCCAAGGCTACATAATGAGTAAACCTACCACTTGACCTGAGTTAGAACTTAGTTACTTCTGGCTGCCTATCCAATCTTATTGCTAGGAAAAAGCTATGTTCTGTCCATTAGCATAAAGGTGTTTAGAGTTAATGATGAGTAAACAATATACCTCTTATGACTTTTACAGATAATTACCTTTCCTCTTCATCTTGGCTAGAACAATTTGCCTATGCCCACAATGGGTTTTTGGACACACAGAATACATTTTAAGAATTGTTTTAGCTATCATATTAAGCACTTCCAATGTTGCCCCTGAAGATGTTGGCTAATAGACCCACACATCTAGATTCATGGTGCTTCTCCTGGGCTGTTGGAGAAAAGCATCAATACCTGCCAGTACACTTAGATGGAGTTAGGCAGCTCTAAGAAAGGGCTGCCCAGGCTGACCTTGTCAGTTCTCAAGCAGACAAATGAGCAGCCTTCTGATCAGAATCAATAACTGAGGAAGCTAAGTGGTGGGGTATATACTCCTTTATTACTGTTTTTACAACTAGTCCAGTTTACAGATGCCTTTCAAATGATGGATTTTGGCACCCACTTTTCTCTATTTTTGGTGAGATGTTACAGAAATGTTTTGTAAGTTGCTATTTCTTCAGCTGCATTTTAAATTCTTAGAAGGCAGATGCCTTACTTTCTTTTATATGTCTGCACAGCACTCTCTGAGTGGTCTGCTCACAGCTATGAAGATTCAGGGTAATTTGAGACAATATTGCAGTTTCTTCCTTGGGTTACTCTTTACTTCCCATCAGTCTTCACAGTCTAACCCCTTAGACAAGAAACCATGTCCCGGAAGTCTATGCTGATATATGGTTACTTCACTTCACCCACTATTTCAGACAGGCTGCTGACATATCTCACTTTACTCTCTACTTTCTGTTCACAGCCTTACTATTACACTACTAGACTCTCTACCCTCCCATTGCTCCTAGAAGGGATATACTAATCCATGATTCGATGGCCTCATTCAAAAGTCTCTGTAACTTTCTAGACAAAGAGAAATGATTAATGTCCATTCTTGTAAATGTGTTGTCATACTCTGTTAGAATTTAAGGCCCTTGAGGGCAGGGGCTATCTTTTCTTTTGAACTTGTACCCCTAGGGGCAGCTAGGTGGTACAGTTGGTCCTGGAGTCAGGAAGACCTGAGTTCAAATCTGACCTCAAATACTTACTAGCTATGTGACCCTGGGAAATTCATTTAACTCCATTTGCTTCATTTTCCTCACTACACAGCAGAGCTTCTGGCCACAGTGAATCAGAGACCCTCTTTACAGTTCCAGGACAAAAAAGAGTGCTCACAGACCACAGCACAGGCCAGGAGGATAGTAAACACCTCTTCTTAGATCATACCACCATGGAAGAACTGTAAACTTAAAGATTCCTAAAAGTATTTCATAAAAGCACCAAAGCTTGGGACAGTATGTCCTCCACCTTGGAAGCAGGGCCCTATTTTATTGAAGAGTTAGAAGTCAAGAAATAGGCTAGGAAAATGTGCAAACAATAGAAAAAAAACTCACAAAGCCTCTGACTTTGGAAAGTTATTATGGTGACAAGGAAGATCAAAACATGTAACCAGAAGAAGACAACAAAGCCAAAACTCCTAAATTGGAAGCGTCCAAGAAAAATATGACTTAGTCTCAGGTCATGGAAGAGCTCAAAAAGGATTTTGAAAATCAAGTAAGAGAAGTAGAAGAAAAATTGGGAAGAGAAATCAAAGTGATGCAAGAAAATAATGAAAAACAAGTCAATAGCTTGCTAATGGAGACCCCATTACTGAAGAAAATAACACCTTAAAAATAGACTAACCCAGGGGCAGCTAGGTGGCACAGTGAATAGAGCATCGTCCCTGGAGTCAGGAGGATTTGAGTTCAAATCTGGCCTCAGACACTTATACACACACACAAAACCTAGCCATGTGGCTTTGGGCAAGTCACTTAACACCAATTGCCCTACCTTCCCCCCTCCAAAAAAAGGCAAAAAATATAGAGTAATCCAAATGGCAAAAGAGGTCCAAAAAACAAATGAGGAAAAGAATGCCTTAAAAAGTACAATTGGCCAGATGGAAAAGGAGGTCCAAAAGCTCATTGAAGAAAATAATTTCTTAAATGTTAGAATGGAGCAGATGGAAGCTAATGACTTTATAAGAAATCTAGAAACAATAAAACAAAAGCAAAAGAATTAGAAAATAGAAGAAAATGTGAGATATCTCATTTGAAAAAACAAACCAACAACTGTTCTAGAAAATAGATACAGGGGGTGGAGCCAAGATGGCTGAGTAGAAGCACAAGCTTGGCATGAGCTCCTGCTTCAATCATTTCCAATACATGTAGAAGAAATGACTCTAAACAAACTTTAGAGCTACAGAGCCCACAAAGTGAAAAAGAGAAGCAAATTTCCCACTGAAGGAAGCCTGGAAGGTGGACAGGAAGGGTCTATCACACTGAACTGGGAGTTGAATGCAGTTCAGTGGGAGCCATGCAGTTCTGGCACCAGGGCAGCCTCGAACCAGCAGTGGTCTGAGCAGACTTCAGGGGAGTGAATCACCAGCAGCTGAGGTGGTTTCCAGACTTGTAAACCCATAAACACCAAAGAAAAAGTAAAAGGGCAGTGTGGGACTCTGTTGGAACAAGGGGGGACAGAAGAGCACAGTCTGTCCCCTGCTCCCAGGGCAAGAAGTGGCAGAGGGGCAGTAGCCATACAGCTGCTGCTGCATGGCTGCTTCCAGAGCTCCTGGTCTGCAGAATGTAGGCAGACCAAGTGACTATTCAGAGTACAATCGCTCTTGCTTTAACCTGCTTGGATCTGGATTGTGGTCTTCGGCACAATCTTGGGGTGTGTGGCCAATGAGCCAGAGCTTGTGAGGGCTGTGGAAAGGGCACCCTCCTAATAGCTCCAGCAGCTGTGAAAACCCCAGTGATTTGGGTCAAAGCTCTCTCCATTCTGGAAGCAGAGTTCTACTGTGGCAAAAAGCTCAAAAGTCAAGTAATTGACTGGCAATATGAGCAAGCAGAGGAAGCACAAAAAGATCATAGAATCCTTTTTTGGAGACAAAAAAGATCAAGGTATGGAGCAGGAGGAAGATGGTGAAAGTCAGAACTCCTGCATCAAAAGCCTCCAAGAAAAATATGAATTGGTTACAGGCCATGGAGGAGCTCAAGATGGATCTTGAAAATCAAGTAAGAGAAGTGGAGGAAAAATTGGGAAGAGAAATGAGAATGACGCAAGAAAATCATGAAAAGTAAGTCAACAGCCTGCTAAAGGAGACTCAAAAATACACTGAAGAAAATAACACCTTAAAAAATCGACTAACCCAAATGGCAAAAGAGGCCCAAAAAGCCAATGGGGAGAAGAATGCTTTAAAAAGCCGAATTTGCCAGATGGAAAAAAGAATCTTAAAAGCTTACTGAGGAGAATCATTCCTTCAGAATTAGATTGGAGGAAATGGAAGCTAGTGACTTTATGAGAAACCAAGATACTATTAAACAGATCCAAACAAATGAACAAAATAGAAGGTAATGTGAAATATCTCGTTGGAAAAACCACTGACCTGGAAAATAGATCCAGGAGAGGTAACTTAAAAATTATTGAACTACCTGAAAGCCATGATCAAAAAAGAAATTAGAAATCATCCTTCAAGAAATTCTCAAGGAAAATTGCCCTAATGTTTTAGAACCAGAGGGCAAAATAGAGGCTAAAAAAAATACACTGATCACCTGAAAAAGATCCCAGGAAGAAAACTCCTAGGGATAATATAGCCAGGCTCTGGAGTTCCTAGATCAAGGAGAAAATATTACAAGCATCCAGGAAGAAACAATTTGAGTACTATGGAAACACAGTCAGGGTAACACAAGACCTAGCAGCTTCTACATTGAGGGATCAAAGGACTTAGAATGTGATATTATGGAGGTCAAAGGAGCTAGGACTAAAACCAAGACTCACCTACCCAGCACAATTGAGTATAATGCTTCAGGGAAAATTATGGTTATTCAGTGAAATAGAGGGTTTTCAACCATTCTTGATGAAAAAACCTGAGCTGAACAGAAAATTTAACTTTCAACTACAAGAAGCAAGAGGAGCATGAGAAGGTAAACAGGAAAAAGAAATCATAAGAAACTTATTAAAGTTGAACTATTTATATTCCTACATGGAAAAAATTATAATTGTAACTCATTAGTCTTTTCTCAGTATGAAAACAGTTGAAGGGAATATATATGTATTTATACACATATATGTATGCATAGGAGGGTGTATATGTATGTATGCATGTATATCTGTGAGTTTGGGCATTTGTATGTTCATGTATACATAGACAGAGGGCACTGGATGAGTTGAATATGAAGGGATTATATCTAAAAAAATAAAATTAAGAGGTGAGAGAGGAATTTATTTGGAGAAAGAGAAAGAGAGAGCTTAGGGTAAATTATCTTATATAAAAGAGGCAAGAGAAAACTGTTTAAATGGAGTGGAAGAGCAAGAAGGTGAAAGAGAATGGAACTACCTTATTCTCATTGAATTTGGCTTAAGGTGAGAATAACATACACACTTAACTGGGTATCTTACCCTACAGGAAAATGGGGGGGGTAGGGGATAAGAGGGAAGATGATAGAAGGGAGGGCAGATTGGGAGAGAGGCTAGTTAGAAGCCAACATTTTTGAAAAGGGATAGGGTCAAAGGAGAAAATAGAATAAGTGGGGGGTGGGATGGGATGGAGGGAAATATAGTTAGTCTTTCACAACATCTACTATGGAAATGATGTGAGTAACTACACATGTACAACCTATATTGAATTGCTTATCTTCCTAGTAGGGGTGGGTGAGGAGGGAAGAAGGAAAAAAAATCTGGAACTCAAAATTTCAAAAACAAATGTTTACAAAAATTTTGTTTTTTGTTACACGCAACTGGGAAAAAAGATATACAAGCACAGGATGACTGTGCTTGCCTTGCTTCCCTTGTTTGCTCATGTTGCCACTCAATTACTTGACTTCTGAGATTTTTGCCACAGTAGAACTCTGCTACCAGAGGGAGGAGCTTTGTCCCAATCACTAGGGTTTTCTCAGCTACTGGAGCTAATAGTTATGTGCCTTCTTTGAAGCCTCCCCATGCTCTGGCAAAGTGGTCACACACCCCAGTACCTCCACCCTAGATTGCAATCCAGACCCCAGCACTCATCCTCTTCTTGTTCCAGGGTCAAAGGCCAAACACATGCCTGAATTCCCAGGTCCCAAAGTCCACTCTGCACTGACCTCTCACTTTGTCCTTAGCATCTACGGATTGATAATTCTGCAAACCTCCACAGCTGCTGGTGATCTGAGGTCCCTCCAGCTCTGGAGGCTGCCTGTGGCTGCCCTGAGCCTAAAACCTCTGGCTCATGGGGCTGGGCTCGGCTCCCAGAGTGTTGTGCTGGCCCATTCCTGCCAGCCTGCCGGACTGTCTCCAGTGGGAGGTTAGCTTCTCTCTGTCATTTTGTGGGTTCTGTAATCAGCTCTGTCTAGTCCCAGGCCTGCAGTGATAGCCCTGGCAATGGCCCTTGTGGTTGGTGGGTCAACTTGCCACCACATTGATCCGGCTTCATCAGGGCCTCTGCACCAGCCCCTGTCATTATCCAGGCCTCTTTGCCTGTCCCCGTCATCTTCTGGCAAAACACTTTTAAGGAAAGAAAGAGTGAAAAGAGAGAGAATAGAATAAAAGGGGAGGGGTTAGGAGAGAGGGAATAGCAATAGTACCTGTGAAAAAAAATTTGAAGCAAATTTCGCTGATAAAGCCCTCATTTCTCAATTGAGTCACATTCATAAAAATAAGAGCCATTCCCTAATTGATAAATGATCAAAAGATATATGTTTTCAGATGAAGTCATCAAAGCTTTCTGTAGCCATATAAAAATATTCTATTGATTGGAGAAATGAAAATCAAAACAATTCTGAGATACTACCTCATACCTATTAGATTGAGTAATAGGACAGAAAAGGTAAATGACAAATGTTGGAAGGTATGTGGGAAAAATGTGACATTGGTGGAGTTGTGAACTGATTCAGCCACTCTGTAGAGCAATTTGGTACTCTGTTCAAAGGACTATAAAACCATGCACACCCTTTGACCTAGCAATATGGTAATCTACTAGTAGTATACTAGGTCTGTATCCCCAAAGAGATTGAAAAAAATGAAAAGGACCTATATGTATAAAAATATTTATATCAGTTCTTTTCTGGGGGCAAGAATTAGAAATTGAGGGGATAACCATCAATTGGGGAATGAATGAACAAATTCTGCTATGTTATTGTGATGGAATACTATTGTATTATGAGAAATAATGAACTGGATGCTATTGGAAAAAATCTGGAAAGCCTTACATGAGCTGATGCAAAGTGAAATGTATTGTATACAAACTAATAGCAATATTGTTAGATGATCAGCTGTGAATTACTTAGCTATTCTCAGCTATACAACAATCCATGTCAACTATGAAGGATTTATGAAAAATGCTATCCATCCCTAGAGAAAGAATTGATGGTATCTGAATACAGATTGAAGCATACCTTTTTTTTAAACTTTATTTTTCTTGAGCTTTTTTTTGGTGGGGGGGGGTCTATGTTTTCTTTCACAACATGACTATTATGGATTTGTTTTGTATGACTACACATATATAACCTATATCAAATTGCTTGCCTTCTCAATGGGGTGGAGCAGGGAGGGAGGAAGGGAAAGAACTTGAAATTCAAGATTTAAAAAAATGTTAAAAATTGCTATTACATGTAATAGAAAAAAAAGATTAAATTAAGCAAAAGGAAAAAAAATAATCAGAGCAGGAAGAGATCACTAACAAATGAAGGGAAAAATGAAAGATTTTGTTTGAGCTATGGTAATTGAACTGAACCTTAAAGGAAGATAAAGATTTTAAGTGATGAAGGTAAGAGGCAGTGATTCAGCCTGTCCTAAGATACAAAGACTAGAAATACTACATTTGGAAAATTGTTAGTAGGTCAGTTAGGTTGGAACAGAGAATGAATTAAGAGGATAAGTATAAAATAATCCTTGAAAGAAATGGTGAAACCATATTATGGAGGCCTTAAATGCCAGAGTAAGGAGTCCGTGTTTTGTCCTAAAGGAAAGGAAGGCCACTAAAGATTTTAGCAGGGCAATAACATGCATGGTAAGACATACCTTAGGAATACTAATTTGACATGACTGGAGGAAGAATTGAAACGAGTAGATACTAGAATCGGGAAAACAATTACAGGGGATCCCGGTTAAAAGTTAATGAAGGCTCAAACTAAAGTGGTAGCTATGGGAAAGGAGCTTTTATGCATTTGGAACTGATAAAACATGGTAATTGATATGGATATGGGGTAGGTATTCAAGAAAGAGAAAAAGTCAAAGATGATTCCAAAGTTGTAAACTCGTGTCACTAGAGACTCCTTGTATGTCCTTGGGAGTCAAGACAGGTGCCAGTCAGTCTGCATTAGAATGAGAAATTATTTGTGTGGCTGGGACCTTGTGGAGAAGCAGACCCTCCTATTTTCATGGTCTAGCTGACAAGGGTGGACAACCTGTGGCCCTTTTGGTCTTCAAGTATGGCCCTTTGGCTAAGTCCAAACTTCACAGAACAAATCCTCTTAATAAAAGGAAAAGCCAAAGGGCTGTACTTCATAGTAGTACCTAGAGGGCCACATGTGGCCTGGTGCAGGTTCCCCACCCCCGGTCTAGTAGTTGTAAGGAAAAAGAATGCCCTTTTACCATTGCCTTGCTCCTCCCCTTCCGGAGGGGTTCTTCCCCCACCATTACTAAACCTTTGCCTCTCTCTTGCCACTCTCCTTTACGAGATTTCTGTTTTCTCCTCCTCCCTTTGTCGTACTGTCGTAAATATGCAAACGTCCATAAGGATTGCGGACTCTTTGCCCTGGCTTAGGCTTCCATACTCATGTTCATTTCTTTTGTATTCTAGGTGCAGTGCAATGTCTCATGGACTTGTGATGGTGTTTTTGGTTAACACTGGAAGACTGGTGATATCCTTTAAAGAAATAGTAAGAAATTTGAAGGAGGGTGGACTTGGTGGAAAAATCAATAATTTCCATTTTGGACATATTGGATGTCAGATGCCAGTGGGACAACAGAGTGGAGCTAAGTCCCAGTTAGTTAGTGATATGGGACTAGAGTTGAGAAGAGAGGTCTGGATACATATTGATCTCAGACTCTTATATGTAGAGGTAATTGAACTCATAGAAGCAGAGGATTTCACAATATGAGAGAGTAAAGAATGAAACTGGATATAAAGCACAATCTTGGTAGCTACTTGTATTTAGAGGGTAGGAGACAGATAATGATCTAGAAAATGAAACTGAGGAGGTGCTGTCAGGCAGGTTAGGAGAGAACTAGGGGAGAGAAATACCATATAGGCTAAAGGAGGAGCCAAAAAGGAAGATTCAAGGGGGTTCCCAGAGCCTATACCCCATCAGTAGGAAATGAAATGAGCTGGAAAAATTCTGAGACCTCTGTAAAGGGAGGCTTTGAAAATTTATTGCTCTGTGCTCTAGCTCTCCAACCAAAGGTGCTGAGGAGATCCTTTTTTTTTAAACTAAAAAAAAAAACATTCATTTATTTTATTTTTAACTTATGGAATAAAACAAGCATTTCCATAACATAGTATAATAAAAAATAATGATTGCCCATAAAACTGCAAATCTATTATGTACAACTTGCTATTCCCTTTAAATATATAATAAACTTATCATGTAAATTTTTTTCTCTCCTTCCACCCCCCCACCCTAGAGTTGGTCCCATGAGACACAAAGAAATAAATACACACATATATACAAACGTAAAATCATTCTAAACATACTTCTATTTATCAGTTTTTTTTTCTTTTTAAGAAAACTTGATTCTCTAAGCTGAATCAATCTCTATGATGATGAGATTCCAGATGATGAACTTATCCTGGGGGTTGGCGGCAACATGTTTCTGGACTGAAGTTGAAACCAAGCAGAACAGTAGATTATCTCAAGATAAGGAAAATAAAGGGAGTGGAGAGTCTCTAGATGGAGGATGCTGTTGAAAATCAAACACTAAGGAGAGGTCAAGTGGAATGAAAACTAAGAAAAAGAAATCAGATTTAGCCAGTAAAGATTCTTGGTAATCACTGAGAGATATTTTATTTTAGTGGTGGGATTGAAAATCCATTTGCAAAGTATGAAGACGTGAATAAGATGTGAGAAAATAGAAGTCCCTAAATTGTTTAGTTTCTTGCCTGGAGCTTTGTAATCTCTAGCGATGCTTTCTAGCCCTCCTCTGGTGGTATCCTTTTTCCCCCTACATGAATCACTAGAACAGGATATTGATCATGAGGTATGACAAGCTCTAGCAGGCTTTCTGTGATGTCCTGGATATTCAGCCTGGGAAGATAGCATCCTTCCTGATAATTCACATTACACTGACAGATTTCCCCCTTGGCACCCTATCGTATTGAAATACCAGCTGCCAGAACTTATCCCTATTCCCCTGACCAGTATTAGTTTATTTGTTAATTGTTAGCATCTCTAGATCCTCATAATAAGTCT
The DNA here is from genome assembly GCF_028583685.1 of Petaurus breviceps papuanus. Taxonomy (NCBI): domain Eukaryota; kingdom Metazoa; phylum Chordata; class Mammalia; order Diprotodontia; family Petauridae; genus Petaurus; species Petaurus breviceps. The sequence continues at coordinate 4,856,589 of NW_027187347.1, forward strand.
TTGGGATATAAGAAGATATTTCCTTCTCAGAAGACCCAGCTACATTCTCTCTGGGAAGAGCCATAAACCTTGGGAAAATAGTAGAAAGAACACTAGCTCTAGAGTTAAACATACAAATTTTCCACTCTCCCCTGAACATTATATGGGCAAGTCACTTTTTAAAAATGCAATTTTTTGTTATCTTTTGTTTTTACATCCCCTAAATTTCCCATGGCATCATTAATTTTTCTCTGTTCCAGAAAAAAAAAAAAAACTTTTATATATAACAAAGAATTTTGGGCAAGTCACTAAGCTCCCTGGATCTCAGTTTCCTCATCTGTAAATTGAGGTGTTTGTATTAGATGGCCTCTGAGTCCTTTCCAGTGCTAGACATATAATCCTGCTGCTTAACTCTAAAGTTTCAATAGACCCTCTTCTTGATCTTTTTTGTGTCTTGGCCTTCTAGTAAAATGAAATCCTTTTATCCCTGTTGCTTTTGCTAATGCAAGCCCTTTGTTGCACTAAAATTGATGCCTTGGTTGCTAAGGAATCTCTCACCTGAAGCTCTGCCAGTTGGGGTTCTGGGGGATTTCTGTACAGTCAGACCTGGTAGGGGAAAGCCTGAAATCCCTTGTAGTGGGAAAGTGAGGCTGGTGGATCACTTGACTGCAGTGGGCTAAAGCTGATTGTGTGTCTGCACTAAATCTAGCACCAATATGGTAAGTGAAAGGTCCCCTGTCTACCTAAGGAAGGGCAACCTAGGCTGGACTGGGTTAAAAAGCTGTTGAGCAGGTTGGGTCGGGCTGCTGATTGGCTACTACACTTTCTAAGTCTAGAAGCCCAACTCAAAACAAACAAATGATGGCTTCCCCCTCCTTTTTCACAGTGATGCTTTCTTTAGAGGGAGTTGCCCCTATTTGGGGGGTTTGGGGTAGGGAGGCTTTACTTTTACTTTTGAAATATCTATGGCAACTCACCTCTCTAAGGGAACCTCTTTAAAGTCTACAGTGGCTTCTGTTGGCTGCTGTTTTTGAGGTCTTATGTATAAATCCAGGTTCTAGCTACATCTAACACATCTTTCCTTTTTTCTTCTCTCCTCACTGGCTGTGCCTTTAAATTCTATATTCTTTAGTTCTCTGCTTAAATGTCTTCACTGGTCTCTGGAGCAAAAAAAAAAAAATTAAAAACAATTTTTAAAAACTATCAATCAATCTACATGTATAACCAGCCTGCTTACTGTCTTGGGGAGGGGAGAAAGAAAAGAGGGGAAACATTTGGAATGGAAGATCTTATAAAAGTGATTGTTGAAAGCTATCTTTACATGTAATTGGAAAAAAAATACTATTAAGTGGGAAGGAAAAAAGAAAAACCCACCTACCAATCCACCATAATTTAGTAAATGCCTGCTATGAACTAGAGCACTTACCAAGTTAGTGGCCAGTCTTTTAGGGAGGAATCTTATTACACTTAACTTTCTCACATTTTTCCAAACTTAAAAAAAATTAATAAGAATTTATTAAGTACTAGCTGTGTGACAGTTGTTGAGCTAGGTACTGGGAGAAACAAAGAAAAAAAATAGTTCCCACTCACTTTGTATCTATGTTATAGCTCACATCTAATAATTTATAAGGACCACATCCTCTTTAGCTGCATTTACACCCATATCAACAGAGTGACATGGAATTTCTAGGCATTTTTTCAGGTTTTCTAATGTTGTTTTAACTGATGTTCCTTTTTTTTAAAGTTGTGTTTGATATATAGTTAGCAATTTTTGGATAATTGTGTTCTTCTGCTTTTGTTAGCCAGAATGCTTTTTTAAGAAAGGCAGCTTCCTGGTCATTTTCACCTCTTCCATTCTTTTCTTCCCCTGTCATTGCTGACCAGACTTGAGAAGCCATCTAAACCTAGGTTTCTTCTTTGTGGTCCTAGAAGCTCCTCGGCCCATCTGGTGATGGATTGCTCAGCAATACCTTCTCATTGAGTTCCCTTTGTCACTGAAGGCCCGTATTTAGTAAGGGGCTGGTGAGGGTTGACAGTGCAGACTTGCTCATGGATCTGGATATTTTACTGTGTCAAGTGCATATGGAGGCTATTCCCATGAACTTGGCCTCTTCAGTACCATGCTCTGGTCACTGACAGTTTAGGATTGTCACCTTCAGTTCAGGTGACCATATACAACAAAGACTGAAAATCTGATTGGTTCACCAGACAATCTTCAGAAATCTCATTATAGGTTTCTGTCATACTGCTGATGTTTTGTGACAAAGTCCCTAGACTTTTTGGTTAAAACCAAAATGACTTTGGCTCAGCTAAAAGAAACAAGCAAGAACAATTATCTCAACTCTCTACCCTCCCTCCCAAAACAACAACAGCAACTACCAACCTTTTTAGTCTAATTTTTAATTTTCTAAAATACCTACTTAGACCTGCAGTGTTATCTGCACAGGTAACTAACTTAACTCCCAGTTTTGAAATGCCCTCAATTGATACAAACTAGCTACTCCTCCATAACTTTCACTTAGAGGGTTTCCTGGGTCCACCTGCCCTTAATCCAACAACTACCATGTACCAGATTAGGGACTTGAAATCTTGGCCAACCTTTTCTCCTATACCAGACTGCTCTTCATTTTCTTACAGAAGATTTAAATATGCCACTTTGTATTTTCTTTCCAATTTTGTCCTTTCTGATTCTGGATAAAATGCTGAATATTGGGAAAAAGTAAAAAACAAAAATATTTAAACCAAGCAAAGAGAAGAAAAAAATAAAAATAAATACGTGGTGCCAAAAAGTTCTTGACTTTTATTAGTGCTGTTCCACAAGTTAATAAACTAATCAATAAGGAACCAAGTATTTATTAAACAACTAAGAATACAGATAAAACACAACAGGGACCTACCCTCAAATACCTTAAAATGGAATTGGGAAATGATATTACTAATTGTGACTATATAACAAATAATTGTGACCATATAACAATAATTGTGAACAATAATAAATAATTGTGAACTTGAACAAACCCTTACCTCTCTCCCTCACATCCAGAAAATCTTTTAGTCTTAGATTCTTTTTTTTATTAAAGAGAGAAATTTTGACTAGATCTCTAAGAACTTTCTAGTTCTAAAATTTAGGGAAAGAGAATGGGTTAAACATTTACGTAGTGTCTGCTATGTGCCAGGTACTGTACTACTCACTTTACCAATATTATGGCATTTGATGCTGATGCTCACAAAAACCCTGTGAGGTAGGTGCTATTATTATCCCCATTATACAGTAGAAGAAACTGAGGGAAACAAAAATTAAGAAATTTAGCTAGTATCACACAGCTAGCAAGTGCTTGAGGCCAGATTTGACCTTAGAGTTTTCTGATTAGAGGCTCAAACTATCCACTCTGCCATCTAAATTCCTCTAAGTGCCTAACACTTTAAAATTCTTGAAGAAACAGGTACTCTCTACCCTTCCTACTAACAACAGTTTATGTGATGGCTCTGTCAGAGGTGAAGATTGCAACAATTTTTAATGCTAAAGGTGGGAATAAATGGAATTAGTCTCTAAGCCCTTTTCCTCCCTCAAATCAGCTTGTATCAGTTTCTTCATCTGAAAAATAGGATTAATTATTCTATTACTTTGTAAGGCTGATATGCAGATTAATAAAACATGATTGTAAGGCTTTAAGCTTTTTCAGAGGATGAGAATAAAAGTCATGTTATTTTTTATTTCATATTAGTGTCAAATACTATTTGTCCTTGGAAGGATGTAAGTTCTGTGTTTCACTGATCTGTGTGTATGTTTTAGTAGGCCTTAATTAAAATAGAAGATATGGCTAAGATTTAATATGAATTCGTTTTGGCAATGAGAAGTGCCATATACTTTGATTCTATTTTAAGACTGAAAAGAAATGCTATAATATAGATTATTTTTAAGGACTTGGGATTAAATTCATTGTCAGTTACTGCTATGCAGCCCACCTTCAAGTTAAGTGAATTAATATTTGCTCATGGAATTTACATTTCCCAGATAATTTTGACCAACTCATCCATCATCTTTCCCTGCCTTTCCTCATTCACATTCTTCTTAATATTGACAGTGGCCTCATTCTGGAAACTCCCAAAGGTTGAGTCAACCCTTGTCAACATACCAAGGATCTTAAATGTCTAAATCAGATCTAGCTTTAGGAAGAATGGTTAAAGTAGGAAAGCATATCTGTATTGTCTCCACTGTCAGAACACTGTGTTCTTCCTTTCTGTTTTCATCCCCATTTAAGGAAAGGTTCTTATAATATGTTTTCATCCTTCTATTAAATAAAGTCATGTAATTCAAGACCAGTTGCCATTCATATTCCACCCTTGGTTGCTCTCTCCTAGTCTTAGTAAATTCCTCATTCTCATGTTCCTTTTCTGTAAAGCCAAGCATAAGAAGTTTTCCAGAGAACTGCTGCTGTGAACAGCTTTCAAGATTCTGATTACACAGTATAGTGAACTCTATTTATTCAGTAATAAACTAAGAAAAACATTCACAGAGATTAAAATACAGCATTCACAACGTTATGGCATAACAACATCAGTAAAGTGGCCACATAGTTTTTACTAAAGGGGTTACATAGTTTTAAGCAAAAGATAACATTCATTTAGTAACACAATCATTCTTAAGGAGGCAAACCTCCTTAACTAACACAAAATACAGAGGTCCAAAGCTCCCCACCCCTAGGTCACACTGTCTTAATCTCTTCAATCAAAAAATCTTCTTTCTTCTTGATTGGAGACTAGTTTCCAGTCATCCTTAATTTGTAAGTCCTTAACTCAATCATCTAATTGTAAAAGTCAAAGTTCTCCACCCCTAGTAAACCATGATTATCTCAGTTTGCATTAAATACCCAAGGAGAGGTCTTTTCATCTTAACTCAGGCTGGCTCTCTCTTTCTATGGTTCCCCTTTTGTGGTCCCAGCCCCTGCCAGCTCCTTCTTGTCCACCTCCTTGTCCAGTTCCTGTTCCATACTGCAGCTCACAGTGTCTAGTCCACCTCAAGTCCTTCACAGTTTCTGTTCCTGGGAAGACAAAGCTTAACAAAGGCACAATAATATTCATGTACATTGCCAGCACCCTCATCAATTTACTTTCTGCCTGTGAGATCAACATAGATCCATCAACAAGGTCTGAGGAATCAACACAAATCATCACTATAGTGCCTGGACCTCTGAAATGATCAGTAAGACCCTCCTCCAGGATTTCTGTAAACATACAACAGGAAAACCCTCTTTCAGGGCTTCTGAACCAGCAACAAGGTCCCAGGGCTTCTGTAACAACAGCCCCCTCCTTTATGAGCAGACAAATTTGACAAAGTAACATCAAAACAGACAAAATACCGACACCACAGCCATGCCTCCTCCCAGTTCTCCTCTCTTCTCATTTATCAGTTCTTCTAAATTCTCAGTTCAGTCTTCAGTTTTCATTTCTCTTCTCTGTTCAGTCCTCAGTTCTCATTTCTCTTCTCAATTCTCAGTTTTCTTCTCTCTCCAGCAGTAGCAGCCCAGCCTCCAGATGCTTGCTCCCAGAAGTCCTGGCCTCTCTTAGCTTGGGCTTTTCCTTATATATGGTATTAGCTCCTCACTGTTCAACCTCTTCCTGTTATGTCAACAAGTCCATCCCACTGTGAGATTTACAAGTTCTGGGTCTTAATACTCAACTTGAAACTAAGTGCTAAGTACATGTTATCTTGCCAATACAAGGGGCAGGGAAGATCTTCAAGTTACCATTACATCTTCTCTGTTCCACTCTTCTTCTATTTCATTTTTTTAGACCATTCCCATCCATTAATATAAATTAGTGTTATGACATGTGTAATTCAACCTTTTGAAAATTTTCTAGAAAATTCATGTAGAAATGAGGTCCTCAGTTTTTGTTATGTTATTCAGATAAATGTCACCATGTTACTATGGACCTGATGCTTGACAGACTCAGATTTCTCTTTCAATCAGCTTATTTCTTTGTTTTTTGTCTCCTCTTTTACTTTTGCTCAATATATTATATTTGATACTTCTTTGTTTCCTTATTGTGATCATACCACAATACCTCTGACTACTATTTGAGGATAGCCCCTTAAATAAAGATGGTCATAGAACTTGGTTGAAAGGTTGTTTGGAGGTGTGGGCATGTTCGGTTATTAAGTTTTCAAACACTGGATTGATGGAGCTTTGTCTTAAAGCTCTCCTGTCTTTTCCTTTACATTTTTACTGCCATCACTATAATTCAGTCCCTTATTACCTTTTACCTGGACTATTGAAATAACATCTTGACTGGCCTCCATGTCTCTATGCTCTCACTTTTATAATTCATCCTTCCCATCACTATCAAAGGGACATTTCTAACAAGCAGGTCTATCATATGCAGGGTTTTTCTGGCACTTGCTTGAACTGTTTCTCTAGAGCTGATTGTTAAATTTTCAGTATGAGTATTTATACCTCAAAAATCATGTCACAAAATCAGGGTTTGATTGTTTTATTGATTGTCTAGACTTAAAGTGATGTAGAAAATGCCTTTCAGATTAAATCTAAAAGTACATTAAGAATATACATGTGTATACATTATATAGTTATACATACCTGCACACAATCATACATGCACATGATAGATAGATAGATAGATAGATAGATAGATAGATAGATGAATACTTTCAGAGAATTAGCTGTTACCAGCACACTGCTGATCCTATTACTCTGGTATTTAATGGCCTTTTTATGTCTATAGGATAAAAGACACATTCTTCATCGTAGTACTCAAGGTTTCTCATAATTTACCTCCAACCTACCTTTCCAGCCTTATTTCACATGGTACCACTTCATGTACTAGATGTTCAGGCCAAACCACAAAACACCTTGTTGTTTGATCTTGTCCAACTCTGTCCCATCTCTGTGCATGTGCAAAGAATAGCATCTACACCTGGAATGGATTCCAAACACATTTCTAAGTTTTGAAGCATAGTGAGGGGAGAGCTGACCTCAGAGTCAGAAAGACCTAGATTCATGTCTCTCCTCTAACACTTACTGACTATCTGACTCTTGGCAAACTGCTTAATTTTTTAGCCATCTAAGAAATTCCATAAGCCAATTTGCAAGGAAAGTTATAACCTGCATTGGTTAGAAGGAGTTTCCTCACTTGGGAATTGTCTAGTGAAGTCATGGGGCTAGGCCATATCTCTGTCTTTTCTCAACACATAGGTTAAGTACTACCTCCTCTATGATGATTTTCCTAATCCCTCTTCAATCTTTCATCCCTTTCTGACCTTTCCCATAAGCTTTTCATCTTCCCCTTAATATTAATTAGTTATGTGAATATATACCTTATCTTCCTACTAAACAGTAACCTCTTTGAGGGCAAAGACAATCCTTGTTTCATCTTTATATAACGCATTTTCATTTTAGTTTGTTACTCCCATGAATGTAAGAGTAATTTGGATGATCTTTCAATGAGCTTGACACCCTTTCCCAGGTAACATGGGAACTTCCAATGTGCTATACAATTAGTCACAGCACTTTACTGACAGTCTGAGGAAAGTTATTCTTACATTTATTCCCAGTGCATAATTATGCAATGTTCCTCTAGGGTCATGACTGCTATGGTGCTCGTAAAGATAAACTCAGTCTCTGTTAGTATCAGACATCAGCACGCATTTATGAGGCACCCACTATATAACTGCAGCCACTATGTGACTGCAGACAGGAAGAGAAGCAAGATAGTCACTGTTATCAAAGATCTTCCCCAAAAATGAGTGAGACAACATACAAACAAGATGAAATAGCTGATCCCAGATGAGCCCACAAAAGGTAGCTCATATGGTGTAATTGTGTGTGTGTGAGTTGGGGGGTGGGCGTGGAGTTGTCCATGCTGTTAGTGATGACAGCACCCCTCTCATCCTATGACACAAAGTTCCGCACATAATAGGTGCTGAATAGATATTTGTGAAATTCAATGTTGAGGAATTTATGGATTAGAAAAATTAAGTGACTTGGCCAGGATCAACCAGCTAATGCTAGACAGAAGACTAAAACCCAAGGACTTTGCTTCCAGACCCACTGGTCCTTCCACAATAACAAACAGCCTTTCCCATGTGGTACTTCCTTTCCTCAAAATAACTCCCCTATCAGCCTTCCACAGCACATAGTGCACCTGGCTGAAAAGGTTTCCCATTAAAAGCACTCCTTTGTTCAAAACAACAAAAGCAGATGTAGGTAGTCTCAAGCAAGCTATTATTAAAATGTAAGCATGTTACCTGGAGCTGAGTGGAGCTTACTAGCTCTCTCCCATTAGTACTTTTAAGATAAGTTGAAAGATAATGCACATTTTAATGGAGGGAGAGAGAGAAAGAGAGGAAATTTAAATTGTAAATATGAGAGTCCAGCTTTGTCTAAACTGGTCAAATTTTGAATATGATTTAGGAATCTTATCCAAGATTGCTGCAGCCAGATTCAACCATAATGTGAGGCTGCCTTAGCTATTTAGTTAATGTGACAGAACAAAGGGATTTCAAAGGGGAAATGAAAACATGGTACAATTAAAGTGCTGTTTGTGGAATCTATATAACACCTTTTCTTTTAAAAAGCTGAATATAGATGTAGCCTCAGAATGCATTAATAAAGAACAGAAATTAAGAAGGAAAACTGTGCCAGGCCAAAAATATATGCACTGCTGGGAAAACTTAGCATATTGACAAAGCTGTTGCTTGGCTTGGACTGTTTAATTTTGGGTCTTTAAGGATTAATGTTGCTGTTAACTAAAAAGTTGTATAGCTCCCCTTGACAAAGGTGAAGGCTCCCAGAGAGTGAACAAATGCAATGCAAACCTTCAAGGTTAACTTTGAAAGTATAGGATTGGCAAGAAATTCCAGTGAATTGACTTGAATTTGTTAGTATTCAGTCCTCCAATCCCTACATGATAGCATTTCCTCTTGCTCTGTAAGTTCACACTTCTGCAGCTTTTAATATGATTTAATTGAATGCCCAAGGTTTCCATTTGGAATGTGCAATAGAAATGAAGGAACTAATGACTATAGAACACATCCACAAACAAATCCACTTTTATTGAAACTGAAGACCCATCAAAAGAAACAGCCTGCAGTGGGAAGTTCTGTACAAAAAGCAACAATCTTGAATGCTTTTTTTCAGGTCTGCAGTACACAAACATAATTAGTAGTAGAATTTATTCTATATGCCTCAAACAATGCAGCATAAAGCAAATGCTTGGCCTGCTGAGGGGTGGAAATCTGGACTGGCAGGTTCCAGCTAGTAGTACCACAGAATGGGCAATTTAACTTCCTTTCGAATGTAGAAGGAAAACAAATTCCTTTTGGAGACTAAACTTTGAAACACTTGTGACTGCCACTCTTTAAAAGCTCCTGAGTTAGAATTCATTGATTCTGGAAGGGGGTGGGGAGGAGAATTTTTGTCTTGTTTTGAAAAAGGAAAATTAGAAATAAGTGGTGAAGTTATTAATAGTTTGGAAAAATGGGAAAATATTTCAGCAGTCCCTTCCTTCCTTCCTTCCTTCCTTCCTTCCTTCCTTCCTTCCTTCCTTCCTTCCTTCCTCTCTCCCTTCCTTCCTTCCTCTCTCCCTTCTTTCCTTCCTCCCTCCCTCCCTCCCTTCATTCCTCCCTCTCTCCCTCCTTCCCTCCATTTCTCCCTTCCTCCCTTTCTTCCTCTTTCTCTGGTGTAGCAGCTCATCCCTTGGAAAAATAATGTTACCATCCTCACCACCCTAACTTAAATTGCAGAATCAGAGAGCTTTGAATATATGCTAATAAAGCTAAGATGGAAACAGTGCTATGCTTAGAAAAATGCATGAGTTTTACTTGACAGAGGAAAAGAACTAGGGTCTGTCTGCCTAACTTTCTTTTCTATGTGTTTATAAAATGTTGACTGAAAGACTGGCAGGATCAGCTGAGAGAGAGTTTTTATTCTGCAGCAGACATGGTTTCAGAAGCTGAACTCTGGGATGAAGGATATCCTTGTTGTGCATAGTTACCCTTTATAAATGAATTAGCTTTAAATGCTGAATTATCTGCTGATAAAGTAATCAGTAGGAATTCTACCTCCTCCTTGTCTGTACTTCTCAAATTCTGGTTCAATTGAATCCAGCCCTTTTCTTCAAATTATCTGTTCAAATTATTAAAATTACCTATTAATAATTTAAGACATACAAGGTAAAAATTACAGTTTTTAAATTTTTAAAAATTTATTCCCATGTTTTCTATTTTTTCTTTTATGATTAGAAAAATAATATAAAGAAACACCTAATTTAATACTCAGTTCATTTTCAAGGTCGCTCCCTGCATACTAACTTGTTTAGGTTACTTGGAGGATGTTTCTTGGAACACTGTCCTGAGGTCCTGCTGTCTGGACTAATAACTTCATAGCTTAGACCACCACTTCAGGAGGACCCTCTGCCATGCTCACTTCATTCCCATCTGGGCTCTTCCCTCTGGCTACGTCTCTATATCTTTACCAACTGGTTTGCTCCTTTGAAGGTTCTCTTCTCTTTTCACTCCTCCCTCACAGATTTTCAGCTCCCTATTAAAGTGTAAGCTCCTTGAGGGCAGTTCCTGTATTGTGTGTATTTGTATCCTTAGCACTTAGCACAGTTCCTGGGGTTTGGTAAGCCTTAATACATGCCATCATCAGTCTGTGTATGTAAGTATCTATCTACCTATCTGTCTGTCTGTCTGTCTGCCTGTCTCTATCTATCTATCATCTATCTATCTATCTATCTATCTATCTATCTATCTATCTATCTATCTATCTATCTATCTATCTATCTATCTATCTATCTATCTTCTATCTCCTTTACCACAGGCCAAGGAATTGCCCAAGAATGGGTAATTTGTCCCAGGTTAAGGAAATCCATAGGGCAGAATAACAAATGTTTTATTCTCTTGAATAAGAAGACAAAAGAGGGAAGGGGGTCTGGTAGTGAGGTGAAGAAGAATCTGGTAGCAGGTCAGAAGTCTACCACTGGACTATAAGAGGGGATGTCTTCATCTTGATTGTCTTTGAGGTTTCCTTTGGCAAAGAAAATCGAAGATGAGGTTAGTGAGCCCCAAGCTTTGGCCCAGGGCAGTGGGAGGCTTTAGTCCTGGCCCAGTGAGCCAATATTCTCATAGGGTGTGGCCCTTCAAATCTCGCTGCTCAGGAGGAATGGGCAACCCTGAGACCAGAGATTGGTGGAGCATGCCCTTTCTTCCTCTTTGCCCACTACCTACTCTCGGAGAGGGTCTCCTTTCAGGAAAGGGGCAAAACAGAGGAAGAGAGACAGTGACGCTTTCCTGGGACTACCTCTGCCTCCCAGATCCCAGGAACTTTGGTCATATACTTGATGGTGTTTTAAGCCATAAGAGTAGGAGTTTATTAAAGGACTTTAGGGTAAGCAAAACACTATGTCTATATCTATAACTTGTATATAGGTATGGTACATGTTATAGTGTGTATGTATGAATACACATTATATGTCTGTGGGTATATATCCAATGTACATACACATGTATATATGTCTGTGCACACATATACATGTATACACACATGCACACAGTGTACCACGCACATCTATGTGCACTATATATATATATGCACACACACACCTGCATATGTACACACACAGTTTTGTTTCCACAGTGTGTCTTTTATGCAGGGATAGCTCTGGTGCAGTTGGAGAGCTGGCTTCAGAGTTGGGAAGATACAGCTTCAAGGCCTGCCTCTGACACCTACTGACTGTATGACTTTGGCCCAATCACTGGATCTCTCAGTGACCTTGAGGAGACTCTTTTAGATGTTAGGTTTTCAAGTTAGAGGCTTTTCTGCTTTGCTAAAGGGAGTTTGCTAGCCAGGAGCTCTCTACATCGATGAAATCACAGATGTCTTGTCCAAAAGACACATGCCCCTTTAAAGTAGGTAGCAGGGGAGGGAATGGGAAAGTGAAAAAGCATTTATTAAGTGCCTTCTATGTGAAAAACACTGTGCTAAGGGCTCTACAATTATTATCTCATTTGGTCCTCACAACCTTGGGAGATGGGTGCTATTATTACCCCCATTTTACAGTTGAAGAAATTGAGGCAGAGATTAAGTGACTTATCCAGGGTCACATAGCTAGTATCTGAGGTCAGTTTTGAGCTCAGGTCTTCCTGAATCCAGGCTCAGCCCTTTATCTATTATACCACTTTGTATATTAATACAGATACTATTGTGATTGGCTAGAGAATCTTGATTCAATGGAAAGGGTATTAAATTTTAAGTCAGAAAACTTGAGTTCAAATTCTAGCTCTGTTCTGTAGTAAATATGTGACTTGGACAAGTGGTTTCATCTCCCTGGGTTCCAGCTTCCTCATCTGTAAAATGTGGATGAAGTCCCTCTTCTTTTCTATACCCTGTAAAATCTATAGCAAGACTGGGACAGGATCCTAGCCCTTCTGCCTTTAAGTAGGGCCTATAGTCTTTCCACCACACACAGCACCTCATCCTCCCCTCCCCCCCAGCATTGGTATGTATACATTGGATCTTAGTCAGCACTGCACTTTTTACTCATGTTTTCCTCTTCAGATCATGTCATTGAAGGATTGTGGCTAAATGTTCCTGCTTTACAGAAGAATATCCATCAGTAAAAGCTTACATTTGCATGTGTTTATTTTTTATATTAGCATGATACAACCATTCCTTGTGCTGCTAGGCATATTTACAAAAAAAAAAATGAAAAATGAAGTAACTTGCCTAAGGCAGAGCAGTCAGTGGCAGATCTGGGGAGAGAACCCAGGTCTCTTGATTCCTAATCTATTTCCATCATCACTTAACAGGTTTGAAAAGTCTTTGGGTATGTCACATGTGTGCAGCAGAGAAAGGTGTGTGTGGGGGAAATGTGCCATGATTAAAAGGAAAGAAGGGTGAATCCCTTTCCTAAATGACACCTGGAAATGAGGAAAACGTGCAAATGAGTAGTTTCTACTCATTTACCCAGGGTATTCATTTCCAGGCTTTAGTTCTGGGGCTTTTGGCTTTTCACAGAGTCAAATGCAGCAGACACTTGATCTCATCCCTTTGCCTTCTATTCTCTGCAGGTGGCAAGTGCTTACTTAATTATTCATGCTGCTTAAAAAATGCAAATATTTCTCCAACAAGAAAGGAGCATGGAATCCTTCAAGAAATGCTCCTCCATTCACTTATGCATGCTGCATGCTTCATTTTCAGGAGATTGTTCTCTTTATTAGGAGGAAGAGCATGAATAAGTTTCACTTTACCATGAGCAAGTCTGCTGGCATTGTGTGACTGACATAAATGGGAAGACTGTTAAAGTAAGAAATTCATCAATTACCTAGAATTCTATCAATATACTTTTTTTTTTTTTTTTTGCAAAGCTATACCTTTACTTAGGGAAGGCAGTGTGGTGCAGAGAACGGAGTATTAGATTTGGGCTTAGAGTTTGAATCACGGCTTTGCCTTGGGCAAGTCACTTAACATTCATGGGCATCAGATCTCTCCTCAATAAAATAAAAGGGTTGGACTTTATGGCCTCTGGGTTCTCCTTCAGGTCTAATACTTTTTGCTTAATTTGATGTATCTTGCTTAGAAACTATCATATTGTTAAAAGTTAAGAACTAGAATGAGACTCATAGGAAAGTATTCCCTTCATATGCAAGGTAGAAATTTCATAATATCAGTGTCTTACTGTTGTATTATCACACAGAGAGCAAGAGAAAGTTTCATCTAGGATTGGAGCCTATTGGTGACAACATATAACCATTGAGGAACTTTGAAAAAAAAAACAGGAGTAAAAGATATCATTAAAGAATTGTATGAGAATTGTATACCTTAGTGATAAGGTGAGGTCAGCTTGACTGGAACTGTCACATGAGGTTGGGAGAAATAGAGGTAGGCCTCCAGCACATTGGATGCATTCCTTATTGGTGAATTTAAGGGAGGCCATAGAGAAGAGTCTCATGGCAAGGTATGAGTCATACAACACCGTGAAAATGGTGGGATCTTCAAAATCAATGAGTTCACAGGTCCCTTTGAACATTAATAATAATAACATTTACATAATGCTTTAAAGTTTTCAAAATGCTGTGCAAATATCTCATTTTATCCTCTCAGCAACCATGAGAGGTAGGCACCATTATCATCCCCTTTTGTGTGTGTGTGTGTGTGTATGTTCAGTCATTTTAGTACTGTCCGACTCTTTGTGACTTCATTTGGGATTTTCTTGGCATAGATACTGAAGTGGTTTACCATTTCCTTCTCTAGCTCATATTATAGATAAGGAACTGAGGCAAACAGGGTTAAGTGACTTGCCTAGGGTCACACAGCTAGTAAGTCTCTGAAGCCAATTTGAACTCAGGTCTTCTGAGTCTTTATCTATTGCACTACGTAGATGAATTTCTCATAGTAAAACCCATACATTTCCAGCTGAAATAAAGGTACCATCTAGAGGTGTGCTGGTAAATATTTAACAACTGGCTCTCTGGAAAAAGAGTATTATGTATTTGTGACACTTTTTAGGTTTAATCTGCATAATTAACATTTTGTTGATCATTTTCTTACATTCTGGAGTCTAGATAAGTCTAGATAATCAACAAAATGACAAATCAAGCACTGATTTGTAGCATTTGATAATTTCCAAGGTGTATTTACTCACATTGAAAACTTAACAATCAGCTCTCGAGCAAAGCTGTCTCCAGCACTTCCCTGGTACTGTCTCATTTTCTCCATCTTTGCTTTACTTTTAGTTAGCATTGAATAACAATCCTCTGCACAATTGGTCAGTGTCTGACAAAAGTTTCTTCACTTTTGATAGGAGGGTCATAGTGATTGGTGGTCATGACCCAACTTCCTCATCTTCTCTGTGACAAGAAGTGATAGGGAAGCAGATTAGTAAGCAGATTCACATTTGGCTACTTTGGATGAAAACCTGCTCTCCCCATTATGACAGTTTGTTAACTTCATTAATGGTGAGTGGTAAATAACTAGTTCCAGAGAGTGAGCCTGTCAGACCTGGGATCATAGAGGTAAAGCACTGAAATAAATTTATTATTGACCGGTATGATGTTGGATAGGGAGGATAACTCTTGGAGTCAGGAAAGCTCAGATTCAAGGGCTGCCTTTGATTCATCTTTACTGTGTTACCATGGGCAAGTCACATCACCTTATAGTGTCTCAGGCAACTCTAGTAAGACCATAAGTTATACATGAGTTGCTAACCTGCATCAGCAAAAGGCGTTTCCATGCCAAGAATTTCCCAAACCAATGAAATCACCAATCAAGGTAGTACTTTTTTTTTTTTAATACACACCAGATTTTATTATAACTATAGTCTTATTGGGATCTTTTCTCTCTCTTTCCCCTCTATCAGTTTAGAAAAATGGTGTAGTGACTTGAGAACTTACATGAAGCATTAAATATTATTTAATTTAAATATGAATTTATTTTAAAATAATTTAAAATTAATTTATTAAAATATCAATTAAATATTAATTTGATTAATTTAAATATTAGCATTGGAAGGAACCTCAGAGACTATCTAACCCACATGATGTCTGATCAATAATCCCTATTATAATCTACTTTGTTTGCATAGACTGTATGGCTGTGTTGTAGAAGTGATGACATCACTGAGAAATGGCAAAATGGAGAGAGGGACTAAAAATTCAGTGACCTCCTTTGTTGGGCAGAGGCAAGTCAAGGTTAGACTTGAGGAATCTTTATAAACAGGCTTGTGGCTCAGGGAATTATGCATAAGTTATATATAAACCTTGGAAGTGATGGTTACTTATTAAATGAGTTTCTGTTTTGTTTTCCTGTTTCTTTGACTGTCACTCTGGTCTTTGATATTGTGACCCAAGTGCCTGAAAAAGGCAAATTGATCTCCCTGCACCAGAGGAAACCATGCAGAGAGTTTTCCCAGATTTTGGAGTTAGGGACATATTAAGTTTAGAGAAATGAAAAAATTCTCCAATGTGTTCCTGGCTCTTTTGTGCCATGAAAGTATTTTGTAAAAAGATTGGAAAAAGGAAAAGTAGAAAACTAGATTGTTTAATGTGGTAGAATTTTGTTCTAATGAGTACATTGAAAGAAAGGCCTTATGTTTTCAGGTATTTGAACTCAGAGGAAGAGGGAGAAAGGGAGAGAGACAGATAGAGGAAGACAGAGAGACAGAGATACAGACAGAGACAGAAATCAGATGTTCTTTTTCTGGACTTTTGTATTAGCAAGTGACAAGAGACTTACTGAACACTGAATCGGAAGGAAGGAGGCATATCTCTCTCCTCTCCCCCATTCCAACCTTATTGCCTCTCCAAACCTGGATAATTGGGGGATTGCATGGGTATATGGTTTGGTTATTTAGGTGGATTTTTTTTGGTAATACTGGTTTTAAGAAGAGTTAAAATGTAATGACTTTTTGATAGCAGAACAAAAAAGCCATGAGAAGCTTATTTCTTTCTCTGAAACAACCAGGTATTTTCTTCAAGAGAGTGATTGTTGTATAGAAGCAAAGAAAGTACTTAATACACAGTACTGCTTGCTGCAGAAAAATCATAGCTAATTTAATGAGGCACTATGATTATTGGGCATGAAAATAGCTTTGTTCTACAGGTTACCTATCTAAAATAGAATCATAGAATGTCAGAGATGGAAGGGAGCTTGGAGGTCATCTAGGGTAAGGATTCTTAATCTTGGGTCCATAGAACCTCAAAGGGTCTACAGGTAGATTTCAGGGAGTTTGTGAACTTGGTTGGGGAAAAGAGATGATAGTTATTTGTACTCATCTTTATTTTTTGGTAAATTTTCTATTTCAGTTACTACATTTTACAACATTATTCTGAGTAGAGGACCATTAGGCTTTACCAGACAGCCCAAGAGGTTCCTCATACAAAAGAGGCTAAGAAACCCTGAAATAGTTCAACCCCTTTATTTTTCAGAAGAGCAAGATGAGGCCTACTTGGTCAGGATATCAGAACTATTAAATAGGGGAGCTGGTACTTGAACCCTGGAGTTCTGACTCTACTACTTCTCAAAATATGATATGATTTGCTATGATGTGAATGAATTTACCTGGAGAGAAGCAAAATGCCCTGGAAGCTCCATTTTATATATTGTCTTTTCTAATTCCAATGTAAGCTCCTTGAAGATAGGGATTATTTATTTTCCTTCCTTCCTTCCCTCTATCCTTTCCTTCCTTCCTTCCCTCCTTCCTTCCTTCCTTCCTTCCTTCCTTCCTTCCTTCCTTCCTTCC
>NW_027187347.1:4873833-4907830 GCF_028583685.1 Petaurus breviceps papuanus
TCCTTCCTTCCTTCCTTCCTTCCTTCCTTCCTTCCTTCCTTCCTTCCCTCCTTCCTTCCTTCCTTCCTTCCTTCCTTCCTTCCTTCCTTCCTTCCTTCTTTCCTTCCTTCCTACTCTGGAAGCCAAAATAGAGCTCTGAAACAGTGTGACACACATGAATCCACTTGGTTATGAAGGTAAGTTAAGGAGAATGCTGAAAACTGGTAGATAAACCCTATTTGGTTTAGTTCTGAGGATTTGGCTTGGTAGAGCTGATAGAGGCAGGTTCTAGAGCACTGGCAGCCTTCATCTTATCAGGGTAAATGAGTAGGGACAGATGAGATAATGATGCTCTCACAGAAGCTTAACAGGAAAAAGACTTCTAGTAGAACATTGTTTTTTTTTTTTAATTTTTAAGCAATCGGGGTTAAGTAACTTGCTCAAGGTTACACAGCCAGTTATTTCTGGGTGTGGTGCTGAGTGTCTGAGCCCGGGATTCAATCTCCAGGTCTACTCTCAACACTGGAGCCGGTGCTCTTACTGGCTGAGCCACCTGGCCGCCCCTAAGCAAATGGGGTTAAGTAACTTGCTCAAGGTTACACGGCCAGGTGTTTCTGGGTGGGTGCTAAGTGTCTGAGCCCGGGATTCGATCTCCAGGTCTTCTCAACACTGGAGCCGGTGCTCTTACTTGCTGTGCTACCTGACCACCCCTCTAGTAGAACATTGTTGCTGTCCAGTTGTTTGGTCATGTCTGACTTTTTCTGATCCCATATGGGGTTTTCTTGACAGAGATTCTGGGGGTGGTTTGCCATTTCCTTCTCCAGTGGAATAAAGCAACAAAGGTTAAGTGACTTTCCCAGGGTCACACAGCTAGTGAATGTCTGAAACTGGATTTGAACTCATGTCTTCCTGATTCCAGGCCCGTGCTCTATCTACTGAGCCACTTAATTGCCTAGTAGAACTTTATAAAGGTTTAGAAATTGGGAAAACTGACTGAACAACCTGAGAAGGAAAAGAGACCTATCCTGGGTACTTGTGTGGTGGAGGAAATTTGGTGAGGGACAAATGAAAAGAAAAAAAAAAGAGTTGAATGCTTTTCTAGAAGTAATGAAGTTCTTTCCCCTTGTGGTAGTTTGAGGGAGGGAGGCAGTTTGCTTGACGTTGATGGGTCAGATGATGTACCTAACCAGACCCCTGTGGCACTTGATATCTGTGCACTTCTTTCTGCTTATTTGTCGTTCTAGAGACTGTCTAGGTAGGAGTCAAGACAATAATCATTTATTAAGTGCCTAAGAGGTGCCAGACACTACACTGACCACAGGTAAGGAAGAAAGAACATATGAGGCCCTTACAAGGCCATACTTAAACTTGACAAGCTAAGTCCCTGAGTCAAATGAGGTCATAAAGTAACTTCAAGTGTGTCCCAGCAGGAGGGTCAAATAATAATGAGATGTTACATTAGGTAACCCGTACACACACATGCATGTTAAGATCCTTTTACTGGCTTGCCAAATGTTTACCTTCACATTCTTTGTTTCTGCTGTCTCTATATTACTAAGCTACATGAGAATCAAGGCATCTCACTTCAAAGGAGTTATGTGTACATTGATAATGGTTATTTGTGAAGGCAGGCCCTCATAACCTTAACTGGGAAAAGCAGACATGGGAGTCCTGTAATAACAGGTCCAAAGTTGCTGTATTGGTCTCTCTCTGTCTCTGTCTGTCTGTCTCTGTCTGTCTGTCTCTATGTCTCTGTCTTTCTCTGTTTGTCTCTCTGTTTCTCTTTCTGTCCTCTCTTTGTCTCTCTCTGTCTCTCTCTTTCTCTGTCTCTCTTTCTCTCTGTCTGTCTCCCTCTATGTCTGTCTGTCTCTGTCTGTCTGTCTCCCTCTCGTCTCTCTCTGTCTCTGTCTCTGTCTTTGTCTGTCTCTGTTTCTCTCTCTCTGTCTCTCTCTCTTTCTCTGTCTCTCTTTCTCTCCCTCTATGTCTCTCTCTGTCTCTGTCTGTCTGTCTGTCTCCCTCTCTGTCTCTCTCTGCTCTTGATTTATAAAATGAAAGAGCCAGTTTGTCCTGCTTACCCCCTATAGATAGGGGCGCTCACTCCTGGTTCAGAGATATTAAGTTTTTCTCACAGATTTGGAAGGAAGAACGATGGAGGGATTTTCATTCTACTTCCCTTACCTATTGCCCCAGTACCCTACCACCTGGGCTTTATCTTTCAACAACCTTTGTTCAGCTGTGAGTTGCTCATGAAGCTATAATACGGTTTTCCGAAATTCTTAGTGCAAT
Source organism: Petaurus breviceps papuanus (assembly GCF_028583685.1). NCBI lineage: Eukaryota > Metazoa > Chordata > Mammalia > Diprotodontia > Petauridae > Petaurus > Petaurus breviceps. The sequence continues at coordinate 4,876,099 of NW_027187347.1, forward strand.
TTTAAACTATTAAAACTTAAAATGCCCTTCAAATTTTGGGACATTTGCCCTTTAACATGCCTGGTGAGATTGCAGGGATGTGGCAGGTTGGCTGAAGGGAAGACTTGGTTCAATACTTCTCTGGCCCCAGATCAGCAGCCCTACTCTCTGAATACCAACAAAGCATACTCCACCAGAGGGGACTGTCTCTCTGACATCCTTAAAACCACCTCATGTCCTTAAAAAGAAAGATTGCTCCATTCAGGTGCAGCAGTATCATCTTTTTGGTCCTTAATAACCCTTCCCTTCCTCTGCATCATGACCTACAGGTCAGGAATCAGAAATTCCATCCAAGGGACCTTTCTACTTGGTTTTGTTGGAAATTTGCACAGGAAACAGGAATCATTCATTAAGTATAACCTAGACAAAGTGCTTTGAGGCCTCATCTATGATTCTTCCCTCACTCTGTTTTTTTTCCCCCCTCATCTTTTAATGGCTTGTCTGGAAGCTGACAGAGCATAAAAGCTACCAGAAGTGAGCGTTCTTTGCTGCTTAATGTAGCTCTTGGAGAGAACTTTATTTCAGTTTACTGCGTGGATAACGGCTCTTTTCTGTTGCTGTTGCATTTACTGCCTGTGATTCCTCAGGTTTAATGAGCCTGCCAGTTTTCATTCTTCAGGAAGAGAAAAAATAATGCAAAAAGGAAAAATAAAAAAGTGTTCAATGTTTAGATAGCAAAACAATTTTTTTCCTGTTCAACATTTAGATATATCAGAGTTCCACACACACAAAATGTATAAATTTATTTCAGATTTTGAGGAAGAGATTTGCTTGGTTTACCACAGGGAAGTTAAACATCTCAGGGCCTGAAAACTGAAAAAAAAAATTCAAGGCCTATCCATATGAGTCTGCCACAGACTACTGAAAGCTGGTAAATACATAATGCTGAATAAAGCATTTCTAGGGCAATGCGTGGCATACTTTGGATACTTCGCCACCTACTCACGGTGTCATCTTAATCCTGGCAAATCCCATTTAGACATGAGGTGAAGAAATTGTATTTACATATAAATAAGTATGAAATATATAAATGGCATGTAAAATAGTATACAAAATACAGATATAACAACAGTACATAAATATATAAAAAACACTAATGGCATTTTAGATTCTTATGCTAGAATAATAATATCAAGTCAGGCAGATGTGAACTCAGGTCATGGCTCTGAGACTGTGTGACCCTGGGCAAATCACTCACCCTCTCAGTGCCTCAGACAATTCTCTGAGGCTGAAATTTGAGAATGGATGCTGATATGCATTGGCAGAGGGAGTTTCTTCACCTGGGGTTTCCTATGTGGATGAAATCAGAAGTAGATTCAATCCAAAATAATATCAGACATATGTGTGTATTCATATGTTTATCTGGAAAAAATAACGGAAATATATAGGTATATATGTATATGTGCATACATATATACACATATGCAAATATATGTGTTTATTTGTGTACATATCTACATATCAAGAAAATATATGATGGAAATATATAGGTATATAGGATACATATATGTATATATGTATGTATGTGTGTGTCTGTGTACACTGAATTGTGTGTGGTTTGTCCTTCATTCTTGAAGAGACCATGACATCAGGGAGATGATCACATGACTTGCAGTTGACTTTGATTTGAGTAAGGGAGGGCTGTGTAAAGTCACCAACCTCAATTTCTCCTTCAGAGCCATCTGGGTCCAGTGGCCAGACAATGATCAGGGCAACTGGAGACGGGGAAAGAATGAATGAAGTGTCTTGCTACAGTAAAGGTCAGGTTCAGAGGGATAAATGAATTTGTCATGTACCCAATAACTCCAAGCGGCATGCAGCAGCTCCTGAGCAGGAGCACAGAAGGCAGATGTCTCTCTGACATCCTTAAAGCCCCCTCATGTCCTAAAATTTTATAACCAAAGGATCCAGGGATAGAGACAAAGGGACAAGGGGCTCAAAAGCAAAGAGTGTGTGTATTTGAAATGGCTAAATAACTGTTTCAAAGCGATATATGTGTGTATGTATATACATATATGTATATGTGTATATACATACACACATACACAGACATCTCACTTCTCCCACTCATCTCTGGAATCGCACAACTATTTGGTTTTAATATGGTGGCTCATATTGTTCTTGTCCTCTATCCACTGCATTTTCTACCAATAGACCAGACGGGGACCAGAAGTGAAATAATGATTTATTTCATTAGGATAAGGTAGAAAAGGAAACAGGATAAAATCAAGCAGCAGAATTTTTCTCAGTCCCTTTTCCCTCTTCCTCTGTCCTTCCCTCTTTCCCTCTTTACACAAATAGCTGCCATCTTCCATAGCCTTTCACATTGGTGGTGAAATAGGAACAACTGTTTTGATAATTCTGACTCTCCCATGGTGAAGGGTTCCGGCCTTAGGGTCATCTGCCTCCTGATGCAGCTTGGAAAGCCTTTCAGCCTCCTGTCTCTGTTTTCTATTGTACCTTGTTGGGATCCCAGCATTTTTTTGAGCCTTGGCTTCACCCTGCATCTGCTCTTGTCAAGGCTGAGAAGCTCTCCACTTAACTACCCCGTTGCCATTGCCACCTTCTTCCACTGCTGTGCCCACTGGGGAAGTGTTACTGTTCTTTCAGAGTGGAACCATCCCTGACACATACCTTGCACCAGTCAGCACATCTTCAACTCTGTTGATAATTAGCAGTCCCACCCACAGTCTCTGCTTCCAAAAGGGGTCTTTATGGCAGCTTGGGGGATTTTTATTCACTACTCTCTGAGGAAGGTCCCCCAGGCTTTAGCTCTAGGAAAGCTAGTATGAATGAACACCATTGATGACTTCCTGGCTTTAATTAAGGTTTAGGCAGTTTATCTCTTTCTGAAGGCGAGGATAAACACTCACAGGCCTTTACTTATGTCCATTCAATTCCAATCATATTCTCTACATTAGCTCAATGGACTGATCAGTACTCAGGTTGAAATTACAAGGTGCTGGAAATGACTATGTTAGCAAGACTTTCAAGCTTAGAGAGTTCTTTTTTTGGAAGGACACGTAGGATCAGGTAGAAATCAGGATCTCTGGGATATGTTTCTGGGAGTCTTGAGGTAGTGCAGTCCCTATTATTCAGCATAACCAGTCCTGAATCTCAGCTTCCTGTACTCAGAGGTATATTGTAGGCCCCAATTGATATCAAAGGTAATAGGAGATAGGCAGTGTATCATTCCAAAGTACTGAGCTGGACCACTTATGTTTGCTTTTCATTCCACTTACACTTTCACTGGAGGAAGACGTGCATACAAGGGCAATGCCAGCTACCCTAGGTACATCACTTGTGGTGGTGCTGCTGCTGCTGGTGGTAAAGGTTCAGGTTCCAAGAAGGTCCTATCCCAAGTTGAATATCCTGGGGTGCTAACTCCATATTAGTCCTATGTCTGGCACTTGTAATAATTCCTAGGTCAATGAGGAAAAGTGGGTTACTTTCCTAACTTATTCTGGGTAGGCAGAAGTGTATATAAATCAACAAATCTTTCTATTACTAATTGACAGGATGAGGGCTCTATTCAAGAGAAGAGAAACCATTTGTTACCATCATCTATCATCCCCCAAAGAAGTGGGTTGGACATGAGTGCCAATAAATCTACTCCCTGCCTGAGTACATGATTTATCTTTCTTAAGGTAGCCTTGTACAAAAAATCTTCAGGATAGAGTGGGGGCTACAGCAGGTAGGTAGGGGTTTGATCTCTGTGGAGGAAGGGAAGGGTACATGAGCTAAAAGAAACTAGTTTATGAAAAGCTGGAAACTAAGCAAAAAAAGTAAAATTCAAACAACAGTACATGACTATTACTTGAGTTCCTAATGCAATTAATCATAATTTTTGTCCTCTATAGTCCATGTTATCAGTAAGTGGCCTTTTTAATGACCTGAAGCTTTATTAAGCACCCAGAAAGCAATGACAACTCTTTCCAGACATTCTTGATGCTAAGGGAAAAATTTTGCTTCCTTCTCCTCCTCCCCCTTATACTAACATTTATGTAACCCTGTACAGTGCTTTCTTCACACTGACTCAGTGAGAAAGGTAGTAGTTACATTATCATTCCTATTTTTGAAAGTATAAAGAGGTGAAAAAAAAAGAAAGCTGGCCTAGGGAGGTATTGCTATGGGTAAAGTGAGATAAAGGTCAACTGCATTTCAGAATTCTTTAGCCAATTTAGCCATTGCTATTTTGCTTAGTCAAGACAAGCTTATGGAATGAGGTTTTTTTTTATATCACAATTTCTCTTAATCCCTTTTCTGATTGAGGAAGTGCAGCCTGGGGTAAATTTACTTCAGTGGGAGGGTATGATAAGAGCTCAGAACTGATACTTAGGATGGGCTTCTGAATATAAGTTAGGTGACAGTTGAATTGAGAGACCCAGAGGACTCAACAGTTTGGGTTAGTTCAGAGAAGCAGTTAACAGAAGAGTTCTAATGGCAGAACTGTTCTCACCTGGGCCTCTGGGCCTTCTGGTGCAGCTCAGCTGAGAAAGAGAAAAGCTTCTTAGCTACTGATTGAGAGATGGCTAGGGAAGCTGGGAGAGATTCACAGCTATTGGTGGAAAAACTTGGCATAGAACTGAAGAAAGATTCATAGCTATTGGTGGAAAGAACTGATTAACTGTGCTACAAAAAGCTCCTATAGGCTGACAACTCTGAAAGAGATCTGGATCAAAGATTAATGACAATTGGCTGCTGATGCTGAATGAAGACAGCTGTAGACTTCTTTACAGGGAAAGGCTTACCAATCACAGCACCTCCAGTAGATTGAGGACTGTGTTTACAAGTCCTTCAGAAGATAGCACCTGAGCTGAAGACTCTGTGGGCTGTGCAAGTAAGGAAACTGAAGTTTTAATGGTCAAATGTTTTTTCAAAGAGCATATGGCTAGAAGGTGGAAGAAGAAGGACTAAAACTAAGGTTTCTAAGACCAGTGTTTTTGTCAATACACAATTCTGCCTTGATAATCATCTTTCTCCAATGGATTTATTTTCCTATCAAGTTCTCACTTTACCTGTATGAAGGGATTAATATTTGTCAGCTAAGGAAATGGAGAAGAAGTGATTTGCCAAGTAGATTTTGGAGTAGATAGAAATCATTATGAAGTCTATAGGTTGCCTGTCTGTAGACAGACCTCAGAGCTAAAAACTCTGAATTCATTAGGGCAGACTTTGTATAAAGCCATGGCCTCTCACTATAGAGGACTTTTTGTGTGTTCCACAGAATATTTAAAAATCTCATCATTTAAGCCCATATAGAGGTGACAGTTATTGAATCATACAGCAGCAAGGTCACGATTTTATCATAGAATACCTTCCTTACTATGCATGAATTCAAGGGACTAATGTCTTCCTGCCCAAATGCTACAAGTAGTATAATACAGAATATAGACTACAGGTGCTGTATAATCTTTCTCCCTCAAATGCCAGGAAGTAAAATTCAAATTGCAGAATGTCTAATATTATCTTTTGCTCTTGAATTGTGGGTTTTTTTTTTTAACACAAATGATTTTAAACCCAAACTAATTGCTGCTATTATAAGACATGCAAAAGATTTGTCTTATTTTTTCAGATCTATTCCTGTGGCATCACTCTCACTTCTCTGACCTTCAGATTCCTTACCTATAAAAGGAAAATGTATGTGTGTGTGTGTGTGTGTGTGTGTGTGTGTGTGTGTGTGTATAAAATCTTGGACAAGTCCCTTCCCATTCCTGGGGTGTGTGTGTGTGTGTATTTTCTCACTTTATAAAATCAGGGTGTTGGAGTAGATGATCCCTCAAAGCTCCCTTTCATCTATGAGCTGAAAACCTCCAAGTTTCCTTCAATTTCTAATACTGTAATTACATGATAATTGGGGGTGGGAGTGGGAACAAGAATTTCAAGCATTTATTAAGGGCCTACTAGTGCTAGACATGCTGCTAAATCATCACAATAACCCTGGGTTATTATGCTATTATGATCCCCATTTTATAGTGGAGAAAACTGAGTTAAGATAGAAGTTAAGTGATTTGCCTAGTGCCACACAGCTAGTAAAAGTCTGAGGCCAGAATGGAATGCGGTTCTTCCTGACTCCAGGCTCAGTGATCTATCCACTGAATCACCTAGGTGCTTCATGGTCAAGATATTATGTCTAGAGTCATCTTTTACATGAATTGGAGGAGGTGGAAGCTGGAGCCATGCGGAAATCCTGTTTCTACTCCGCCATCTTGACTCTGTCCCTAAATTATAAATTTTTTGTATGATTTTTTTTTGTTGCTTTTTTTGGAGGGCAATTGGGGTTAAGTGACTTGCCCAAAGTCACATGGCTAGTAAGTGGGTCAGGTGTCTGAGACTGAATTTGAAATCAAGTCCTCCTGACTCCAGGGCCGGGGCTTTATTCATTGTGCCACCTAACTATCCATGGTCAAGATATTACAAAGGAACATTTTGAAAAAGAGAGATATATCTTTGTATCCTCAGTGTCTGGAAGAGGGCCTCAAACAAAGTAGGAGTTTATGAAATGCTTGTTTAAATGGATTAGAAGTCAATAGCAGTTTGCATTTGGATTTTAGAACACCCGGTTTTGGAGTCAAGGAATATTTTTGTAATTTATTTGCTGATAAAGAATCTTGATCAGTCCATTCTTCATTTCCCCTATCAATAATATGATGTGGGAGGGGCAGCAGACATCTTGTTACAGGCCATATTCTTGTTTAGATAAAAATGTATAGAAGGAAGAAGTAGATGACAAGGTATAAACATACAGCTGAGTAGTAGGATCAGTTGTCCTTCTCTCATCTATTTTTAACTATGTTAGAGAATTAAAAAAAAATGATCAATTAAATTACCAACAAAGAATCAAGAAAGAAGCCATTGATGCAGCAGTGCCCATTTACTGTGCATGATCTAGTTCATGCTTTCATGTCTAATGCCATCATATGCACTTCTCTGTATACTTACCTTGAAGTATAGTTCATAGTCCATTAATTTCCAGGTACTTATGTTACCAAATGTTTATTCAGAAAATAATTAAACAATAAAATTAAAAACAAAAACCTAACCAATTAATTCTTTGTCCCAACCTCTAGTCCAAGTTGTTCTTTGAATTTGAAAACATTAAAATAAAGATCATTTAAATCAGTGGAATTTAAGAAAATGAAGAATGACCTGAGCTCGTTCTCCCACCCTCCTTCTCTCTCTTTCTCTCTCTCTCTCTCTCTCTCTCTCTCTCTCTCTCTCTCTCTCTCTTTCTTTCTATTTGTAGATCTGTGATTCTGTATCTGTTGTCTCTGTTTCTCTCTCTGTCTTTGTCTCTCTGTCTCTGTCACACATACACATACACACACACACACACACACACACATACACACACACACACACCCCACCACCCCACCAGCAGCAGCCTCCCATGAATAATCTGTTCTAGCAAGCAACCACGATGTTTACTGCTGTTATAGCCATGGCAGTAATTCTCGGGTGACTATTTTAGGCACTCTGCTCAGTTTTGTTTTATGGGTCAAAAGTACAAAGGGCATTTAAATTGTAGGCATGGAAATCAACAATTGGCTACAAGGTCAAGCAACTAATTGTTGTGTTTCAAATTACTGAATTTTTCATGCAGAGAGGTACATTTATAATTTCAATGTGGCTAAAATTTAGTTATCTGAAATTAACTTGCTTAAAGCAAAATTACAAAATCTTAACTTACGGGGGAAAAGTTACATTACAGCTTTTCATATTTTCTTCTACCATCTGTTTCAGTAAATGTGTTGTCTTTTTATTTAATTTTGATTTCCAAGATTTTTTTTTATTTGTGTGTGTGTGTGTGTGTGTGTGTGTGTGTGTGTGTGTGTGTGTGTTTGTCTGACCTAAAATGCCTCTTTCCTGGGAAAAGAGAAACATCCTTTAAGCAAATTTCATTTGGAACTTGACATTGTGGGCATATGTTTATCTAAACAATTGTTTTTGACTTTGATTAGGTCTGTTCTACCCATGCCATAGTCATGAAAATAAATGCTGGCCAACTTGTCGGGATACTAAAAGAAATCAAGACTGCCCTAGGAAAATCAGACAATGGGTATTAATGACAGTTTATATTTATGGATGTCTATCCTATTTGTTTTATATTTGTAGGAAACTGATGGTATTTGCTACCAGTGGTTACCTGTGTTCTTTTTAGCCTCATTATTTAGGGAACACCTGAAGGTGGTGAGACTGGTTGTAGAAGAGTAGAGGTTATTGTTATCTGAAACAAGGCACAAATTGGAAACCACATAAAAATGGTGTCCCTGACAACTTTAGAATGGATAGGTCCTAGCAGAAGGGTTAAGAGTAATAGTGTTGACTGTGTTTTGTGACATGATCACTGGCCCCAAGAAACAACCAAATTCTTCTTATTTCAACTAACATCAACAAATTTTGTTTTTTCACCCTTTGGTAACATTTGTCATTATCCTGGTTTGATCTCACAAAAAGGGTCAGGCAATGGGCAAGTCCCACATTCCCCCATGATGGTCATGTACCTCACTCTACGTAATAGGACTCCTAGACCCAGTAGGGCTTCTTAAACTGTGGGTGGCATCACCACTCAAAGTTTAAGAAGTGCTGAAGGATTCACAAGTAGAAAAAGTTTAAGAAGTCCTGTGAAAAGTACCAAATTCTCCATGGTTCTCAGAAACAGGGTAAACTTCTCTATTGTAGATCCTTCTCCCAACTAGATCCACCATCTCACCAGTCCATGGGGTATGTGGTTAGCACAAATTTACCCAATGAGTTCTGAACCTCCACTTCCTGGCAGAGCCCTGCCTCCTTCCCCCGAACTTTCCACATGTCACTAAGTCCTGGTCATATGGCTGTGGTGGAAATTTGACTGTATAGGGTGTTTTGGTCTTTGTATAGAAACAATAGAAAGGCAGTATCATGTGGCGGAGAAAAAATATGGCCCCAGAGTCCGTAAAACCTTAGTTCATCTCTGGCTCCTGGTACAGACTGGCCACGAAGCCCTATGTCAATCATATCCCTTCTCAATAACTCCTAAAAAGTATTTACCTCTGCAATTTGAAGGTTAGGTGCTGACATGCACTTGTAGAAAGCATTCCTCAATCAAGAGTTCTCAATAGGATGGGATTCATAGGTGCTGTAATAATTTAATGGAATCAATAATAGGAATAAACAATATATAATAAAGAACTCATACATATCTATGTATATATAGTCACATAGTTACATGCATGCATATATTTACTTAGGTATACACACATGTATATTCACAGATGCATACACAACTACCTATGTACACACATATGTGTATGTGTATACATACATACATATATACACACATACACATATATCAGTGACACGATCAGTTAAGGTAGTAGTTTTCTTTCTTTTCAGGAGATGTAACTTCATGTGCCACCTTCACTACATACACACCATCCTTTAATTTTGTCTGAATCATTTTGGCATGTGTGCACATACACATACACAATATACATATACACAAACATATAACATCTATCCATCCATATATACATGCATACATACCTATGATGCAAAGAAACCTGGACAGCCTAGTGAACAATCCCTACCTTCATCTATTAGTCTAATATACCTCAAACACTTTTATTTGCTATTGTAATAGAAAGTCTTATTTCTCAATTGAGACTCAATCTTTAGTGTGTGACTTCTACCTTGCTTATTCTTTTATTTGCCAAGAGTCCTGAAGTCTGAGCATTCTTGTTTAAAAACTGCTTGAGATGTAGCAGCAAGGCAGGTCCTGTGAGTATTGTGACTCTGCCCTCCCCAAACTGCCAGGGTCATAGGACATACTCAAATGAGAATTTTCTGTAACTGTGAGCATTTGCCTCTGATTTATTTCTAATTCCCTATCTATATTCTTGTCCCATTCTCTTGCTCCTAATTAACCAAAGGTGATGAACTGCTTTGAGTTCCACTTTTGGAGTCAAATTCACGCATCTGTCCTTTTTTCACACAACTTGCAAACTAGGGCATCAGGGCCAACTCTTAGGCAATGTTTACAGTACAGGATAAAATCAGTATCTCAGAGGGAAAGGCCCACTTGGTCTTGTTATGTAAAAGTCATACATTAATATATTTACATATATATGTATGTATACACACATATGTATTTCATTGCCACCTATGTGGCATTCATATCAATTGATAGTTTTTAACGATAGATCCAATAGCAGCCTACATGTCTTTCTTACTGAAATCTGACATGGATTTTATAGATTTATTCCCTTTTTCCTTTTAGAAAAGATAAATTTGTACCATCTTTTGTTTAGACCTTACCTACATTTCCCATTATGTCCCTCAATATCTTCCCAGGGATCCATCCCTTATATTAAAAAAAAAAAAGAAAGAAAAAGAGTAATAAAAGGGAAAAATGTACTATAAAACTCACCATGTATGAAAAATGTCTGATGTTATAAGTTGTGCTCCCCCTCCATGGTTCTCCACTTCTGAAAAGAACTGAGGAAAGTTATCTTCTCATACTTTTTTTTGTGGGGAGGGGGGTGGAGAAGGCTTGGCCAAAAGAATTTTGAAGCTTTTGGTTTTGAATATTTTGTTGTTATTTTCTTTCTTTTTACATTGTTTTAATCATTGTGCATATTGACTTCCTTATTCTGAATATTTAATTTTATATCAGTTCTTATAAGTCTTTTATTGCTTCTCTGTAGTCATAGTGTTCATTATTTCTTGAAGCACAGTCATGTTCTATTACATTCAAATATTGAAACCTGTTTATGGAGAAGGAAATGGCCAACCATTCCAGTATCTTTGCCAAGAAAATACCAAGTGGAAGCATGAAGAGTTGGACATGACTGAAAAACTACTGAACAACAAAATCACAACTTGTTTAGATGCTCCCAACTCAATAGGCATCTACTTTATTTCTAATTCTTCAGTATATGGATTTATTTTCTAACTGATTTCAACATGTAATTTATTCTAGTGGTCATGTCTCCATTGCTTTCTAGGATGTTGCCTCATCTCTGCAGTTTTTTCCCTTTGGGTTGCATGATCTACCCTTTGGTTTTTGTCCTTAGTGTTAGGGATAAAAATACACCTAAGTTTATTAGAAAGCAAGTCCACTTTAATTCTACCATCTGTCTGTAATACTTGGGTCATGGTCACCAGCTGTAGCAAAATTCTTGATCTAAAATAGAAGTGAGACAATTGCTTGCATGTTGTTCCAACTGCAAACCTGGTCTGGCCAAATCTGTAGACTCTGAAGAACCATACATTTTTGCAGACTTCACAGCTGAACTAAGTAAAGGTTTAAGTTACTTAAGAGGACAGTTCCCATCTGTCAGTTATAGAACTTGCTGATACCTACACTGTTCATTAGTCATTAATGCCCACTAATTAGAATCATAAAATTTTTGAGGGGCAAGGAACCTTAGAAGCCATCTAGTTGAATACCCTCATTTTACAGATGAGGAAATTCAGGACTAGGGAACTCAATTTAATTAAATTCAATAAGCATTTATTAAGTATTTACTATGGGCTCTATACCATCCCACTTTATGACATCATCAGCTTACATGAGTTCAATTATTATCTTTTTGCACATTATTTTCAGATATATTTCTCTAGTCCTAATTTCTCTCTCGATCTTTAGTCTCATCTCACACCTGCCTTGGACATCTTGAACTGGATGTCCTGGGGACATCTAAAACACGGTATATCCAAAACAGTATTGTCACTGTCTTGCCCCACTTCCCAACATTGTTGCTATATGCACTTCCCTGTTAATGTTGAGGGCATCACCATTCTCTAGTTATCCAAGTTTGCAGCCTTAATGTCACCCTTTATTCCTCACTGACTATTCCCTCCACATCTCCAATCTGTTGCTTTCTATCTTTACATCTTCTCCATTTACTTGCTAATCCAGCTATATTGGTCATTTTTTTGTTCCTCACATGGCACTCAATGTTCTGACTATATCTTTTCACTGTCTGTTCCCCATACCTTTAATGCTCTCCCTCCTCACCTCTGCCTCTTGACTTCCCTTGCTTCCTTTAAGACACAACTCAAATTCGACCTTTCCACGTTAGGTAATGTTCATATTCCCCAATATGAATGTACCCTATTTGAATATGTTCCAGTACCATGTGAATGGGAGCTACCACCTTTGATTAAATGAATAGCCAGAAAAGGTTGCATATTCAAAGCTGACAGACTGAAAGGGCCTCTTTCTCTTTTCCCATACATTGTGTACAGAGGGTAAAGATTACAATTCACTGCCAGCATACACTCTGTACTGAACTGGTGAGTGGAAAAGGACTTCATTCCCCTACTCTCCCTTTGGCTTTGAGAAATGGGCCTGGGCTTTCAGTTTCCACTCTGTTTTGTTTGTCTTCTCAGTTTCAGGAAGCAATACCCACCAGATCTGGGAGCCCAAGCCATGGTGAACATGGAGTCAGAATTCCAGGTGGGATGTTGCAGCCAGTCAGCCCAGCTCAAAAGACCAGAGAAGCTAGGATGCCTGGTACTTAATCCCAAGGGCATTTTGGAACTGGGGATTGTGTTCTATAGGAACTGAGTTAAGCTATGAATAAGATCCTTTTTTCTTTCTCAGACTGAGGTGGTAGTGGAAAGGATTTATGCCTCTCATGTAATGCGGAATATGTTCTTATATTCATATGCCTTTTGAATAAAATAATCCTTTGTAAAAACTAATCTAATTATTACTGGATAAATGGAACTGGGTACAGGGACCCCCTAACCTCCACATACACTTAAGGTAACACCATTAGTGGGGGGTATAAGTCATTAGCAGAGAGCCTAGACACTCCTTAACCACTCTTAACAATGCCAGAAAACCCTGGAAGAGGGGTGAAGTGTAACATTCCTGACCTTCAGGCAGTGGGGCGAGGGTTACATATGTGTAACTTTCTTCTTCTTCTCCTTCTTCTTCTTCTTCTCCTCTTTCCTGTTTATTATTAGAATATGAGATCCTTGAGAGCAGAGACTGTGTTTTTACCTTTTTTTGCATTCCCAAATGCTTAGTACAGTGCCTGACACCTAGTTGTTATTTGTCCTTTCTTTCTTTCTTTCTTTCTTTCTTTCTTTCTTTCTTTCTTTCTTTCTTTCTTTCTTTCTTTCTTTCTTTCTTTCTTTCTTTCTTTCTTTCTTTCTTCCTTCCTTCCTTCCTTCCTTCCTTCCTTCCTTCCTTCCTTCCTTCCTTCCTTCCTTCCTTCCTTCCTTCCTTCCTTTCTCTCTTTCTTTCTTTCTTTCTTCCTTCCTTCCTTCCTTCCTTCCTTCCTTCCTTCCTTCCTTCCTTCCTTTCTTTCTTTCTTTCTTTCTTTCTTTCTTTCTTTCTTTCTTTCTTTCTTTCTTTCTTTCTTTCTTTCTTTCTTTCTTTCTTTCTTTCTTTCTTTCTCTTTCTTTTTCATTAAATTTTATGTTTCCATCATTCATTTCCACAAGATTTTGAGTTACAAATGTTCTCCCCATCTTTCCCCTACCCACTACCCCAAAACAGAGATCCCACTGTATGCTCTCTCCTATATCTTCTACCATGCCCCCTCCAACATTCCAGTAGGGCAAGCTGGATCTCTATACCTCAGTGCCTGTGTATCTTATTTCCCAGTTGCATGCAAAAATAATAATAATATATTTTTAAAAACATTTTATTTTAAAACTTTGAATTCCAGATTCTTTCCTTTCCTCCCCTGTCACCCACCCTTACTGGGAAGATAAGCAATTCAATATAGGTTGTACATGTGTAGCTATGCAAAGCATTTCCATAGTGGATATATTGTGAAAGATTGACCATATTTCCCTCCATCCTATCCCAACCCCCACTTGTTTTATTCTCTACTTTGGCCCTGTCCCTTTTCAAAAGTGTGTCCTTCCTACCACCCCCCAACCTGTTCTCCCCTCCATCATCCTCTCTCTCATCCCCTTCCCCCCTACTCTCCTGTAGGGCAAGATACCCTATTTAGTTTGTATGTCATTCCCTCCCTAGGTCAAATTCAGTGAGAGTAAGGTTGACTCATTCCCTTTTGCCTTCCTGTTCTTCCCCTCCACTGTAACAGTTTTCCCTTGCTTCTTTTATGTAAGATAATTTACTGCATTCTGTCTCACCCCTGTAATGGTAATGTAATTTTGAATTGAAGATCCCATTGTGTTGGCAAAAGTAGCAGGTACTTAGCACTTAGTAACTGATCAAGCCTCTGTTGGGGGAACAGAAGGTATGAACTCCTGTCTCCTGTTGCTGATGTAACAGGAAGGGGTTGGGTGAAACAAGAAGCTAATGTTGTGTGTATGTAAGAAAAGCCTCAGAGAGGCACAGTCAGAATTTTCTTGAGACTAGCATCTGGTGGCAGAGCAGCTACAGAAGAGAGAATGGAGAACTGAGCCAGAATTTCCTGAGAACTTGTGGTGGTGGAGCTTCTTCTGAATGGGATTCCAGGAGCCAGGAGCCCAGGAGCCAGGAGCCAGGAGCCCAGGAGCCCAGGAGCCCAGGAGCCAGGATCCCAGGTGACTGAGGAAGCATGACTGGGATACTGAGACTTTGTTTGTGGCTTGGTTGAGCCTTGAATTCCCTGGAGCAGAAATGGTGAAGGAGCTTACATGGACCAGACTCTGTGAACACCAGTATGGAGCAGGACCTGCCCAGAGAGCTGGTCAAGGAACTGGGAGCTGTCTGCCATTGAACCCAGGTGACAGTCTGGTGAATCCAGGTAGAATCTGGGACCATGGAGGGGGATCCAGGGAATCTGAGAACAGGCCCCAAGTCAAGATAAAAAGACCTCTCCTTGGGTACTGAGTAATTATGAGATTATAGTTTACTAGTGACCTAAGGGGTGGAGGGTTTTGTGTATGATACTGAGTAACTGATTGCTGAATAAGTGACAGATTGAGTTAATCAAGACTTTGCCCCAAGAGTAGAAGACTTTAACTAATGTACTTCGAGAAGTTGTAATATTGTGAATGCTGTAGCTTGATTTTTTGTGCAAGTTCTGCTTTGATTTGTTATGGAATAAATAGAGTGATCACTATACTGTGTAATCAGAACCTAAAAAGCTGTTCACAGTAGCATTCTTCTGGAAAGCTTCTGTGCATGGCATTACAACCCCATCTCCTCTCATTATACTCCTCTCTAACCTCTCAATTTCCCCTCTGTCTGTGTATACCTGTGCACATATATATGCACACTCACATATGTATTCACACACCCACATATCCACCTCTATAGACATATGTATGTATGTATATGTATAAGTATGTGTGTGTATATATATATATATATATGCACACACATTTATATTCCCTTCAACTATTCTCATACTGAGAAAAGTTTCATAAGTTACAATTATTGTTTTTCCATGTAAAAATGTAGATAGTTCAACTTTGATAAGTTCCTTATGATTTCTTTTCCCTGTTTATTTTCTCATGCTTCTCTTGCTTCTTGTATCTGAATGTCCAATTTTCTATTCAACTCAGATTTTTTTCATAAAGAATGCTTGAAAGTTCTCTATTTCTTTGAATGACCATATTTTCCCCTGAAACATGATACTCAGTTTTGCTGGATAGGTAATTCTTGATTTTAATCCCAGATCCTTTGACCTCCAGAATATAATATTCCAGGCCCTTTGATCCCTCAGTGTAGAAGCTCCTAGATCCTGTGTTATCCTGATTGTATTTCCACAATATTCAAATTGTTTTTTCTTGGCTGCTTATAATATTTTCTCCTTGATTGGGGAATTCCAGAACCTGGCTTTAATATTCCTAGGAGTTTTCTTTTTGGGATCTTTTCCAAGAGGTGATTGATAGAGTCTTTCAACTTCTATTTTGCCTTCTGGTTCTAAAACATCAGGGAAATTTTACTTGAGAATTTCTTGAAGGATGATTTCTAGGTTTTTTTTTATTATGGCTTTCAGGTAGTCCAATAATTTTTAAATTATCTCTCCTGGATCTATTTTCCAGGTCAGTGGTTTTTCCAATGAGATGTTTCATATTGCTTTCTATTTTTTCACTTGTTTGGATCTGTTTAATAGTATCTTGATTTCTCATAGAGTCACTAGCTTCCATTTGCTCTGATCCAATTCTGAAGGAATTATTCTCTTCAGTGAGCTTTTGAAATTCTTTTTCAATCTGGCAAATTTGGCTTTTTAAGGCATTCTTCTCCTCATTGGCTTTTTGAGCCTCTTTTGCCATTTGAGTTAGTCTATTTTTTAAGGTATTATTTTCCTCAGTGAGGTTGCTGACTCTCTTTTCATAATTTTCTTGCATAATTCTCATTTCTCTTCCCAATTTTTCTTCCACTTCTCTTATTTGCTTTTCAAAATCCTTCTTAAGCTCTTCTATGACCTGTAACCAGTTCATATTTTTTCTTGGAAGCTTTTGGCACAGAAGTTCTGACTTGGCTGTCTTCCTCCTGTTCCATGCTTTGATCCTTTTTGTCCCCCCATAAGGAGTCTAAAGTCAGATTGCTGTGCTTGCTTTGCCTCCTTTGCTTGCTCATGTTGCCACTCAATTACTTGACTTTTGAATGTTTTGCCACAGTAGAACTCTACTTCCAGGGAGGAGAGCTTTGTCCCAAATCACTGGGGTTTTCTCAGATTCCAGAGCTATTAGTTGGGTGCCCTCTTAGAGGCCTCCACTGTCTGTGGCACTCTGGTGATGCACCTGGGGACCCCCACCTGAGACAGTGATCCAGATCCAAGCAGGTTAAAGCAAGAGTGATTCCCCTCAGACTGGTTGCTTTGTCCCCCTACAATCTGCAGGCCAGGAGTTCTGAAGCAGCCATGCAGTGGTGGCCACTACCCCTCAGTTGCTTCTCCCTCTGGGGGCAGAGGCTGGACCACCCTCCTGGACCCCTTTTTCCCACAAATTCCACACTGACATCCCACTTTGTCTTTGGAATTTATGGGTCCATAATTCTGGAAACTGCCACAACTTCTGGTGATCCACTCTCTCAAAGTCCCTCCAGCTGTGACTGGTAGGGATACCCTGGGGTTTAAACCACAGACTCATGCAGGGCTAGTCTTGGCTCCCAGTACCTTCCTGTCCACCTGCCAGGCTATCTTCAGTGGGAGGTTTGTTTGTCTCTGTCACTTTGTGGGTTCTGTAGCCCTAAAGTTTGTTTAGAGTAATTTTTTTATAAGTATTTGAGGTGGTTATGGAAGGGGCATATGGAGTTTTCCTACTTCTATGCTGCCATCTTGGCTCCACTCCTGTCTTTTATTTCTGCATGAGTAATGACATCATGGGTGAAGTCTTGACTTCTATGTGAATTGGATTTAAACTGGACAGAGTTGCACAAAGTCTGCCTCACTCTCTTCCTGAGTCATCAAATTCCAGTGGAAAGACAAAAGTCAGGACAACTGGCAATGGCCTGGGATTCAGTGGATGGCCTTGACATCTTTGATGTTTGATGAAGCTTTAAGTGCTCTCCAATGCCCATTTTAGCTGCCTTCATGACTGTTGGAACAAATTGTCCCCATTTGCCCATTCTGCTGGAGAAAGTATTCATATGCTTGGGATGGGACCCTTCTCCTCCCCCTTCCATCCCCCCCACCAGCTCACCAGTGGATTCATGGCCCTTTTGGTTGCTTTCAGCTTGGTTTAGTCACTCTGCTGAGAAGATTTACTGGGGTGTGGCTGCTGTGCATGCTACAACTACTTGGAGCCAAAGATGAGATTTGGGTGAATTAGGTGGACAACATATCTTTGAGAAGAAAACCCCAAATAGGTTCAACAAAGAATCAGATATGACTGAAATAACAAAAAAACAAACACAATGGAGGAGAAAACATGCAAAAAGGTTGTATACACTATATATATATATATATATATATATATATATATATGCATACACACACACACACACACACATATATATATATATACACGTCATATAATATAAATGGAAGGTAATATTAGAAGGAAATCACTAGTAAAAGGGGGAAGAAAGGGGCAGAAAAGCCCTCCTGCAAAAGGTGGGATTTACCAATCTTTCTTCTCTCCTCTAGATTCTGACATAGCCACTCTCCCTTTCCTTTTAGCAGAGCACTCTCAACCTCAGTCTTTACTTAGAAAACAGTTATAAGAATAAGAGCTATTCCCCAATTGATCAACTGTTATGAATAGGCAGTTTTCAGATCATTTGGGGTTTTCTTGGCAAAATACTGGAGTGGTTTGCCATTTCCTTCTCCAGTTCATTCTACAGATGAGGAACTGAGGCAAATAGAGTTAACTGACTTGCCCAGGGTTACATAGTTATTATGTTTCTGGGTCAGCTTTGAACTCAGCCCTTACTGACACTGGGACTGAGAATCCACTGTGACACCTCAACGCCCTAAGCTATTAATAGTCTTATGGGAAAAAAAATCTAGATTACTAACAGACAAATGAAGGTTAAAACAAACTTATTTTCCATCTTATACTCATTAGATTGGCAAAGTCAACAAAAAAAAGAAAATGACAAATACTGGAAGGACTGTAGGAAAACAAGTGCATTAATACACTATTGATAGAGAAGATCAATTGGACCCTAGGTCCAAAAACGTTAATCAACTGTGTATACCCTTTGACTCAACAATACCACTATAAAGTACGTACCCTAAAAGACCAAATCAAGGAGTAAAACAACCTATATGTACAAAAATATTCATAGTAGTCCTTATTTGCATTGGCAAAGAATGGGAAACTGAGGTAATGCCTATCAATTGAGGAATGCTCGGACAAATTGTAGTATGTGAGTATGATGGAAATGATGAAAGGAATTTTGTCAGAGAAATATAGGACCATTTATATGAACTGATGAAAAGTAAAACGGGAAGAGCCTGAAAAACAATTTGTACAACAACAATATTGTAAAGTAAAAAGAAGTGTGAAAGGTTTGGGAATTCTGATTAGCACAATGAACAATGACAGTTCCAGAGGACTCATGATAAAACATGTTACCTCTTGACAGAGAAGTGCTAGCCTGATTGTAGATTGAGACAAAATTATGTCTCTATAATATGTATATATTGGTATACACAATAATACATACATATATTTGCGTGTATATATATAGACACATACACACATATGCATGTATATATAAACATATGCACATATACACATCCATCCATCCATTTTTAACATGGTGAATATAGACATTTTTTTTTGCTTGACTGTACATATTTGTAACAGGTTTTGTTTTTCTTGCTTTCTTGAGAATGCAAGTGAAGAATAGGGGGAACATTTGGGAATAAATATAGTAAATTCAGTTTTAGACATGTTGATTTTAAGATGCCAATAGGGCATAGAGTTGGAAATGATCAATATATAGTTGGTATTGCAATTCAAGAGAAAAACATAGATTTGGAAGTCACCTACATAGAAGTGATAGGGATGTGATAATACCACCAAGAGAGAAAAGGCCTTAGGGTATACCACACATAGGAGTGGAAGAGAGGGGAAAAAGGAGAGAAGGCAGATCTTTGTTTAGAAAATATATATAATAACATTAAAAAAAAAAGAAAACAGAGGGCATTCACTGGTACCTATCTTTCCCCCTATTTGATATCTCAAAGGCTCTTACATCAATCCTTGTTCTTTCCTCCACTAATCTTGTCTCTAATGAAATATAGCCTATTTCCTAAGAGAGGTAGCATATCATATTGGGGAAAATGCCCCCGTTCCTCCCCCCTCTGCTAAATTGGGATCCAGAGGACCTGGATTCAGATCCCAGCTTAGGCCCTTAACAGCTGTGAGATTTTGGGCAAGTCATAACCTTTCTGAGCCTTAACTTCCTATGCTATAGCATCATTTCCATGACTATTTCCTCTACTTGCCCCATTGATTCCATCCCCTATGGTGTCATGTTCTCTGAGAACTTGCCCTTTCAATCATCTCCTCCTCTCTTTCTCCCCAATTTTCAGTCTCTCTGTACTAGCTCTTTCACTGCTGCCTACACACATGCTGGGCACTTGGAGTTTTCCCTATGCTTAAAAATCCTTCACTTGACCCTCCCATCTGCTCAACTTATCTTTCTCGAATTCTCTTCCTTTCATAGCCAAAATCCCAGAAAAAGCTGCCTACGCTTTTTGCTTCTGCTTCTCTCACTCACTTCCCAACTCCTTGCAATCTGGTTTCTAATCTCATCACACAACTTAAGCTCATATTTCCAAAGTTACCCCAAAATTTATAGATGCATCTGATGGCTTCTTTTTAGTCTTCATCCTTGTTGACCTGTCTGTACTATATAACACTGTCGAGCATCAACTCATTCTTGATTGTCTCTCCTCCCCGGATTTTCATGCCAGCCTGGTTCTCTTCTTCCCAGTTTGGCAATCTCCTCTGATGGATCATCATGCCTCTCCTCCCTTATGTGTGGTGTATGCCAAGACTCTCTCCAGGGCTATTTTTCTCTATTAGTGATATCATTAGATCTTTATCACCTCTATGTAGGCAACTTCCAGTTCTATACATTCAGTCTTAGAGGTTCTCTTGAATTCCACTCCTTTCACCCAATTGATCACTTCCAATTGAATGCTTTATATGCATCTTAAATTCAACATGTCCAAAACTGAGTTCACTATATTTCTTCCCAAATATTTCCCCTCTTCTTAACGTCCCTGTTTTAACTGATGTCATCACCCTCATGGTAGTTACTCAGATTTGCCAGCTATGAGACTTACTGGACTCTTTCTTGTCCCTTACTACTGTTCTTCCATTGTTAAATCTCATTGTTTTAACCCTTATGGCATCTCTAACATCTTTTTCTTTCTTACTACTTATGTGACCATAACCCTAGTTTAGGTCGTTTTCACTTCTTGCTTGGGCTATTTTAATAATTTTCCTCATTCCTGTCTATTCTCTCCCATCTCCAATCTCTCCCCTCAGAAAGCTGCCAAATTCATATTCCTAAAATATATTTCTGAGCGTATCAGTCATCTGCTCAAGAAGCCCTACTAGCCCCCAAATGGCTCTAGGACAAAACTTTTCCAACTGCCATTTCAAGCTTTTCACAATCTGACTCCAATCTATCTTTCCAAGATTATTTCATGCTATTTTCCTTCATGCCTTTTCTGTTCCATCTAAACTGGTCTGCTTGCTGTTCCCCACACATGACATTCTAGCTCCCATATTTCTAGTCCTTTGTGCCCCCAATTCCTTCCCTCATGACTGGAATATGCTCCCTTCTCTGTTTTGCCTCACAGACTCTCCTTAAGATTCAGCTCAAGTCTCATTTTTTATAAGAAGCTTTTTCTAATCTTCTCCGTTCCTGGTATCCCTTCTTGTAGAAATTAGTTGGTATTTTCACTTAAGTATTTTGTATTGACTTATCTGTGTTCCTGTTGTTTCCATCCCAATGGAATGTAAGGAGGGGATGTTTCGCTTTTGACATTGTATCTCTAGCACCCAGAATGGTTCTTGTTACTTAGTAAGAGAGGAAGAAAATAAGTATTTATTGAGCACCTACTATGTATCAGACATTGTGCTTGATCTTGCTTGATCCTCACAACCTACCCTGGATGTAGACATTATTATTACCCCCATTTTATAACCAGGGAAACTGAGACTGGCTGAGGTCAAGTGAGTTGCCTAGGGTCACACAATAACTGTTGGAGCCAGATTGGAACTTAGGTCTTCCTGACTCCACCCCCAATGCTTCATCTACTGTGCCACCTAGATGCCTATTTGTAGCCACTGAAATAATGCTGAATAAATAGTATCAAGGAACTTAGCTTCTTTTAGCAGGTCATTGTGATGTGTTGAATAAAGTGAGGCAGTAGAGAAGTAAGTGCTACACTTCAGAGTATAAAGAGACTGAGTTATGGGATGAAGAAAGCCTGAGACTTAGAATCAGAGGATCTGGATTCAGAAGCTGATTCTGTGAATTACTACTTTCATGGCCTTAGGTCAGTCATCTCTCTTCCCCAACTCTCAGTTTCTTCATTGGAAAAATGAGGTTGGACTAGATAATTTCTAAGCTCTCTTTCTAACTCCAAATACTTCGATACCCTAGGAATCACTGATGGGTGAGACCAATGCAGGGCAGAATCAATCAATATATCAATCAACAAGCATCTTTTTAGGTACCTACTATGTGCCTGTACATATTACTGGGTGCTAGAGAATACAAAGACAAAAACTAAAACAGACCCTACCCTCAAGGAGATAGAGACAGAGAGAGAGACAGAGAGAGAGAGAGGGAGAGAGAGAGAGAGAGAGAGAGAGAGACAGAGAGAGAGAGAGAGAGAGATAGAGAGAGAGAGAGAGAGAGAGAGAGAGAGAGAGAGAGAGAGAGAGTTGGGTTGGGAAGAAACAGGAAGTAGGATGGGTAGAGTGTGATCATTTTGAGAGAAGGTGCTCTGGTGCTTCATTCATGTGGGGATCATCTAGTGTGGAAACTTTATTCACTAGTGCCCTCCTGCTTATGGTTCAAGAGAGTTGCCTGGATCACTTAGAGGTGAATTCACTTGTTCAGTGTCCCACAGATAGTATTAGTCTGAAGCAGGACTTGAAGCCAGGCTCTCTTGACTCTGAGACCAGCTCTCTATTTACTACCACCACCAATGACAACAAAAGAAGTAGTTCACACATACATAGAACACTTTAAAGTTTGCAGAACTCTTTGCAAATATTATTTTGTTTTATCCTTGTAACAACCCTGTGTGGGAGGTACTATTATTTTCCCCATTTTGCAGATGAGGAGACTGAGCCTAAGAGAGGTTAAGTGACTATTCCAGTGTCACAAACTAGTAAATGTCTGGGGCTGGACTCAAACTCAAGTCTTCCTAAACCACCTGGTGGTCTAAATACTGCACCTTGGCTGCATTAACCTAGTCATATTAATTTCAGTCACCTCACAGAATGGGAGATAATATATAGGAAAAGGAAAGATTTTTTTTTTAATTTGGGGAAGGTTTGTGTTGGGAGATGGCAGTGAGATTCAGTGGAATGATTGCCCAATCTGTGACAAGGACACAGGGCCTCACCATTTCTTTAAAGGAATGTAAAGAGGACAGTTAGCATTCAGTAAAATCTGATGAAACCGAAGATTCATGGCTATAATATGATTTAGACCCAATTAGAGCAATGTGACTAGCTTCTACTGTAATTAATCTATTCCACGGATGGTCACTTTCTGCATATTCTGAGACTGAAGTCTGTTGCCATGTTTATGTTTTAGTCCTATGTGAAAATGTGTTCATTAAGAAGCTGAGAAATAATAAAATTGCAGAAGATTGTGGTGATTACCTAAGCTGCCTAAATCTCAGCTAGAATAATCAATTAGCATGCTAGTTACCCCATGATGATGTAGCAGTGGAGGGAACTGGCCTTGGAGGCAGAGGGTCATCCTCAAGGGCCATGTTCTTCCTGAAGCCGTTCCTGATCTCCCCAACTGCTACTACCCCCCCCTTCCCTTAAGTCACTCTGTATAGACTTTATGTTCACACACATAATGTATACACATATCTAGACCTGTTTTTATATATTTTATTTGAAAATTTATATATTATATATTCATACATATAATGTGTATATATGTGTATACATATATAAACATAGATATATTCACAGATACATGTATATACATGCACATACATAAGCAAATGTACATGCATACACACATGCTGTTTCATGTAAATTTCTTGAGTTCAGAGACTGTTTCATTTTTGTCTTCATATCCTCAGCACCTGGGAGGTGGGAAGAGCCTAATAAAAGAAAGCTGATTGATTGGTTAGTGGGAAGAACAATCAATTGATCAATCAAACAATCAATAAACATTGACTTTGGAGTAAAAGGACCTAAATTCAAGTACTGGCTCTGTCTGTAGGACCTTGGGTAAATTTCTTAACCTCTCTAGGCCTCAGTTTCTTCATCTGTAGAATGGAGTTGAACTAGATGTCCTTTGAGATTCCTTCCTGCTCTCATTCTGTGTTCCTATGAGCTGTGTAGGGTTCAGTCTCTTCATCTGTAAAATTAAGAGTGCAGGACTTGATAGAACCCATAAGGTGGTCCCTTTTGGTGCTAAATATATTCTCCTATAGCTTGCTGATGTATTGCCAAACTGAATAGAAGGTGGGCCTGGGTCAACAGAGGTCAGTGAGTACTTTCTGGTCACCACAAGGGGGAGATATGAAGGAATGAATTAATAAGACATGAAGAAATAAAGCATTCATTAAGTGATACTATATGCAAAACACTGAGAATAAAACCTAGAAAAGTGAGGCAGTCGCTACTCTTGAAAAGCTTACCTTATAATGAGAGAGATAACCTATATGGAAAATTTCAGCTATGAGTCAGATAGAAATGTTTCATGGTCTATAGGGTCTAGCCGCAAAGCAGGCAGTCATACCTCTCTCTCTTTTTGGAGGGCAATTGGGATTAAGTGACTTGCCCAAAGTCACATGACTAGTAAGCGTGTCAAGTGTCTGAGGCCAGATTTGAACTCAGGTCCTCCTGACTCCAGGGCTGGTGCTCTATTCAGTGTACTACCTAGCCACCCCTAATACCTCTTTTTTAATGTCTTTTTTTTTTTTTTTTGCTTTTTGGAGGGGGAAAGGCAGGGCAATTGGGGTTAAGTGACTTGCCCAAGGTCACACAGTTAGTAAATGTTAAGTGTTTGAGGCCGGATCAGGTCCTCCTGACTCCAGGGCCAGTGCTCTATGCACTGCACCACCTAGCTGCCCTCGTGTCATTTCTTCTGATAAAATCTCATCAGTTTCTGATATTGATCAATTTGGCTGAGCTAAAGATTTTGGTGGCAAGAACTTTCTTTTCTGTGTCTTCATTAGCTATGATTATAGCACCTGAAGGAGCACTTGCCAGCCTACATCTCCACAAGATATATCATCCCTGCTAGGATGATGCCAGAAAACACTATGCTAGAAGCATTCTAATTTTCAAGGCTCTTGGCTTCAGGGTCCTGAGTTAGCCCCGCCAGGGTCTGAGGGGAGGTGGTGGTCAAGATGGTAGCAGTGGTCTAATTTGCCTTACACATTGTTTTCTGTTTCACCTTCAGCCAGGATGACTTTTTTGCCTTGTGTGTGGCATTGGTAGGAATGGTTGGCCCCCATCAGTAGGAATTTTTTCCGTAGAAGATGTTGATGAGGGCTGAGCTAGAAGTAGGACTATTGGAATAGGCAGTGTTTACAATTTCTGGGGGTCCTGTGCCGATCTGTCTGTTGGTAGCAATTGGTTAGTAGATGTTACTGGTACTGATAAAGATGGGAACCCTCCCCCCTACAATGATTTCTTCCTTCAATGATGGCTATGGGGTCTAGGCTGGAAGCAGTTCTGGTGATTTAGGGGCACTGATGTTCATAGGATTTTCAAATTCAGCATCCTGAGATGTTGTTATTAGGGTCTAAGGGGAGATGGTGGTCAAGGTCATGGCAGTGATTTGACTTGCCTGGCACTGTGCTAACTTCTGTCTCCCCCTTAGGGCACCTTGCTGCTGGGAAGAGTATGTTGTTAAGTTACATAACATACAAACTTTGTAACCCTCAATGTCCCTAAGACTAATGTATTTCTACAAAAATTTTGTCCCTTTGTAATTAGAGATGATTGACAGGGAAGGCAGAAGGAGGGAAGGGTGTTGGGGAGCTTTTTAAACTCCCATGCTTAGGGTCTTATTCAGCTAATAAAATCCAAAGGCAAAGAAGCAGCTCCTAATTTGTCATGAACAAAGTTTCTAGTAAATAACCCTTTACCCTGGTCACAGGTAATTTTCCAATTCTCTTGTGGCTAACTGGTACACCCAGCATAAATTCAATGGCCATTAAAATGAGTCACCCATAAAACGGGTCATTAATTTGCCTCCTTACAAAGAGGCTGTTAATTGAGATCCCTGCATTTCTCTGCATCTGTGCACTAGAACTATGGGCTGGTTATCATTCTTTTCTCAAAGGAGAACAGCAAGAAGGATTTTGGATTTCAAGACAGAGAACATGGGTTCAATCTCCTTCCTCCCTCTGTCTCTTCCACTTAAGTATGTGGTGTTAGACAAGTCATCACCCCTCTGGGACTAGGCTTCCTCATTCGTGAAATAAGAGTTGGATTAGATCCCTCTGATGTCGCTTGTGGCTCTGGTTCCATGATCCTTTTATCTGTAAAAGGAGAGGGTTGGACAATACTTCTCAGGCCAGTGGTCTAATGAAACTTATTTTTGTTGTTCAGTCATTTTAGTCCTGTCTGACTCTCCATGACCCCATGTGGGATTTTCTTGGCAAAGATACTGGAATGGTCTGCCATTTCTTTCTCCAGTTCATTTTACAGATAAGGAGACTGAGGCCAACAGGGTCAAGTGACTTGCCCAGGGTCACACAGCTAGTAAGGGTCAGAGGCCAGATTTGAACTCAGGAAGATGAGCCTTCCTTAACAGTCTTAGGTAATGGCCTAGAGTAGTGGTGTCAAACTCACACAGAAACAGGGTCCACTAAACTATGCGCAAGGATCCCTGTGGCTTTATATTATAAAACTGCATATTAAAATTAGCTGTGTCCTATTGCATTTTTGCTTATTTTGTTAAATATTTCCCAACAGCATTTTAATCTAATTCAGTCCCCATTAGGACGGTTGTGGGCTTTCCTTGTGGGACACCTCTGTCCTTTCTCACTTTAGATCTGTGAACTATGAAACAAGCCTCATGGGATGATTTATCCCGCTTTTGTTTCATAGACTGACATAAAATGTGAGTATGAGTGTGTGGCACTTTCCCAGAAAGTCGCTAGGAGTAACTAGATAATGGACGTCAAGTGCTTAGAAAAATACTGATTAAACATGAAATAGGTGTGAAGCATTCTTGTTGTTATTTATTCTTGCTTTCATGGCCCTCTCTCATTCCTGTGGGCCAGGACTTCCCTTATTACAGCTGCAGAAATGTATTTTGTAATTATGAAAATTAATCAGGCTTGAAACTGGATTATGGGGATGGCAGACATCCTTAATTACAGGCACAGAAAGCAAAGGTTA
The DNA here is from genome assembly GCF_028583685.1 of Petaurus breviceps papuanus. Classification (NCBI taxonomy): domain Eukaryota; kingdom Metazoa; phylum Chordata; class Mammalia; order Diprotodontia; family Petauridae; genus Petaurus; species Petaurus breviceps. The sequence continues at coordinate 4,903,075 of NW_027187347.1, forward strand.
CTGCTGGTTAGAATCCAGCCTTGGTCAGCAGAGAGAAAACTATTAGCAGCTGAGCAGCTAGTCACAGCCCAGTTCCTCAGTAAACAGGTGCCTTATATCCAAATTAACCATCACAATTAGCACCATCTGACCCCCTTACTTGGCAGCCTCCACAGGAATGTAGAGCCAGAAGCACCCTCTTCCTTCCCTAAAAGGAATTTCTTCAAGTTAGAATAATAATGATATGATCTACAACAATATAATATTTAATAATATAATATATTATAATAATATATAATATAATAATAATATGATAATAATGACAACTCACATTTATATAGTCATTCAAGATCAATAAAACACTTTGTTCCCAATCTTGTATGATAGATAGCATAAATCTTGTTATTTCCATTTTGCAGATGAGGAAACTGAGGCTCAGTGGTTTACTTAAGGTCACACACTTAGCAGATGAGGATGTACCCAGCTCCTGGAGCTTCTCCAATATATTATGCATGTATTAGAAAACCAAGCAGAAGTATTACTTCCACTGATGCCTGCCTATGTTAGGTATGTCCTATGGACAAATAGAATTCAGTTTACAGGGATAACAGCTTTGAGGAACATTATATTACGCTAAAAATGATATGCACTCCCACCCTGAATCAACACTTTGGTATTTTTGATAGCTTATTCAGCCTCCAGACACCCAGGCATTTGAGGACCTTAAAAGTTTTCTGAGGTGTCTATATGCATAGCCATCCATCATCTTGATGACTCATTATTTGGATTACTGCCCTAGGTTATGAAAAGCATTGCAAAACACTAACTTTGTATGAGAAAATGAAAGAACAGCTTCAGCTCTTTCTTCAACGTCAGTTTTCAAGAGGGATGACTGCCTTCCTTCCACTTATTTACTTCCATTGGTTCCAAAACAATTCTGATTCATGCACACCCCAAAAGAACAGCATTTAGCAGTCATATCTGATGCCAAGTGATCTTGGAAAGGAGGTCACTTAAATCCACTGACATCCCTTAAGGCTTCAAGCTTCAAGTTTCACAGAGTTCTATGAAACTCCCCATTAGACTTACTAGATCAGTAGTGACTTCTCTCTCTACTTTGTTGATAGTATTGCTATTGTTTTACTTAGCCACCAGATAGGCTGCCAATAAAAAGGGATAGAGAGGCAATGTGCTATCATGAAGAGAACACTGGACTGTTTTTGAGCATCACTAGTCTATTACTAGGGCAACTAGTTGGCACAGTCCATAGGGTGTTGGGCCTAGAGTCAGGAAGACTGTCTTCCTGAATTCAAATGGCCTCAGACACTAACTGTGTGACCCTGGGCAAGTCACTTAACCCTATTTGCCTCAGTTCTCCATCTGTAAAATAAGCTGGAGGAGGAAAGGACAAACTGCTCCAGTATCCAAATAGGGTCAATAAGAGTCAAACACAACTGAAACAACTGAACAATAACAATAACCTAGCACAGTATGGAACATAGAAGAAGATGCTTAAGAAATGCTTGTTTTATTTCTACCTTATGACTGAGACTCAGTTTACTCATCTGTAAAGTAAGGTATTTGAATCACATCATTTCCAAGATCCTTTCCAGTGTTAATATTCTGTGATTCTGATTTCCCTTTTCTTGAAATATACTCCATGAACATCCTAATTGTGCTCGGTGCTATAATTACAAGTTCCGTTGATGTGTGAAACATGGAGGTCATCTGTTTTAGGCTTAAGAGGTGGCAGAGACTTTTGAAATCCTACAGTTTAGCTTTCTCTCTCTGCAGTTGAGGAAATATAGGCCGAGAGAAATTATTATCAATAAACAATAATGGGGAAGATCCAGGATTTTCCCTGAGCTATTGCCTTGTTTGAATCCCAGTCTTTGAAGGACATTACTGACCTCTGTCAAAAATTTCCCCCACCCTGACCATCATATCTAGGCGAACTCCTGCAGGAGGTGTTCCATTCATGTTTGAGTGGGGATAAATTCTTTGATTAAATTGCCCAAAGCTGGGGTTGATTTGGAAGTAAAGGACAGGATCAAAGTCATGTCTCCCAACCCCTCATTAGAATAGATTCACCTTGAGTCAGCTAGTAGGTGCAGTGAGTAGAGCACTGGCCCTGGAGTCAGAGGACCTGAGCTCAAATGTGGCCTCAGACACTAAACACAGAAAACTAGCCATGTGACCTTGGGGAAGTCACTTAACCCCAATTGCCCATCCAAACAATAATAACAAAAATAGGTTCACCTCTCATCATAACATCCATTCTCTCTTATTACTTGTTAACCAGAGTTGATTGCCACCCTCAGGAACAGCCACTCTTCCAAAGGCATATAAGCACTGAGTGGGTTCCATGAGGGATCTTTGGCATTAGAGAGTGTCATTGACTCCTTTTAAAATTATTGCTAATTTGATTAATAAAATGATTAATTACTCAGAAATTATGTCTCTTGAGATTTCTAATTGTTACACCATGACAGGTTAAGCTACCTGCCTCGGTTATTTAGACAGTATCAGTAGAGGTGGAGAGTGAACCCGGGTGCTAGGATTCCAAATATATTTCCCTTTGCACTAGGCTGTGTTGCTAGACAATCAGCTCAAATCCAGGAGGGAGTGAGGGTCAATGGAAAATGTCAAAGGAACTGAGCTTATATTGTTCTGTGGGTACTTATCATCTGTGGGACCTTAGGCAAGTCACTTTATTTCCTCAGAACCAAGTTTCTTCATCTTCCAAATGGTGGAGATAGCTTGTGTTGGCCTATTTAGTAATCATAGCTAACATTTATATAGTGCCTGCTATGTGGCAGGCATTGTGCTAAGTGCTCAGTGATTATTATCTCATTTGATTCTGACAACAGCCCTGGGGGGTAGGTACTATTATTATCCTCATTTAACAGATGAGTAAGCTGAGGCAAACAGAGGTTAAGTGACTTCCCCAGGGTCATACTGCTAAGGAATGTCCCAGGCCGGTTTTGAACTCTGGTTTTCCTGACTCCAGAACCCACTGCACCATCTAGCTGCACATCTCGGCCCAAAGTCCCTTCCAATTTTAGCTCTATGTTCCTATGAACTATAAGACTTCACTTGGAGAAGATTGTACATGCTTATTAAAGAAAAAAAAGCATCCTGATTTTTATGCCAAACTCAGTAATTTTAGAATAATAGCTATCATCTTCATTATTTTACCAATGAGGAAACTGAGGTTCACCTGGGTGTTTGCCCAAGGTCACTCAGCTGATCAGTAGCAGAGCTGGGACTGGAATGGAGGCCTGCTGGCTCCTAATGCAGTACTCTTGGAGGGGTCTTTCTTAGACCAGCCACCTGGCTGCAAGACAATAATGTATCATCCTTATTCCCAACTCTGTAGCAGGCCTCTCTCATTGACACATGGGAAACCTTTGGGGGTGTGGATCATGAGAGCAAAAGAACACAGCCACAGCATAAACTTTCTCAAAGTTATTTGTAATGTAGCAGAATGGAATTTTACCAGGCAAGTCTCAAGAACCTATTTCTTGAACCCCTCCTCAACCTCTTGCTTAACCTTTATAGAATGCAAACCTCTTGAGGACAGGGAGTGTTTAATTTTGTTCTTTTTATTCTTAGCACGTCATAGAGTTTCTGGTTCATAGTAAACTATTAATAAATACATACTAATTGACTAAATAAATACAATCTTAGTTTATGATTATATCAAATTGCTTATTGCCTTCCTTCTGTCTTTGCCTTTATGCAGGCTTCCAGAGTGAAACATTTTTTTTAATCAAATACCTTCAGTTAGAAATGCAAACTGTATGGAAATTCAATAACAAATCACCTGTGAAGCTGAGAATCATCGTGTGAAATTTCAACAGGAAATAATTCACTTGAGCAGAGTTTATAAGCAGCTGAAAAAAATAAACTTTGAATGGAAGCAGCTCCTTGCCATAACTATTAAGGTCATTACTTCAGTCTTTTAATACTAGGGGAAAAACACATAGAAAAAACCCCTTTTCAACACAATATGCTTATAATGGCCTCTTTCTGCTCTAGTCATTTAGTCTAATAGTACTCTGAAATATGAACATATATTAAAAGGACATCAGAATAATGGAAGGGGGAAAGGCAAGCATTTTAGTAATCTCCTTAGCTGAATATATTAGGATAGAAGCAACCTGCACATTCTAGGAGGGCTATCTTCCTCGCACTTTCCTAGTTTATCATTATATCAAATTACTGCAATAACACTTATTTCCCCATCTTACAATTGATACTTGGTTTTCAAAGAAGTTACAAATTACAGCAGCTCCTAGAGTGGTTTGCTCAAATGGATGACCAATGGGTACCTTCAAATGAAAATTCCTCATTTCGTTTTTGAGTGCTAAAGGGGCATTAAGAAATTTTATTTTAAAGGACAAAAAAGGTTTTGGAATTTAGGTACAGAGAGATAACTTTGTCTTGTGAATAATGACAGAGATTGTTGTATCATTTGGGGCACAACAAAGCTTTCTCACAAGTTTTGGGACATAAAATGCCATTTTCTTACCCCAAGTACTTCCTTCCAATTGATTCATAGTGTATTATATTCATTCATTCATTCCTTATTTACTTCATTATGAGTCTACTAAGTATAAGGAAGGAGGGAGTATGGACTAATAGATAGAGTACTAGACTCACAGTCAGGAAGTCCTGGGTTCAAATACTGCCTCTGTGTGACTTCTTTCTTCCCCCACACTGAATCCTTCCCTTCCCTTCCTTCCTTCCTTCCTTCCTTCCTTCCTTCCTTCCT
>NW_027187347.1:4907840-4917190 GCF_028583685.1 Petaurus breviceps papuanus
CCTTCCTTCCTTCCTTCCTTCCTTCCTTCCTTCCTTCCTCCCTTCCTCCCTCTTAATTTTCTTTTTTTATTAATTTAACAGTCACCAAACAGAAACATTTCAATAGACAAAGAACAGGAGAAAGGACTCAGTAATAAACTATGAACTTTTATTACAGTTTTCTTTATAAGTAATAGTCAGGCAACTTCATATAACTTACCTGCTAAGACATAGCTAGGTTACATTCTAATCTGGGGGAGTTAGTTTCCACACCTGAAACTCCTCAGACTGATAAAATCAAAGATCCTTTAATTGAGTGATGAGGTGATTGTGAAACATTATACCTAACTCTGGAAAACCTAAGAAATACAAATAAGGCAGGATCACTGGAAATCGTTTGTAGATGCCAGGTTATCATATTTCTAAATTAAAATAAAACAAAGAACATGGCTCTATGTTCTTCAGAATTTCTATATTCATATTAATTTGGTTTTCTATTTCAATTAAAGAAGGGAGCTTTTTAGGTTTCTATGGCCAGGTTTGAAATGTGAATTAAATTAGGGACATGTCAATGCCAGCCCTTTTGATTTTAATTCAGATGGCCATACAACTACCAAAGTCACTTTATTGTTCATTTCTGCTTTAACATCTGCCGCAATAAATTTGGATCAGATGCCAGATACCCAAATGAGAGGTGAGCATGGGATTTAAATTTTAAAAATAAAAAAGAACTCAAACTTTGTTGTTGAAAAAAGGCTTATTGATTCACCAAGGACCTCTCTGTTACAGCACATAAGAAATGGATTCATCATCTTTCCCCATTCTCAGCTTTCCTCTAAACTCCAAAATAATGAATGGCTTTCTGGCATTTGCAGAGAAAATTTTGTTGTTAAAATATTAAATATCTGCACTAGTTATTTACATAAAAGCACCTATGTAATTTAAGCAGAGAAAAAATTAAGAGGGATTAAATTTAGTCCTTTTATTTGTCTTTTATTAGTACTTTTATTTTATTGAAAAATCCTTTTATTAAGGGGCTTTGTTCTGTGAAATTTGTATTCAGCCAAAGGGCCACACTTGAGTACCTAGAGGGTCACATGTAGCCTCTAGGCCACAGGTTCCCAATCCCTGGATTAAATGGTCTCCTACTGCAGCAAAGGGGCTTATTTCACTTATAAAGAAGAATTTGCTTACTATCTGGACTGGTTTTTTCTCTGTAATAGGTTTCTGATATTGTTACTCAATAAATATGGGAATATACATATGCATAATTTTGGGAGTTGATCAAAGGAATTTTCTGATCGGGTTGATGACTTTACCAGGCAGTCTTTGGGACTTTGTGGATATCTCTGTAAGATATGAACATCTTCCTTGGGACCTCCTGAAGCATGAGTTTCACTGATGGAGCCTTTTTCCATTATTTACCAGTGTGGGTCTGACTGGTGTGCATGTGTGTATATGTACATGTTTGTGTGTGTATGTGTGTGTGCATGCATCATCCCTTGTACTGGTCTAAAAAAGAGAACCAATAGACTGAATTTGGAGAACCCAAATTTCTCCTTTTAGAGAGATCATGAGAATATAGTGAGTCATGATGGAAGAAGGGTCTGATCCTTCATGCTTGCGTGAATCTTTTCTGCTCTAGGCAAAACACACCCATTTCCTTCAACCAATCTACATATGGTATGGACTCAAGTCTCATCACCATTCTAGTTGCCCTCCTCTGGACATTTTCTGTGTTATCAATATCTTTCTCAAACCTTAGTATCCTTAACTGAACAAAATATTTCAGATGATTTCTGATGAGGGCAGAGTACAGGGGGATTATCATTTGCCTATTTCTGGAAACCGTGCTTTTCCTGAAGCAGCTTAAGATAAAATGAAGTTTTTTGTTTTTGTTTTTTTTGTTTTTGGACACATCTCACTGCTGATTCATATTGAGATTGTAGTCCACTAGGGCTACAAGATCTTTTTCAGAACAAACACAATCCATGCTTCCTTTCTTATATTTTGGAAGATTTATTTTTGTACTCAAGTAGAAGACTTCACATTTATTCCTGTTGAATTCCATTTTACTAGATTTAATCCCATGATCTATCCTCTCAAGAGCTTTTTGGATTTTGACTTGACTATTTTCTTAACTAATATGTTGACTCTCCCTCTCAATTTTATGTTATTTGCAAATATGGTGATCATACTGTCTATGTATTTATCCAAGTCACTGACAAAAAGTGTTAAGCCTCACATGGCCAATCATAGATGCCTGAAGGGCTTGAGAGTTCCTGCTACTTTGATATTAATAACTACTTTTTCAGACTGACCGGAGTAAGAAAGACCTCAGTTCAAATCTACTATCAGATAGCATTTACCTCCTAGGGTTATGGTGAGGATCTAATGAGATAATATGTGTAAAGTGCATAGCATATGGTAAATGCTTTTTCCCTCCTATTTTCTTCTGATCCTTATCTCTCCATAAGAATAGCATAAGATACTTTATTTAAAGCTTTTTTTCCTTAAAACCCAAATATAACCACAACATCCCACTCCTGTCTCAGTTTAATAGGAAGGAAGAAAGGAGGAAGTAAGGGAAGGAAGGGAAACAGGAGGGAAAGAGGGAAGGAATGAAGGAGGGAAGCAGAAAAGAAGAAAGCAAGGAAAGAGGAAAGGAAGAAAGGAGGGAAGAAGGAAAGAAAGGGAGGGAGGACTGCTAAAATATTTTCCCATTTCTCCAAACCACTAATAATTTTGCCATTTATTTCTACCTACTATGTGCCAGGTATTGTCATAGGTGATTTAAAATATTTCATTTAATTTTCACAGCAACCTTGAGAGGTCGATGCTATTATTATATTCATTTTACAGATAAGGAAACTGAGGCAGACAGATTTATTGATTAGCTTATAGTCATACCTCTATTAAGTATCTGCAGATGGATTGGAACTTAGGTTTTCTCGACTTCAAGCACAGTGTTCTGTTCACTGTCACCTAACTGCCTCTTGGCGTCCTTATTCAGTACTTCTCCCACACCTTCAGCTCCTTGGCGTCTGAAACATAGATTTTAGAATTAAAAAAAATTATTTATAAAATCAATTTATTTAATTCCTTTCTTTAAGAACCTGCACTCTAGTGAACTGATACCTAGATTTGATCACAGAAGTTGAAATCTTGATTCTGTTATGTATCACCTGTATAACTTTGGACAAGTTACTTAAATACTCTGGAACTTGGTTTCTTCATCTATAAAATGATAGTATGGGACCAGGTGTGGCCTTTATAAACCTTTGATATATAAAATGAGGAAGGTAGAGAAGAGAATGTGCAATATCCCCTTCTAATTCTATATCTAAGTTCCCATGACTTTTCTTTCTACTTTGAAACCTGGCTGACCTTGCTGACTGTCCCTTGGCTACTCTTCAAGTCTCCTTGTCCAGCCATAGATCTTCCTCACAAACCTGGAAATCCAGCTCTGGTATTTGATTAAACTTTAAGAAAGAAAGCCAAGAATGTAAAATATGAAAAATCAATATTAGAATTCCTGGGTTTCAGTAACTGTGACAAATATAGTATACTATCACAGATCTGTATCATAGATTTCATGAAAGCAAATTCAGAGATCATGAACTCCGTACTCTAATTTTAATGATAAGGAAACTAAGATTGAGGGTGTTGAAATGACATGCTGAAAGTCACACTGGGAGTAAGAAGCTGAACTATGATTTGAACCTAGATCTTCTGACTTCAAATCCAGTTGTATTTCTACTACAATGTATATTGAATAGTATTATGAAAATGAAACTATGTTGAAAAGAAAAAAATAAAGTCATTGCACCTTCATCTGACAAAATATGCCCCTTCCCAGTCCTAACTCTGAGCAGAGAGGTAGTGAACCACAAATGTAGAATGGGGCATCAATTTTCTGTTACAAACAATGTTTTAGTTTGTTATCCTTAAATACCCTTTTTTTTATACAAAGGGAAGTTCTTTATGCTATAAACCTAGACTCTACAGCACAGGCTTCAGAAAAGCAGTATATGTTGGATGTCATCAATGGGAATCTAATTACTGAAGTTCCAAAAAGATTTCATTATAGAGGAATTTCTCTTACAAGATAGTCATGAAACATGGATTCATATTTTATTAAAATTTTTGTTGTAAAATCAACAATGTTTGGAATGAAGAGAGAAAAGATTTAGATGTCCCAGTAATATCTTTTAAAAGCATCAAAAACACTAAATTTTATTTTTAAAAGAGATTTCATTAAAATAATTTTTGCTGATTTTATAACTGTAAAGTAAAATCTCAACACTATCTTGATTCATTCTTATAGTAAGTGACCTAGAATAATCTTTCATTCTTCTTCATTCTTCTGAAAACCATTCAGATCATTTTAACAATTAAGGAATGCTTCTTGGTTTTAAATGCTTGTTTTGATTTTACACACCTCATATTTCAGACTTTAATCAAATATCTTTTATATGATGATTTATCTTTCCATTGAACAAGTTCTCTTTTTATTCCAGATACATTGCTTTTGTTTATGCAAAAAAACTTCAAAAAGTTACATAAGCAAAATTTTGTATTGATCCTTATTTTTTCCCCTCTATTTGCATTTTATTTTTTAAAATTTATTTTTAGCTTTCAACATTCATTTCCACAAGATTTTGAGTTAACAAATTTTCTCTGTCTTTCCCCTACCCCCACCCCAAGATAGCAAGCCTTTATTACTTCTCAGTTTACTAATACCACCAAGTTCATCTAGATAGTAGAGGATGGAACAGTCCAATGAAAGGAATTGAGATCTTTTACTTCTGCCCAATATACTTAGGGTAGGGAAACACTGTTCTTGAATACTGTCCCTGTAGTACATAGCAAGCACCTTACCTATGTTGTGACAATAAGAATAGAAAGGAAGAGCCATTATGAAAGACAAGTCTTCCTGACATGGAGCAGGTATTGGATGCAAGGCTAATACTAGGGTTCTGAATTGGATTGGCTAGGACAATTAGACCATTGATCAGGGAGCTGGTTTTTGAGTAAAGATGATGAGTAATATTGAGGTCGAGGTAAGAGATATAGTCAAGCACTGGGGAACTGAGACTGAAATTCCAGAGTTTAGGTGTAGGCTTAGGAATCATCTGAACAAAGGCAATAATTTACATTATAGAAAAGAATGACAAACATCTTTTTAGGAGGGGGGGTAGATGCTGAATAGGAGAGAACTAAACATTGAGATAATCTAAACTAATCCTTATATAATCTAATTCAACAAAAGATATAGGAGAAGGAATGAAGGAGAAAGAGAAGAAAAGGCTTGAGAGATAAAATGGCAATGACAGAAGTCAAGGGAGGAGGACTCTTTCAAAAAGGAAGGAAAAAAACAGGAAGAAAAAAAAAGAAGGAAAAAAACACCAAATCCTATAGAGTCATCAAGGACACTGAAGACTAATAACTGTATGATGGAATCTGGCATCCTGTCTTAAAGTTTCATGGTATATCCAGTTGATAAGGATACTTAAGATATTTAGATTGTGTCTTTATACCTATAGAGTAGTTCCCAAGACCTCAACAGACTTATTTCCTTGGACAGGAAAAGTGAGTAGCTCAGGATCTCTCCCCTTTGTCAGCTAGCTGTCAAATTTCCTCTCTGCCTGCTAAAGAACAAGAACAAGAAAAACATTTATCAATACATTATTTAAAAAATGAATCAGTAAACTCTTATTCATGTGAGTAGAAACCATATGACCTAACTCACAGATGTCCACTCATCCACCAGAACTTTCCTCTAACTCTCCAACTCTGACTGCCTTGCTTTTACACATGGTCCCTGGAGAACACAGCTGTGCACAGTGAATGAAAACTGAAGGAAGAAAACTGATTTATAAACCCCAGTTGTTTGGATAATAAGACATCATGGTACTTTTATTTGCTGTCTATTTTATGCCCCATCATCTGCCTTAGTTTAGCTTGTGTTTCAAAATCCAAAGGACTGAAAGTGGATTTTGAGGTCTAGACCTTCTATGGGCAGGGTGACTAGATATTCTTAAATATGACTGACATTGAACATTATGCTGGTCTAGGGAAAAGCATTCCTTGGGATGCAAAAGATGATTGTTGATTTACAACAAAAATTTAATATAGTACACACTCCATACTTAAGGACTGACTGTCTTGTAGGAGAAATTCCTTTGTAATGAAATCTTTTGACACTTCCGTAATTAAATTCCCATTGATGGCATCCAACATATACTGTTTTTCTGAATCCTGTCCTGTAAAGTCTAGGGTTATAACAAACCTTTAATGGATTTATTTAAGAAGATGAAGTAAAAGAACCATTCCCAAATAGACAATTGGCTAAAAGGATATGGAAGAGACAGTTTTCAAAGGAAGAGATCCCAGCTGTCAACAATCATATGGAAAAATGCTTTAAATCACTAATAATTAGAAAACTGTAAATTAAAGTAATCCTGAGGTTCTGCCTCACACCTACCAGAATGGCAAATGTCACAGTATTGGAGAGGCTGTGCTAAAACAGTTACGCTAGTGAATGCACTATTGGCAGAGCTTCAAATTGATCCAATCATTCTGGAAAGCAATTTGGAACTATGCCTAGAAAGTTACCAAACTTTGGTCCTTTGACTCAGCTATGCCATTATAAGTGAAAAAAAAAGAAAAGGAAAAAAAATTACATTATAATTTTCTTGTATATTTAAAAGTTGTATGTAATATATTTGCAGTTTCACATACAATAATCTTTTTTATTATACTACATAATTGAATTTCTTGTTTTATTCCAAAATTAAAAAAATTAAAATTAAAACATAAAAGTAAAGTAAGTCAAAGAGGAAAATAATTTATATATACAAAAATATTTATAGCAGCTAGTTTCATGGTAGATAACAATCAGAAACTAATTGATTTCCTATTGAAGAATGACTAAAGAAACTGTGGCATATAAATGCAATGGAATATTACTGTGTAATAACAAAAAGATGAAATGGACAATTTCAGAGGAATCAGAAAAAAACCTTTATGAACTGATGCAGAATGAAATGAGTAGAACCAGGATAATAATTTATTTAATGACTACATTAGAGAGAAAAATAACTTTGAAAGATTATAGAAAACTGATCACTGGAAAGAAAAAAAAATGTCACTGAGAAAGTGACTTGCTCAGGGTCACACAGCTATTAATTACTTGAGGCCAGATTTGAACTTATGCCTCTCTGACTTCAGGCCTAGCACTCTATTCACTGTACTCTCTAATCACCCTTTCAGAGTACCTGGAAATTCTTTTTAGAGAAGAAAGCACAAGCTAATGGGGATCAAGATGCTGAAATAAGATACAAACCCTCCCCCATTCCCAAGTTTTAATTTTGTTGGGAAAACAAACTCATAGATGAAACAACTGAAGGATTAAAGAAACCACTATATAATCAATATATCCTGGAGAGCATGTGCTGATCTATATTGGCAGAGGGAATTTTCTCATTGAGTTCCCTATATCAATGAAATCCCAGGTCTATTTGCCTCACTTTCGCACATATAATCAATGCAGATACTAATTATTATCAGAATTCAAAGCCAGGCGAGATCATTGTTGGACAGAACAATCATGGAAAGTTAGGTTGTGAAGCAGGCTTTAACAGGGGCAGCATGATAGAGAAGAAAGAATACTGCCTGGTTGTGGAGTCAGAGAACCTAGGTTCCAATCTCTCGGATCCTTACAATATCAATGACACCAGGCTTTTAACCTTCCTGGGCATTTATTTTCTCATCTGTAAAATGAAAAGATTTGACTAGATGGTTTCTAGGGTTCCTTACAGCTCCAGGTCTATGAGCACAGGATTTGGAGAGGCGAAAACATTCCAGTTTGTAATTCCATCTTGAACAAAGGCATGGAGACAGTAATGAATGCATCCTATTTGGAGAATAGTGAGGGAATTGCTTTGGCAGAGTCAAATTTATTTTGTGGGCAAATTACATGACTGAATGACAGAATAATTTCCTAAGGCAAAATCCCGGTCATTCTTCCTACCCATTCCACCATTGTTTTTCAAACTGCTGCTAGGAACTCTGGAATGTCCTTTTTATTTTTTAAAATGAACCTTATATTATTTGTTAATAGGTATTGAAATAATAATTTTAGAGGATTTTACTGCAAAGGTTTTTCCAAAGTTTTGTTTAAACGAGTGTTCTACCACTGGGGGAAAGTCTGAGAGCCAGTGCCTCCCCCAAGATACCTCCCAGGGTGACAAGTTTGTCTTTGATTCTGTAGGCAGTGGGGCATCACTGAAGGTCTGTGAAATATGTGTTACATAATGAAAGGGTTTTTTAAGAAGATGAATCAAGTTGTGGTGTGCAGGGTGGGTTGGAACACAGAAACAGTGCAGATGGGAAAACTAACTGGGAAAGTAATAGAATCAGAAAACTGGGATTCCAGTCTCACCTCTGTTGCATACTTCTTGTTGACTTTGAACAAATTATCTAACTACGTCAGTTCAGGGGCACTTTTCTTACCCAGAAATTTGAACGTTGAATTGGGCAATCTTCAAGGTCCCTTCCAGCTCTAACATTCTATGTGTCTGAGACTGTGCACTGGACTTGGGGAGAGGTGATGAAGGCCTAGACCACGGAGTCATTAAGAAAGGACAAGTCCTGTCTCTAGTATTTGCTTTTCATCATGGACAACTGGCCACAAGTGAGGTGACCTTTGGGGTTCTCTCTGCCTCTGTTTCTGTCTCTGTGTCTATGTCTCTGTTTCTCTTTCTCTTATTCTTGTTCCGTCTCTCTATCTCTCTCATCTCTCTGTCTCTGCCTCTCTGTTTCATTCTCTGTGTCTGTCTCTCTCCTCTCTTTGTCTCTGTTTCTCTCTCTTGCTTTCATTGTCTGTCTCTGTCTTTTTCTGTGTCTCTCCTTTCTCTATCTCAATCTCTGTCTTTATCTCCCTGTCTCTCTCCTTCTCTCTCTTTCTCTCTCTCTCTGCTCTCACTCTGTCTCTCTCCTCTCTCTGTCTCTATCTCCTTCTCTCTCTGTTTCTCTTACTGTTTATTTCTCTCTTTCCCTGTCTCTCTCTCCCCCATCCTCTCTCACTGTCTCTCTCCTTTTTTCTCACTGTCTCCTCTCTCTCTTTCTCTCTCTTTTCCTTCCTTCCTTCCTTCCTTCCTTCCTTCCTTCCTTCCTTCCTTCCTTCCTTCCTCCCTTCCTTCCTCCCTCCCTCCCTCCCTTCTTCCCTCCCCTCCCTCCTTCCCTCCCTCCCTTCTTCCCTCCCTCCCTCCTTCCCTCCCTCCTTCCCTCCCTCCCTCCCTTCCTACCTTCCTTCTTTCTTTCCTTCCTTCCTCCCTTCCTTCCTCCCTTCCTTCCTCCCTTCCTTC
>NW_027187347.1:4917290-5015010 GCF_028583685.1 Petaurus breviceps papuanus
CTTTCTTTCTTTCTTTCTTTCTTTCTTTCTTTCTTTCTTCCTTCCTTTCTTTCTTTCTTTCTCTGTCTCTCTCTCTTTCCTGGGCTTCAGCAGCAATTTCATCCCAATGAAGACTAGTATTCTGACTGCCTCCCCCACATTGCTTAACTCATTGCAACTAGAATTCTTTACTTATATAACTTATTCATGGCATCAGAACAAATCCCAAAGACTCCTTTTAATGCAATTGTACCAAGGAATAGTGGAATATTCTTCCCAAAGCAAGATTTTTCCTGAGCTGATCATCAGGTATAGAAAAATTCATTTGAATTCAAGCAGTTCTCCTGCATGGATAATTCATTGTGCACATTTCTAAATTAAAGGGCTGTGGATTAATGTTCATGTTGATAAAGTGACCGTGACACGTTTGTATGTGTCAGAGATTGATTTATCTCCATTTTTATGAGTTTTACACATGAAACTCCTTTGAAGGTTGGTGGCAAATTTCTGCCATTAGGAAACTATGCTGCTGTAAATTTTTACTCAGAACAAAAATAATTACTGGCAGTTTTGGGATGCTATAACCATGCCATTTTTACCTCTTCTCAATATCTTCAAACAGAAGAAGGAGGTCGGGTGCTTTCCATGGTAGAATTATGCCAAAGTGAGATTCAACAAACCCTGCTGGCTTTCTAGGTGTCCATGGTTTTGGTTTGTTTGTTTGTTTTTTTTTTTTCCATCTGTGCTGTTTAACTAATCCTTCTAGTGCTATCATTGGTGGCAACCTTGCCAGTACCTGAAGAAATGCAATTTTGGAAGTACTTTTTATAGAAACAAATTATTTCCTATATGGAAAAAATATCTATTTGTTTGAATGTGCATGTATGTGTGTGTGTGTGTGTGTGTGTGTGTGTGTGTGTATGAATGTGGTATTTGATACTCACTCTGTCTAGTGTTTCCTGACTCTTTTTGCAAAGACTCTACTCATGGCACACAGGTGTGAGGCAACCATTTAGACTTATAAGACCTTGGTTTCTCTAACTTTTTATTCCTGAACCATATATTTATTACCTTACTTTTTTCCCCCTCTTTCTCTTTCCCCTTTGCCTTAAAGACACTGGGTTTAAAAGTGCATTCTGAATTCATTTAGAGGTTCATATTGAATACTTTGTAGAAGTCCTCTGCCTTCTTATTCTCTGCAAAATAAGATGCAATTAAACAAGGTTTCTCAAAAGATATGAGATAACTTTATACATTGATCCTATCACTTCCTAGCCCTGGACACAGTGCTTTTCTTAAAATGACCTAAGGTTATGTTAGCTCTTTTGACAGCTGTATCACACTGATGACTCATACTGAGCATGTGGTCCACCAAAAATCTCTGATCTTTTGCAGACAAAGCATTGTCTAGCAATGCCTGCCTAATCTTGTGCATATGAAATTGATGCAAGACAGGACGTTTCATCGGCACTTTTGACTGACTAATAAAGAGGGCAGTAGCATGAGGGTGAACAATAGATTAGAGAGACAGAATCCTGAAGGGGAGGGGAAATCAAACTTTACTTACTAACCGGTCTTGTTGAAGATCCACCCTTAAGAGCCTCTATGACTAGTGGCTTTGTGTTCTCTATAAAGCAAGAAAAACAGACACTGTTCTTGTCTTTTGGGAATTTGACAAGAATATGGCCAGGAAATATTCTAGTTTGCCTTGACTGTGCCTTAAATATTTCAATTTGGGTTATTAATTCTTCTGAATCCCTGGGTCATGCCATGAGCATGAGTGTGTGGGGTTAGGAAGGGTAGGGTCAAAAATAATTCTAAATGGGTGAAACAAACAAACAAAAATCCCTTTTCCTGGTGTGTGTGTGTGTGTGTGTGTGTGTGTGTCTTGACAAAAACAGCTGGAGGACTATTCTGTCTGTTTACATCCCTTGTGTGCAAGTGATGCATGAAGACACTAAAACAAGCAACATTTTTCAGCTGTGAGCTGAGCTGTCTCAGGCTCGGTCAAGTGTTAGAAAACTTCTGAGATGTTGACAGCATGCACTGAAGCTGGATGTTTATGAGGTGTTAATCTGAATGCAAAATGAGCTGAAATGTATATGGCTGCCTGATGGAGTCAGAGATTGCCTTGCTAGGGTTTGCTTTGCTAAACTGTGCTCCAAAATTTGCAGCGTCTCACGTTATTATTGAAGAGGCAAACTCTTGGTTTTTTTTTTTTTTAAAGAATAACAGGATTTTTTTTCAGTTACATTTAGGTTCAAGGATTAGCTCCACTCTACAATTGTACATTCAGGTTGAATTTTAATGAAACATTATGATCTACACTTGTGTCTTGTTATTCTTGGCTTATAATCCAATTCTAGCATTTTGGGGAGGGGTGGTAAATTGAGATGTCTTCTGGACCAATATGCAAGCTATTTAATACTTCCTTTAGTATAAGTGTTCCTCAATATTCACAGAAAATCTGACAGTTATGAAGTAGGAAATCAATCAGGGCAAGTGTGATAGTAATGGCAATTAAAGATTCCCCTGTATTGGCTTGGTTTTCAAATTGATTGTGTTAAAACCCAGAGTTTGTTAATCCCACCTGTGGGATGGACTTTTTGATGTGAAAAGAAAGTCCTGAACTGGGAGGAGCTGGTGATGTAGATTTGGAGAGACAAGAGAGAGGCGGAAGATCTTTTTGGAAGCAGCACCTCGTGGAGAGAGAGAGACTAAGAGAATTGCTGGTGGCCTCTTTGAATTGCCCTGGACTTTTGAGACCTGCCCCCTGAGCTGCCAAGGACTGAGGAGACATGGCTGTTTTGCTGGTACTTTGTCTGTCTGTTTTGATGTTGTTTTGCCAGATTTGTCCACTGGTGAAAGACAGTCCTTTTGTTGAAGAAGTCCTGGAACCTGGCTGTTCGCTAAGAAGCCCTGAGACTGTCCTGCAGACAGAGAGTGAATACTGTCCACTGGTGAGGGACAGTGCTGTTGTTGCAGGGGTCTGGAGACTGTCCTGCAGACAGAATGAATACTGTCCACTGGTGAAGGACAGTGCTGTTGTTGCAGGGGTCTGGGAGCCTTTCTGTTGGTTCAGAAGCCCTGAAGAAGGATTTTCTTGTTGTATGTTTACAGAAATCCTGGGAGAGGGCTTTGCTAATGTGTTCAGGGGTTCTAGGACTGTTCTACAGACAGAGGATAAATTCATGAAGGGACTGGCAATGTATCTTGTGGCTTTGCTAAGCCTTGTCTCCCCAGGAACTAAGATTGCTGAGAGCTTGCCTCCTGTCAAGATGAAGAAAAGACCTCCATTTGGGTATTAAGTGCTGTGTTTAAAATTGATGTAACTCTGGGGTAGATTCAATTGTGATCCAGGGGTGGGGAACTTTTGACCTTATGTTTGGAAACTAATCTCCATTTGAGAAGAGGGGCTTTGTGGTGGACTTAATTAAGGTATAGCCTAGGGGTGGAGAAGTATTTAGAACAGAGACTTTGTAATTGATTGAATGATTGGAAGGTCCTGGGGTGGGGTAGTACTTGGAGATTATTTAATCACGCTTAGTAAATGCTGTATTTTGAATGATGTCATGTTTTGATCTTCTCTGTTCTTGGTTTGTCACTGAATAAAATAGAGAGCACCTATGCTGGTATTTTGAACCTGGGAAGTTGCCTTTCTTTGGCATTACATTACATTACAGCAAGTTGTCACAAATTACAGTAACTCCAATACTAACACCTCACCATGGCATGAATTGGCGTTGGGTTCTCTGCTGTCATCCCTAAGATTTAGGGATAATGGAAGAACCTCAGGGCATAAGGAGAAACTTATGGGACAGCTAAGTTATGTAGAGCTATCCTATCTTTGATCTTTAAAGGTTCTTGTGGATTTAACATTCTTCTCCCCTGGTCTACACTCTTATCAGAATTATGGAAACTTGGTCACAGTCCAGCCCACCATGTCCTTGACTTGTGAAGGTCCTTATTGGTTAATTTGGACATGCATGCAAACTCCTGAAGAGCAGAGACCTTCTTGCTTTTGTATTTGTATTACAAGAACCTGGTTTGTTGGAGGTACTTAAATGCTTGTTGACTCATTGATTGATATGTCCTCAGAGCAAAGCTCTGAAAGATTCTATGATTCTAGAAAGACTGTGTGTGATCCTGCTGGCAATGGCTGTTTTCTGAGGAGGAACCTGTCTGAGGCTTATCATCACTTTGATATGCCGAATTCTTTGGGCTTGGCAATTCATGAAACAAAGGAAAATACAAAATAGCTCCCAGTCCTGTATGATCCCCATCCGTATCTATCTGCAGTGATAGTGGCAGAGTGGGGGGAGAAGGAAGATGGCAAAAGTTATCCCTAAATGGACATTTTTAAAAGAAACTTATTAATTTAAATGTTACTTAACTATTAGTAATTGTTAGTTAACTGACCATTAATTTAATTCTTAGTGTTCTAAATGTGAAATCTTTGTTCAGGTAACTTGGTGTTACTGTGGTGAGAATGTTGGACTTGGAGTCAATAAGACAGAAGTTCAAATCTTATTACAGGTACCTACTAGCTGGGTGACCCTGGGCCATGTACTTAACCTCTGTTAGCCCTTGTTTCCTTCTCTGTAAAATGGTGATATTATTGAATAGCATCTACCTCAGAAGGCTGTTGTGATTATTAAATAATCCTGTCATATGAGATAATATTTATTGGGTGTTTTATAAAACTAAGGGCATATTATGGATAATGGTTTTTATTGTCCAATGACCAATAAATCAATCAACCTGCCAAAAGAACTGAATCATTTCAATATTAACTTTCACACTATAAACTAATCCAGAAGATAAAAAGAAGATGAAGCTGAATGGAAAGCTCAAAGCTTCACTTTGGGAAGGAGTTGATAGGATTGGTTTTTATGAAAGGCAACAAGGCCCATAATTCCATGGGACACTGGGGATCTTGTATTACTGCAATTCTCATTATAAGCATTTGCAATAAGGCTATAATGAAAATAAACATAGCTTAAGTACCAAGTACCAACATCCAATAAGAACCTTTGAATTAAATAAACGTATACCTTAATACTCAATGATTTTAATCAAAGGTGAACGTAGCAGAATTTGGTGAAAAATATGTTGGGAAACATGCTTTAGGAGTAAGAAAAGGCCCAAGAAGGGAATGAGCTCTCATCTCTGTTAAGAGAGAAGTTGCTTCCAGGAATAAGGAGGAGATAAGTCTGCTCTGCTCTGCCCTGTTCAGAATGTATCTGGAATATTGTGCTCAGTCCTGAACATTGGGGTTTAGGAAGTCTGGTAGGGAACAATGGAAGGAGAACAACCAGGAAGATAAAGGGGGTGGAGCTCACCCTGCAGATGGCTGACTCAAAGAACTAAGGGCACTTAAACCTGGAGAACAGAAGATTCATGGAGCACATATTGACTGACCATTTTCAAGAATCTGAAGGGTTGTTGTATGGAAGAATTTGCTTTATTTGGTTCATGAAGGGAGAGCTCTTATTGGTATTTTTGTCTTTCATTTTCTAAGAGGACCAATGACACATGATGTCTTGCATCATGGGTGAATTGGATTTAAGTGAGCTGGAGTTGCACACAGTTGGCAGCCTCATTTTCTTTTCCAGAGTCATTAGAGTCCAGTGGTAAGACAAAAGTCAAGACAACTGGCAATGGCCCAGGAACCAGGAATGGATGATCTTGGGGTCTTTGATGTCTGATCAAGCTCGATAAGTGCTCCACAGCACCTGTTTAAGCCACCTTCATGGTTGTTGGAATAAATTGTTCTCAACCATCTATTCTACTGGGGAAAATCTTCACATGCTTGGGGTAGACAACCCCTTAACTCACCCATGGGTTTGTGACCCATCAGTTACCCTTAGCCTGGTTTAGTCCATCTGCCAAAACTGTTTATCAGGGTTTGGCTGCTGCTTGTGCTATAGTTTCTTGGCGCTACAGGTGACAGTCAAGTGCCAGGTAGACACCAAAGGTTGATGAGCAGATCTGAAAGTGGCTCGGCAGGGGGTGAATAGGTGGTGCAGTGAATAGAGCACCTGCCCTGGAGCGAGGAGGACCTGAGTTCAAATCTGGCCTCAGACACTTAGCACAAAAACTACCTGTGTGACCTTGGGCAAGTCACTTAACACGAATTGCCCTCCAAAAAGCAAAAAAAAAAAAAGGGGAGGGATGGGCTCAACAAACCCTCACACCAGAGGTACTAGTCCTCCTTGAACACCCATATACACCAGGGAAGAACCAGAAGCAAAAAACAGATATTGCAAAGAATAAAATTTAGATTTATTATGGAGACAGAATTTCTAGTAATTATATAAAAATGGAATAAGCTATGTCAGGAGATTATGTGTTCCCCATCATTGGGGGTCATCAAATGAAGTCTTAATGGTCACTTATTGAAGATGTTGCTTAAAGGATTCCTTTTTTTCTAGTACGGGCTAGATTAAATAGCTACTAAGGTCTCTTTTAACTAAAATTCTCTATGGTTATATAATTTGCCTAAAGGAATGGAGAATATGGCACTCCACTGGGCTTAATGCTTATATGAATAAGTGTGACACAGTGGAAAGAAACATTTGAACTTGGAGTTAGAAGGTTCCCCTTAACTCTTCCAAGCTTTGTGACCATGAGTAAATTACTTAATATTTTTGCCTTATTTTTCTCATCTGGGAAACTGGAATAATAATATAAGTATTGCTATATGACAAAGTTGTTTGGAGGGTCAAATGAGGGGGTGTATACATGAAAAAACATTCTGAAAACCTCAACATGCAATAATGAAATGTCAGCAATTATCATAGTAATGACCTATAGCAATTAATGTCATTTTCTTACTCAAGATTTTTCAGTGACTTCCTACTTCAGATATTTAATGTATTTTCTGATATACTGATTGACCGATAATGTTTAAAAAAAACCAACTCTTCCACTTGGCATTTAAACTCAATAAACTGTCTTCAGTCTATCTTTCAAGACTTATTCTCATTCGTATTTTGTTTCAAGCAAAGTAGACTATTTGCTGTTCCCTCAACTTGGCCTTTCATTTCTCACTTTCATGCTTTTGCTTATGCTGTTCTTCATGCCTGAACTATAGTCACCTCTGTCTCTTAGAATTCCAAATTCCCTCTTGGCTTAACTCAGGTGCCAACACCAATGGGGAATTTTTAAAGATTCTTCTAAATATTAGTCTACTTTCCATTCTCAGATTATCTTGTATTTCCTATTTTTGTCCATGTCTTATCTTCTAGTAGAAGGGAAACTTCTTAAGAACTGGGGCAGTGTATGTGTGTGTGTGTGTGTGTGCATGCCCCCGCGCGCATGTGTGTGTGCTTGCGTGCACGCACGGTGTGCATGTGTTTGTGTTTTTTTTGATCTTCTTATATTCAGTGCCTTCCACAGTCCCTTGGAAGAATAGTGGCACCTAATAAGTACTTGTTGAATTAGCTTGAATTGAATTCTTTGGAACTGAGTGGTTGGGAGAAGGGAAGGGTATCCTCTTCCAATCACTTCCTGGTCAATATAAGCATGAATGCTTAAGTGTCAGCACCACAGATGCTCAGGAAATCAGAAGCTAGTAGAGCTCAGAGTAGTAATTTTTTTTGGCAGAATGTTGGCAGAAAGTATAGATCATTTAAGAAAATATAGGATAAACCTGAACTATTTTTAATACTAAAAGATTGGTGTTTAAGTCATTGTCCATCTTCTTTTTCTACGATCTGTAGGGACTAGAAGGAGAAGTTGATTTCTCAGGGGACTCTGTCCCTTGTATCAACACAGTCATTTTTCAATATCACAAATGTCTTGAGAAGCAAAGTATTGGGTTGGTCAGTAGAGTCTAGTTATCTACTTTTGTTTTTACACAGGTTTTCCCCCAACTAGTAAATGTATCCTTTCCCTGCTTCTCTCTGTCTATATTATTTTATATATTATTACATGGCAATATACCACCAAAGATAACTATTGGCCAATTATTACCATTAGATTTATGTATACAAGAACCCTCTGAGCACCCCCTGCCCCAAGACCAATGATCACCTTGGGCAAAAACTCTTTTTTTTTTGGAGGGCAATTGGGGTTAAGTGACTTGCCCAAGGTCACACAGCTAATAAGTGTTAAGTGTCTGAGGCCGGATTTGAACTCAGGTCTTTCAGACTTCAGGGCTGGTGCTCTGTTCACTGTGCCACCTAGCCACCCTGGGCAAAAACTCTTGTGGAGAAGAGTTTAACCATCTCCACCAACTGCCAACCAACTGCCACACACAGGGCAGGCAAGCCAGACTAAGCAAAGCAGCAAAGCATCATGAGAAAGAGACAGGTGCCAGGAAAGTCAATCCAGTACTACCACCTAGACCATCTTCTCCCCTCAGACCCCAGTGGTGATAACCCAGGACCCGAAACTGAAGATCCTTGAGGAGAACAGTGTTTCCATCTCAGTGCCCTCAGGCATCATTATGGGAAGCAACCTGCTCTCCCCCATAGAGATGTAGCCTTTTGGTTTCATAGGCACAGTAACTAAAGAACTGGGAAAGAAATTCTGTGCCATCAAAATCTTTAGCATTGTCAAAAGATTCAATATCAGACATTGATATGATTTTATCAGTGGAAGTGACATTATACAAGAAATATTTACATCTGTTTTGCCATTTTGTCCTAAGGACCATGGGGCCTTTTCAGCTGACTTGCATGTGAAACCTTCCATATGTCTTGTAACCCCCTTAGAATGTGAGATTCTTGAGAGAAAGCTCTATATTTTCTATTTGTATCTCTAGCACAGAGCTTAGTTCTTTATACATAATAAGAACTTAGTAAATAAAGAACTTCATTCATTCATTCATTCATTCATGCATTCATTTCTACCTCTTAGGTTCCTTAAAGGCTCATCTCAAATAATATTTCTTATAAGAAGCCTTTCTTGATTCCCCTAGTTATTACAGTTTTCTCTCTCAAGCTGATCTTGTATTTGCTAAACTGTTTACATGCTTTCTTCCTTCAGAAGAAAGAAACCCTTTGCTTGTAGAGTCTTTTTTTGTATTTCCAGAATGTAGAACAGTGCCTTGTCCATAGTAAGTATTTAATATACCTCATCTGGCAGTAATTAAGCTTAGAGGAATATCTCCCCCCATATTCAGTAATAAATTCAACATGGTGCATGACAAGAATATTAAAGATCATGCAAAAATTAGAAGAGAAGCAGATATTTATACATACATATAGAAAAACTACAACTATTTCTACATATATTTGTATCTATTTTTTTCTACCTTTCCCAGTTATGGGTAAGGGATGTATTCTTAACCAAACAAGCATATGTCTTGAATAAGGATTTGGTCTCCAAAATATATCGATAATTAAAAGAGTTTTCCAAGACTGAAAGTCATTTTCCAGTAGTTGTTTGTCCCTTTTTCACGTACCCACTATTAAGTGGTCAATAGATATAAACAAACAGTTCTCAAAAGAACTGGAAACTATTCAACACCATACAAAAATTTTCTCCAAATCACTCTAATAAGAGGAATGCACCTTAAAATTACTCACACCCAACAAATTGGCAAAGATGACAAAAGATGGGAATAACTAGTATTCTTTAAGATGGGATATTTTTGTTAAATGCACTAAAATATATCCCACAATTTAAATATAGGATCTTCCATCCAAAGTTTCAGATGGAGCCTCCTTACCCTCTTTCATTTGTAAAATTAAGAGTTGTCTGTGTAAGGTATAGTTGCTAGCTGTTTGGGGGCTGCCAGGGAAGTATTTAGGATTATAGGATCTTAGACCTAAAGTTTGAAAGGACTTTAGTGGCCAGGTAGCCCAATCCCCTCATTTTATGAATGAAGAAACTGAGTCTCAGAGAAGTCAAGAGACTTGCCCAAATACATCCAAGTAGTAAGCAGCAGACGGAGGATTTAAATGCAAATGAACAATAAATGTTCTTGCCCTTGTACCACACAGTTTTTCTCTTTGGGTTCACCAAATGTTCTCAACAGAACAAAACTCTGTTGTTTTTATCCAAGTATACCCTCTCTCAAGTTGCTTTGAATTCTGCAAAAAAAAAAAAAGTGCCAAGTGTCACAAATAGAATTGAGGACTCATGGACTTTGCAGCTTTGACAATAAACATTGGTAACCCAACAGCTGCACATACTCTATGAATGGTTTCTTGGAAAAAGGCTATATGAAGATGTCAGTCTACAGATGATCTCAGTTTCAAGCAGCTCTTCTAAGCATTCCTGAGTGATCCAGCAAATTGGTCATTTCTGGAATCAAGTTTTCATGAAGTGTCTCTTGCCTTAGCGTAGCCACCTGCAAGTCCCTCCCTTCCTCACCCAAGACAGAACAAAAATGAAGCAAGACATTGCTATTCTGGAACACAAGCTTTGTAAAAAGTTTCAGCATTATTTTACAATTATATAATCTCCTCAAAAAATGCACATCTGGAGGAGGAATTACAGGAAATAATTAAGAAGAAAACTAAGGTTCTATCCCTATGGGATCTGTGTCCATATAGAATCAGAGAGTTTTGGTGCTGAAAGAGACCTTAGACATCATATGGATCATGGAATTTCTGTATTTGAAGGGTCCTTAGAATTCCTTTTTTGCATTGTAAAATGCATAAAACTTATAAGAGGAGTCTTTGTAAGTGTGAAGAAAGCAGCAAATGCAAACTAGAAGATTCCCAGGGATGTGGTGATGATGGAGAACTTCCACCATATTTTTGCAACTCTATTTTGAAAATCTCATGTTTAGAAACTGAAAAAGAAAAAGCCAAACAGAATTACATAGATCATCGTCAATTTTAGGTTATCTATTCTTTGGGACAATCTCTTGAAAAACTAAATCTTTTCTTTGAGGGTGTTAAACTCCAAGTAGCACAAGGTATAAGAAGAAAAAGTTACCAACTTAATATTTAATAAACAAGAACTTTGTAAAGTTATCAAAGAATATCCTGGAAAGGAAGTGAAGAAAGGACTAGATAATCTCTATAAGAAAGCTGATATGCATTTTTGTGAAGAAGGTAAATGTAAATGCAAATGAAAATTTAAAGTTAAATTGATGGAACCCTAATAGAGCTGCCCCCAGCTCCAATATTCTATCTTTATTATAGGCCTGGCCCCACTTAAGAGAAGGCCCACTGTACCTACCTACCTACCCCTCCCCACTCCCCGCCAATATCCTAACTTCTTCATATATGCCTCACTGCTCACTGGAACAACAGGTGTGTCCCTGAACTCTTAGTTCCCGAAGAAACAGTAGGTGGGTCCATGAGATGGGAACCTAGCTACTGCCTCTACCTGGTCACTGCCCCCAGACCTGTTCCCCTAGAAATAGGTGTGTTCTTGTATTCAATCAAAATCACATCATCCATCTTGGCCAAACGGGACCACAATAGCTAGCCAGTCGGAGGGCAGAATGACCAGAATGTTTAACCACTGAACCATAGATGGGACCCCTCTTCCATTACCTAATCCCTTACCAAATACCTCCTGCCTGCCTTTTTAATATTCATTATTTATGTTATGTAATTGCATCTTTACCCTATAAAAATCCATTCTGCTTTCTCTGAAGTTTCTGGTTCCTCTTGGAACTTAGCCCACTTGATGAGAGGTGTCAATCTTAATAAATGGCTATACTTGGATTAGAGGTGGTCTGCCTCTGAATTCTTTGAGACAGTTCTACCACAACACATCATAAAACCACAACAGTTTTGGGGTGGGTAGAGACCCCACCTCAACAAAATGAAATTGAGCTCTAAAGAGGCCAAATAATTTGTTCAAGGTCACACAGCTAGTGTAGTTCAGAGTTAGAACTAGAACTCAATGTCAAATAGAATTGAGGACTCATGGACTTTGCAGCTCTGAAATTTTTATTCCCCCCCTCCTCCTTTAAATCAGGTCATAATCTGAAGGAACTCATGGCCATAGAGATTAATATAGGCCTGAAGAATATGAGAAGAGTAAGTGGTTTGTTATTAGATCCATCAAAGGGCAGCAAAAGATCCAAGGCATTTCTTGGGTAAAGGTCAGTCATTCTAGGTGGTGTAATGAATAGAAATTTGTGCCTTGAGTCAGGAAGATGAACTCAAATTCAGATTCAGGTACTTAAAGGTTGTGTGAACCTCGGCAAATGACCTAGCCTCTGTTTACCCATCAAGGTTGTTGTGAGGATAAAATGAAATCATCTTTGTAATGTCCTTTACAAACCTTAAAGTGGTAAATACAAATGTTAAAGGGAGGCATTTCCTGATTTGGATAGGGGAAAATAATTGGTAAAAGGAAACTGTGACCTAAACAAAAATCACAGAAATAGAACTGAAAGGGACCTGGGACAAATAAACAGGGTGACAGGAAGGAAGTGGGTTCAACAAAGGAAGTGCATGAGTTTTTGAGTCATCATTGCCAAGATGTCACATACAAGGAATGACTTTGTGGTATAGTAGAGAGTATACTGGATAAGGAATGTACAACCTGAGATCAAATTCCTTTTCTGCTACTTAGTTCCAATGTGGCAAAATTTCTAGGCCTCAATTTTAGATTAGGCAAGTTTCTGGGCCTTAATTTTTCTTATATGTAAAATGAGGGGGTTCAACTTAAAGGAGCTTTAACTAAGACAAAGTGACTTGGGCTTTTCCCAAGAGCACTGAAATGTATCAAGTCAATAATAGAATTTTCAGTAATCTAGTAGCATCAAAACTATTGAATCTGGGCCCAGTCTGCAATAATTAGTTAAAAAGTTACCAATATACTCAAGTGAAAACTTCCCTGACCCAGCCCCTCCTATTCCAGTCTCATATTGTGGTGTCTTGTGGTTTCTGTCAAATCATTCCCTCACCAATTGAATTGAAAGTGGATTTCATGCTGCATGTGTGTGTACATTTTGAACTCCTTGTGCTGGGTATAAGAATTGTACTTTGTGTCTATGGGATTAAATGTCCATGAGGACCCTTTCAGTTCTAGATCCTTTGACTATTTCCTTGGGTCAGAGTTTAAATACTGGAAAGAAAATCAGGGCTTGATAGGGTAATGATTCACCAAAATCTCTCAGCTAATGCTGAAGTAGTAAATTCAAGAATAGAACTAAGGTCTCTGGTCTCCAAGTTTAGTTATCTTTTAATTAACTCATGCTATGGTATTGTTATTAACAGTTTTTCCATCCTGTCCAACACTTTGTGACCCCATTTGGGATTTCCTTGGCAGAGATACGGGTTTATAATTTCCTTCTCCAGCTCATTTTACAGATGAGGAAATGGAGGCAAACAGGATAAAGTGACTCTTTCAGGGTCACATAACTAGCAAATGTGAGGTTATATTTGCAATTAGGTCTTCCTGACTCCAGGCTTGTCTCTCTATCCACTGTGCCACCTAGTTGCCTTTATGATATCTTTCCACATTTTATAAATGAAACAATGGCCAAAGCATCCTGCTTTATTCCAATTTTTCTCTAAAACCTGAATCTAGTAGAAGAAAAAGAGACGATGTTGGAACCACACAATAAGGACAGAGGTCCAACAGATATCTCTCTTATTTGTCCCTTTTTTCCCCATTCCTGAAAAATCTGGAACGAAAGGTGGCAGCCCTATCCATAAGATTCATCAACTTTTATTCAATGAAGTCTTTAATTGGGAAATTAGTGCTAGTTCTGTTTGTCATTTTTTCTTCATATTTTGTGCTTCATGTACTCAGAGCAAAATCAATCTTGTTAAAAGTAATAATTCAATTAAATAAACTTTCATCAAGAACGTGCCCAATGTAAAGCTTTACTCGGTGTGGCCTAAAGGAGATGTAATAATGAGTACACTGTATCCCTGTCCTTACATGAAATAAACATAATGTAAAACAGATGATAATAAAAGCACAGTGGAAACATATTGCAGAGTCCTGGTCTATGGTTCAAATTCTTGCTACGTTATTTAAGATATAAAACCTGTAATTCTCTACAATTTTAAGTTGCATAGAGGGTACCTCTCAGCATTGGTAGGATAAGGTCTTCTTCTCTAGGATATATTTATGCTTATGAAATCATAGAGCTAGTTAAAAAAAACAAAAGAAAAAGAAAAATGAATAAACAACAACCACAAAAATGATTTTATATTTGTATGGCACATTCAGGTTTGGAAAGCACTTTATTCCCATGATCTTGGTTTAGTCCCTCAATAACCTTAAAGTCAGGTACTACAGTTAATATGGTCTCTATTTTTTTTTTTTACTTTTTTAGAGGGGGGGGGAAAGCAGGGCGATTGGCAAGTGACTTGCCCAAGGTCACACAGCTAGTATTGTTAAGTGTCTGAGGCCGGAATTGAACTCAGGTCCTCCTGACTCTGGGGCTGGTGCTCTATCTACTTTGCCACCTAGCTGCCCCTATGGTCTCCATTTTAAAAGGACTTCAGGGAACCAAGTGTAATGTAATGCCAAGGAAAGGCAACTTCCCAGGTTCAAAATACCAGCATAGGTGCTCTCTATTTTATTCAGTGACAAACCAAGAACAGAGAAGATCAAAACATGACATCATTCAAAATACAGCATTTACTAAGTGTGATTAAATAATCTCCAAGGACTACCCCACCCCAGGACCTTCCAATCATTCAATCAATTACAAAGTCTCTGTTCTAAATACTTCTCCACCCCTAGGCTATACCTTAATTAAGTCCACCACAAAGCCCCTCTTCTCAACTGTAGATTAGTTTCCAAACATAAGGTCAAAAGTTCCCCACCCCTGGATCACAATTGAATCTACCCCAGAGTTACATCAAGTTTAAACACAGCACTTAATACCCAAATGGAGGTCTTTTCTTCATCTTGACAGGAGGCAAGTTCTCAGCAATCTTAGTTCCTGGGGAGACAAGGCTTAGCAAGGCCACAAGATACATTGCCAGTCCCTTCATGAATTCATCCTCTGTCTGTGGAACAGCCCTAGAACCCCTGAACACATTAGCAAAGCCCTCTCCCAGGATTTCTGTAAACATACAACAAGAAAATCCTTCTTCAGGGCTTCTGAACCAACAGAAAGGCTCCCAGACCCCTGCAACAATAGCACTGTCCTTCACCAGTGGACAGTATTCACTCTGTCTGCAGGACAGTCTCCAGACCCCTGCAACAACAGTACTGTCCCTCACCAGTGGACAGTATTCACTCTCTGTCTGCAGGACAGTCTCAGGGCTTCTTAGCGAACAGCCAGGTTCCAGGACTTCTTCAACAAAAGGACTGTCTTTCACCAGTGGACAAATCTGGCAAAATAACATCAAAACAGACAGACAAAGTACCAGCAAAATAGCCATGTCTCCTCAGTCCTTGGCAGCTCAGGGGGCAGGTCTCAAAAGTCCAGGGCAATTCAAAGCGGCCACCAGCAATTCTCTTAGTCTCTCTCTCTCCACGAGGTGCTGCTTCTAAAAAGATCTTCCACCTCTCTCTAGTGTCTCTCCAAATCTACATCACCAGCTCCTCCCAGTTCAGGACTTTCTTTTCACATCAACAAGCCCATCCCACAGGTGGGATTAACAAACTCTGGGTTTTAACACAATCAATTTGAAAACCAAGCCAATACAGGGGAATCTTTAATTGCCATTACTATCACACCAAGATGGCAGAGTAAGCAGTAAACCTCTTTAACTCTCTCAAATTTACCTCCAAACAACAATTAAATAGCACCTCAAAATAAATCCTAGAACAGCAGAAGCAGCAAAATGACAGGGTGAAACAATATTTTATACCCCTGCCCCAAATTTAGAAGATTGACAAGGAAGGTCTGTTTCAGATAAAAGGAGAGCATAGTCCAAGACAGGAAGCATCCAAGCAATCTAGAAGCAAGTCCCACCTCAGAAAATCAGTGGGAGATCCTGAGCCCCAGTGCTGTGGAACAGGCAAACATCACCCTCATGTGCTTCATAGCCAGGGGAACCAGGGGACTCCAGCTCCAAGATCTGACAAATGCTTCAGTGTAGCCCTAGGCAAACAGGCAGTCTCCAGCAAGCAGACCTCCATGTGCTTCAGCATAGCTTTGGGCAAACAGGGAGGTGCCAATCCTATGGGTGCCTAAGCAAACAGGAAGCTGTTAGCACTGGCCCCACCACATGCTTTAGTGTAGCTCTGGGCAAACATTCAGCCATTGATGGCTACACCTCCATGTGCTTTAATGTAGTCCTGGGGAAATGCATAAATACCCTGCTAGCCTGCGCACGCATGAGACACCAGCATTAGGAAATACAGTTCAGTACCAGATAAACTACCAGATCCTATAACCTCCAGGAGTGCCAGCCAGTCTCACCCCCATAGCACAGCAACTGACTAGAGGGTCCCCTGTGGGCCTCAGGGTAACATCAGTGCAGTACTGGTAAGCAGCATAAAAATCCTGAGACAATGACCCTTCTACCCCAGAGCCGAGCTCAAATTTAAAAGAAAGAGCAAAGGCCAAAAGAGATGAGTAAAAAAACAACAAAATAGAATCTGACATCAGAAACTTATTATGGTGACAGGGAAGACCAAGACATAAACTCAGAAAAGGATAACAATATCAAAATACCTATGTGCAAAACACCAAAGAAAAATGGGAAGTGCCCTCAAGTCCAGAAAGAACTTATAACAGAGCTCAAAAATGAGCTTAACAATCATGTAAGAGAGGCAGAAGAATAATTGGGAAAAATAAATGTGATGCAAGAGAATAATGAGAAAAAGAGTCAACAGTTTGGAAAAAGAAAACAATTGCTTAAAATTAGAAATGGTCAAATGGAAAAGGAGATGCAAAACCCCACTGAATAAAACAACTCCCTAAAAATATAATTATCCAAATGGAAAAGGAAGCATGAAAGCACAACTCCTTAAAAGTTATAATTGGGCAAGTGGAAGCTAATGACTCTATGAGACATCAAGAATCAATCAAACAAATTCAACAGTGAAAAAAATAGAAGAACATGTAAAATGCCTCAAAGGAAAAACAACTGAACTGGGAAAATAGATACAGGAAAGACAATGCCAGAATCATTGGACTATCTGAAATCCATAATCAAAAGGAGGGCCTGGACAGCATCTTTCAATGAATTATCAAGGAAATCTGCCCTGATATCCTGGAACCACAGGGCAAAATAGACATTGAAAGAATAATCCCATCACCTCAAAAAGGAGATGCCAAAATAAAAATTCTAAAGAACATTATAGCCAAATGTAGCATCAACATGATATTCACAGCATTGACAGTGATTATGCATATGTTGGTGTAGTTCTGAATCACAAAATATAACAGACTTCATATATAAAACAGAAGCAAAACATTTATTGAGACACCAGAAAGCCAAATCCCAACCAGAAAATTACATCCCTCATAGCAACAAAGAAGTTAATATACCTTATCACTGCAGTAAGCAATACCATCTCAAAGCCTTCCCACAAACAAACACTCACAAGCCTAGCTGTCTCCTTGCCTGCATCCTCTCTCTCCCTCAGTACTAACTGTGCTGACTTCCAGCTTCCTCTGGGCTCTGCGCACCCCCCCCCCCCCCCCCCCCCCCCCCCCCTATTCAGAAAACTCCTCCCACCACAGGTTCTATGTGATTATATTCTGTTTATTATGGGGCAGGGAAGATCTTTAAATTCTCATTACCATTACACCAAATTACAAAACTATCAGATCAAGAAAAAAAATACTGTTAGTGGCCAGAAAGAAATAATTCATGTATGAGGGAGCCACAATCAGGATTACACAGGACTTAGCAGCTGCAACATTAAAGAATCAGAGGTCATGGAACATGATATTCTGGAAGACCTAAAGGAGCTAGGACTACAACAAAGAATCATGTATCCAGCAAAATGAAGCATGATACTCCAAGGGAAAAAAATGATCATTTAATGAAATAGAAGGATTTCAAGCTTTCATAAGGAGAGGACCAGAATTGAACAAAAAAATTGATCACCAATATCAAGACCCAAGAGAAGCCTAAAAAGGGAAAAAGGGGAAAGAAAACACAAGGGATTCAGTGGAGCTGAACCACTTACATCCCTACATGGGAAGATGATACTTATAATTCTTTTTTTTTTATTTTTGGAGGGGGGAATTCAGGGCAATTGGGGTTAAGTGACTTGCCCAAGGTCACATGACCAGTAAGTGTTAAGGATCTGAGGTCGAATTTGAACTCAGGTCCTCCTGACTCTAGGGCTGGTTCTCTAGATACTTATAATTCTTAAAGATTGTGCCACTAAGCTAGAAGGAATATACATGGACGGAAGGTATGGACAGAAGGTGAATTCAAAGGAATGACATAAAAATAAATAAGGGATAAGAAAAAGGGTACACTGGGTGCCAAAGGAAGAGAAAATAGAATGGGATAAATTATTTTACCTAAAGAGGTATGAAAAACCTATTACAGTGGAGGGAAAGATGGGAAGGTGGGCAATAGGCAGCCCTTGAACCTTACTCTCATCAGTATTGGCTCAAAGAGAAAATAACATACACAATCAGTTGAACATAGAAATCTATCTTACCTGACAGGGAAGTAGGAGGGGAGGAGATTAAGTCAGGCAGAAGAGATGACAGACTGGGGGAGACAGCAGACAGAAGCAAAACACTGTTGAGGAAGTAAAGGTTAAAGGGAGAGAGAGAACAAGCAGGAGGAAAAATAGCATAGAGGGAAATACACAGTTAGTAATCATAACCATGAATGTGAATGGAATGAACTCTCCTATAAAATGGAAGCAGATATCAGAATGGATCAAAAACACAAAGCCTACAATATGTTGTTTACAAGAAGCACATCCGAATCACACACACACACACACACACACACACACACACACACACACACAGAGTAATGGTAAGGACCTGGAGCAGAATCAATTAACTGAAATAAACAGCTACAAAAAGAACAGCAAGGGTAGTAGTCCTGATCTCAAAGTAAAAGCAAAAATAAAAAGATAAAGAAACTACAACTTGCTCAAAGGTACCATAGACAATGAAGTAATGTCAATACTAAACATATATGCACCATGTGGTATAGCATCCAAATTCTTAAGGGAGAAGTTAAATGAGTTACATATTCATGACCAAATAAGAGATAGAGAGTATTATGAAATTCAAAATAGATAACTTTGATTATATTAAAATAAAAAAGCTTTTGAAGAAAGAAAACCAATGCAAGTAAGATTAGAAAGAAAGTAAGAAGCTGAGAAATAATTGTTATATTAAGTGTCTCTGATAAAGGCTTCATTTCTCAGATATGTAGAACTGAGTAAAGTATATATGAATAAAAGCTATTTCCCAATTGATAAATGATTAAAGGATATGAACAGGCCATTTTAAGATGAAGAAATCAAAGCTATCCATAGGCATATGAAGAAGTACTCCAAATCACTTTTGATTAGAGAAATGAAAATTAAAACAATTCTGAGGTACCACCTCACACTTGTCAGATTGGCTAATGCGACAAAAAAGGAAAAGATAAATGTTGAGAAGATGTGGGAAAATTTGGAACACTAATGTACCATTAGTGAAGTTGTGAACTGATTTAAACAATCTGGAGATCAGTTTGGAACTATGCCCAAAGTACAACCAAACTGTGTATGTCTTCTGATCCAGTAATACCAATACCATATCTGTATCCCAAAGAAATCATAAAAATTGGAAAAGTGCCTACTTGTGCAAAAATATTTATAGCAACTCTTTTCATGGTAGCAAAATAATGGAAATTTAGGAGATGCCTATCAATTGTGGAATGACTGAACAAACTGTGATATATGAATGTAACAGAATACTATTGTGCTGCTATAAGAAATAATGAGACACCTCATTTAAAAAGCAAACAAACAAACCTGGAAAGACTGTTTATAGAATCACAGATCTACAACAGAGTTCAAAGAGTCCTCAGATATCATGATCCATCCCTTTTATTTTACCTAATTAGGAAACAGAGGCAGAGAGGTGATTTGTTCATAATAACATAAAAAATAAATGGCATAGTTAGGATTCAAATTCAGGACCGGTGACTTCAAATTCAGTTTTCTTTCTGTTTTATCAAACTGCCTTTTATAGACAGATAAAATTCTTCTGGTGAATATAGTTTGGATTCCCTTTAGCAAAAGAGTCAATCTGTTCTCAGTTTACTGAATAATAAAGTCAGCATGTAAATAGAAATGGATGCCTTGGGGTTCAAGTCACAGATTGTATTGAAAGTGGCAGTGATGTTCTAAAAGCTTCAGAAAATTCATTTTGATGAATAGCCCTGTTAGCCCAAATGGAACCAGAATGTAAGGAACAGTGGAGCATCCCTTAATTCTGAGACAATGGATAAACTAGAAGCAGTTGTATCAGGAGAGTAAAGGAATAATAAAATCAACCGAGTTAAATATCCTATAAAAGACTGGTACATTTATAGAATGCATCTGATTGTTCTCCCCACATCAAAGTAAATATATATATATATATATGTATATATATATATATTTATAAAAACCTAATTTATGCTAAGTACTTATATGGAACTGAGGCACTAGTCACTGGCATTTAACAGTGGAGAAGACAGATGGTTAGGGCTTGAGCCAGTAGCACCAGAGAAGAGATACCCACAAGCCCCTCTGACTTTCCCTAGAACTATGAAAGGGATATGTAGTTGTTCTGGTTCTAGGAGAGTGGGCTAGAGAATCCTTGCTGCTGTCCTCCTCTGAGATTTCCCTTTCTCATCATGTGACATTTTAAGTGAAACTGTTAAAAAGACTTTTGAAGTTGAGAACTAGAAGAATTTTTACCTCCCTGAGTTAAAAAAGAAGAGTAGAGGGCAGCTAGATGACAGTGAATAGAGCACTGGCCCTGGAGTCAGGAGGACCTGAGTGCAAATCCTGCCTTAGACATCTGACACTTATCTAGCTGTGTGACCTTGGGCACTTAACTCTGATTTCCTTGCCTTCCCCCCTCCAGAAAGAAAGAAAGAAAGAAAGAAAGAAAGAAAGAAAGAAAGAAAGAAAGAAAGAAAGAAAGAAAGAAAGAAAGAAAGAAAGAAAGAAAGAAAAAAAGAAAGAAAGAAAGAAAGAAAGAAAGAAAGAAAGGAAGGAAGGAAGAAAGAAAGAAAATTAAGGTAGAAATAACATGATGCATAAAAGTGGTGCTAGGGACCAGTAGGAATTACCTGAAAGACAGCAAATTTGTAGAGGGGCAATGCAAAAAAAAAAATACATCTCTTGCTGTTGACATTTGAGATTATAAAGTATTGTATGTTCTGGAGAAGAGCACTGGATTTGGAATTAGAGACATGGAATCAGGATCCCCACCCTGCTATTTATTTTCTATGTGACTGCATTCACTTAATTGTACCTTTCTTCTTCCTCAACTATAAAATGAGAAGGTTGGCATATATGATTTCTTAGCTCTAAACCTTATGATTTGATATTTCTCATACTTGTCTCTCTCAGTGTTTGTTGGGGAAGTAATAATAAGGTATGCACACATCTAGTCTTCCATAGTTTTAATATAGCTTTGGTAAATTGGGAGTAATCCTTGCCCGTTCATTTTTTTATATGGTAATGAAATTAACATTAATATTAAAGTCAACGTTGAAGGAAAAATAAGTTCCCAAAGGGAATCCTGAGCAGTTTGTTGTTGTTTTTCAGTAATTTTTAATCATGTCCAATTCTTTATACCCTTATTTGGGGTTTTCTTGGCAAAGATAGTAGAGTGGTTTGACATTTGCTTTCCAGCTCATTTTACAGATGAGGAACTGAGGCAAACAGAGTTAAGTGATTTACTCAGGGTCATACAGCTAGTAAACATCTGAATCTGGATTTGTAGTCATGAAGATGAGTCTTTCTGACTCCAAAACTGGCACTTTATCCACTGTTACACCTTGCTGCCTCCAGCCCTAAGAGGTTAGGTAGTCATTTGGACTTTGCTAGGCTAACTGCCTGGATGGTAGCATGAAGAGAAAGGTTAATGTCTAACTTGATACCTTCAAGAGACAACTGGTGATACAAGGCTGGAGTTCCAGAGAGAGCTTGGGTTGGATGTATAGATATGAGAAATATCTGCAGAGAGATTATAGTTGAACTCATGGCACTGATGAGATCCCTAAATGAGATTGTATCAATGGAAACGAGAAGAGTACTCAGAGCAGAACCTTGGGGTACAACCATGATTACTTATGATGACCTGGGAGAAGATCTAACAAAGGAAACTGAGAAGATGAGAAGGAAGAGAAACACGAGATAACAGTGTCATGAAAACCTAGAGAGAGTAATAAGGAGAAAAAGGTGATTGTGTCAAAAGTTTCACAGAGATCAAGAGGGATGAAGATTAAAAAAAAGATCATTACATTTGGCATTTAAGCAATCACTCATAACTTTGGGGAGAGAAGTATTAGTTGAATGGTGAGTTTGGGAGCATGATTGAATTTAGGAAAAACTGATTTAGAATTAGTTCAGAGCAAAACGTGATTTAGAAATGAATGAGAGGATAAGAAATGGAAGCACTTAGTATAGACAGGTTTTTCAGAGTAATATCTAGAAGGGGCAGTTGGATCAAGTGAATGGGTTTTTTTTAGGTTGGGGTGTAATGGAAATGCAGATTTAAAGCTCTTCCCTGCCCCTAGGCTAATGTGCACCTGAAGCCTGGGGAGGGAGGCTTGTTTTTCAGTAGATAATTCTTGATTGACCAGTGAGTCAATAAGGTTGTTACATTCTCTGAGCCAGGAGAAGGCTATATAAGCCTGTGTAGCTTTGTTTTGGGACTCACTTTGAGAAGTGTTCTGTGATTTGATCTGAATTCTGGGAAGCCATTGTTGAGAGTCCCCCGGCTTTGAAAAACCCAGAATGTGGAAACCCAGATGTTGACTGGGTATGGATGTAATGGTTGGACAGTTTGGAAATCTGTCTACTTGATGTTTCTGTCTTGATAATTATGCCTGTGTACTTTGAGGTTCAGGGTGCTGACCTTTTCTCCTGAACAAGGTAAACGATATATGTCTGACTGATTAAAGTAAGCTGTTTAACCCATTTTGAGTTGCTTTCCTTTAACAAAGCAGATCCAAGAACCTGTGGTAGCTGCAAACCCTGAGGACGCTTGGGGTGCTTGCCGCTACATGGGGATGCATGAATGAACTTATAGGTAGCAAAGAAGGAAACAGTAGATAGGACTAAAATGAAGATTAGAGAGATAGTGGAGATAATAATGGAAATAATATGCTGGGAAAGTGGGAGGGATGGTATGATGTGCATGTGGAGGAATTTGTCTCAGCAAGCAGCAAGACCACCTCTGCATATGAGAACAGAATGAGAAAGGAGTTAGTGAGGAAGATGTCTGAATGATGGGAGCAGAGGAGCAGAAAAGAGGGCATTTTTGGCCAGTGACCTCATTTAAGTGTGAGTGTGTGTGTATGTGTGTTGTGCCCTATACTAAGAGAGAATTTGGGGGCAAAGGATAATGATGCCTTTAGGATTAAATGCCAACTCTTATAGTTATGTCTGTCAAAAACCTTGCTCCATCCCATCTTTCCATTTTTACTACATTGTACATTACTTCCCTTCATACACTTTATGATCCAGACAAACCAGCCTTCTTGGCTATCAATTGACTCTCATCTCCCATATCCACACATTTGCAACACATTGTCCACCAGCCTTGGGATGCCTTCCTTCCTCACTTCTTTCTTTTAGAATTCCTAGTTTCCTTTAAAACTGAGCTCAAGCACCACTTTCTCTATGAGGCTTTTCCTGATCCTCCTTCTCCCCCCAACCCTACAAGTGGTTAGTGCCTTCCCGTTCAAATTCCT
Organism: Petaurus breviceps papuanus; assembly: GCF_028583685.1. NCBI lineage: Eukaryota > Metazoa > Chordata > Mammalia > Diprotodontia > Petauridae > Petaurus > Petaurus breviceps. The sequence goes on from NW_027187347.1 coordinate 4,941,002, forward strand.
TTGTATTAATTTTTTTTTTTTTTATGAGCAATCAGGGTTAAGTAACTTTCTCAAGGTTACACAGCCAGTTATTTCTGGGTGGGGTGCTAAGTGTCTGAGCCCGGCATTCGATCTCCAGGTCATCCCGACACTGGAGCCGGTGCTCTTACTCGCTGAGCCACCTGGCCACCCCTAAGCAATTGGGGTTAAGTAACTTGCTCAAGGTTACACAGCCAGGTGTTTCTGGGTGGGTGCTAAGTGTCTGAGCCTGGGATTCGATCTCCAGGTCATCCCAACACTGGAGCTGGTGCTCTTACTTGCTATGCTACCTGGCAGCCCCCCTTTGTATTAATTTTTAACCTATATTTTATATGTTTACATGTTTTTCCCCTTAATAGAAAATAAATTTCTCAAAATAAAGGAATATTTCATTTTTATCTTTATATCTCTACTGCCTAGCACAGAGTCATGCTTAGAGGAGGTGCTTAATAATATTTTTTGATCAATTGACCACTATACTGTGGATATAATAAAATCTATTTCAGTGTACAATAATGCACTTGAATTGTGGAGTCTGAAGATTTAGGTCCCATATTTTCACTCTCCAGTAAAAGCTGTATAACCTTAGGCAATTTCATTGCTCTCTTTGGGTTTCTATTTTCTCATTTATTTATATGTTTATAACATATGTTTATATTATATATGAACTAAATGGTCTTAAAGGTGCCTTTCAGTTTTCATATTCTTTTCTAAATAAGTGTTGCCAACTATGTAAATGGTAACTTTCTTAGATCTGTCTTTGATATTTAAATGTCTTCAGCATAATTTAAATTCCCCAAATGAACAGTTTCATAAAGGTGTTTACAGGAATATCTGCTCTCTCTGCCATATTAGCATTTATATTTCTCCAAATACAGACAGTTGGATTTTGGATGCATTTCAGTCATGTCTGAGTATCTGATCAGCTTTTATAATCATTATTCTGTGTCACAGCACTAAAACAGCATTAGCATCATCATCATCAATGACAACAACAAAATCAGCAGCCTCACAATATGCTTGTACAGAAATAGTAGGCAGCTGTGGAAACGGGCACCAAATGCAAAACAAGCCTGGTGCTCTATCTGTTGACATTTATCTTAGGGGCTGAGTGGGGAACCAGACTGTTTCATATGCTGGTGCAAATGAGTTATGGTTGTTCCAATCCAGTTCATCCAGCATTTATTTCTTCCTGACTAACCCTGCAGTTAAGTGTATTAGAGCACTCATTCAGAGCTAGAAGAGAAACTTCAGTCCAATCTGTCTTTGTGAATCTCTCAACAATGTACCAGCCAAATGACCCTTGGGTCTAGCACCATTCAATAATGCCAAATATACATAGTTATTAGCCTTTAGTCAACATGGCTCCATTTTGTCTGCAAAAATAGACCGAGAAAATTTGTCAAATACTTTTTCTAAAATCTAAGTAAAATAAATGCATAACATTTCCCTGATTTAGCAGTCTAACAATCCTGTCAATAAAAAGAAAAGTGGTTAGTCTGGCATAACCTATTTATGGTATAGCTGGCTTCCTTTCTGATCACCACCTCCTTTTGTAGATATTGGTTAATCATCCTTTTAATAAAATATTCTAGAATTTTTTTTAAGGAATAGAAACAAATCATACTAACCTACAGATTCAGATCTGCTCTCTTCCCTTTTTTGAAAATCAGGTTTTCTGCCCTTTTCTACCCTATAGCAAGCAGAGATAGGCTCATAACTGTTTAATGACTGACTTTCTGAAAATACATGACACACTTTAAAGCTCAATCTTCATTATTACCAATTTCCCTATGACTTTTTAAAGTCTAGACAATCAATAAAACAACAATCAAGCCCTGATTTGTAGCATTTGCTGATTTCTGAGTTGTAAATTCTCACATTGAAAATTTAGCATTTAGGTTCAGTAAAGCAGTGAGCAGGCATCAGCACACCTGGAGGTAACTCTCATGTTTTCCATGATTTTTTTCTAAAAGAAAGAATAAAGTTTAATCGCAATAACAAATTACCATTTTGCCAAAATTATACTGCAGTGAATGAACAGTGGAATATATATATATATATATATATATATATATATATATATATGCATATATATGTATTTCTCTTCTATTCATCTCTAAGAGAAATCATAGATTTTAAAATCAAGCCCTCAAACAGAAAAAAGATAAACTTAAACCCTCCATATTCAAAAGAAATGTTACTCAAGATAATCAAGCATAAAAACTGTTTTCAGTCTTAAGTTATTTTGTCTCCTTTAAATAAGTTTGACTTTTCTTTCCAAAGTATGTCAAATTTAAGACCTTAGTTGGTAGGGGATGGCCAATACTATGATCTTTGAAAATCATTGACCATGTCTCAACAAATCATTTTCACCAATTCTTTTAGAAACCTGGAATGTAGATAGTCTCAACCTATCGAATTAAATTTAATGAAGGGAGTTAGGTAATTTCTTACTAGTACACTACTTTTCATGGCTTTCAGTCACTTCTTAGTCATTTTTGTTCTATCATTTACATTCCAAAGATAATTCTCCTTAGAGAAAATAGAAGCAGGGATGGCTAGATGGCACAGTGTATAGAGCACTGGTCCTGGAGTCAGGAGCACCTGAGTTCAAATTCGGCCTGAGACACTTGACACCAAACTAGCCATGTGACCTTGGGCAAGTCACTTAACCCCAATTGCCCTACCTTACCCATCCAAAAAGCAAAAAAAAAAGAGGAAGATAGAAGCAAAAGAAGAGGTAAGTCGCTCTGTCTTCACTCTTTTCTTCCATATTATTCTCCTATCCACCCACACAGTGGCTTCTTTGATCTTCCTCTTATATCCAATAAAACTGAAACAAATTGCTTTGTGTTGTCCTTGGTACTCTTTGCCAGTCTCACATAATTCTGCAATGTCATATTCCTGACATTATTATTATAAGACCATACGAAATTTTTTTTGTATTCATCATTTTATTACCTGTCTTTGACTGATATGTCACCTAAGCATCCATATTTTTCTCTTTGGACATTTCTTCCTCTTTTTCCCCTCAGAGTTTTTTTTCCCTTTGTGCATTCAGAATAACCATTCTTCTTGGGGCTGATAGGTTCAAGGAGTTATTCCCACTGCAGAATTTTAGGTCAAGAAATCCTATATATAATTCTTCCTATATTTTTGAAATTTGTTTCCACAAGCTCTAGGGTGTAGATCAGACTACTTTAAACTTCTTCTAATCTTCTATCACACATAAGATGGATTTCACCAAGGTTGTCATCATTTCTCAAGCAGTAAACAAATCTTCTTTTTAAGTGAGAATAGTCAGGTATAGTGGTTACCCCTCATTTTCTCCTTCAAAATTTTGAAAGCTAAAATGATCATTAAGACAAGTCATTTAATTATTACTTGCTCTGCCTTTGGGAGAAAGTGTTCCAGCAGATGTCTAGATAACTGAAGTTCCTAGTCACTAAATATGTTATGCCAGGCTTGTAACCTTTTCTCCAAATTCCTTAACAATTTCCTTTTTATGTCTAGGTCTTCTGTAGCATACTGGCAATATCACTTCTTTCCCTGTTCTGCCAAGTTTTCCCCAAATGTTTCCCTGTGGACTCTGGATTTCCCCAGAAGTAGATTTTCTTAATGTATGAGGCTACTCCACTTACCCTTTTTCTTTTCCTAATATGTTTTAATAAAATGTGCCATCCCAGCATTATATTTCAGCTAGGAATCCTATGCCATGATGTCTGAGGTATTAACCTGTGAGGTCAAATTTTACTTCTTTGCATTATCATCTCTAATTTATCTTGGTTATAGCATATACCTTGTGTATTTGTGTATAGACAGCTGAAGTGATAGAGCATAGACTAGCCAGGAGATGACTGAGGCCATCTAATCCAACCCCTTAATTTCATATAATAGGGAAACTGAGGCTCGAGGTGGTTCAAACATTTGTCCAAAGTCACACAGGAAGGGTCAGAAGCAGGATGTAAATCTAGTTATTCTGACTCCTGAATTAGTCCTTTTCCCACTAAACCTCACTGAATACTTATGTGTGTGTGTGTGTGTGTGTGTTTATAAATATATAGGGAAGGCTAAATACATATATATGTATATAGTCTTCCCTATTTTTCTTCCTTTTTAGATCAAGACATTGTTAATTAGATTGAAAGACTCCAGGTAAATACATTTTGATAAGCCCTTTTAGGATATGTTTGGTTTTTTGTGGGAGATTAACATTCCTATAGAGCTATAAGGAAGTTAAACACTTGGTATAGAATTGACTTTCAAAAAGTACTTGGTGATGGACAACAGAAAGTGGGAACTTTGAAAAAGTCTATGACATTTATATGCAATGGCACTTTTATATTGCATTTTATAGTAAAGGTTGGCCTGTGTAGTAAAGCATAAAAATTCTCTTAACTGGCACTTCTACACATCCATAATATAGTGATAATTAGTAGTCCAAATGATAGCCTTGAACCACTAAAAAGCTTAAATTACTTTTTGATCAAAGAAAGATTATTTTGTATTTAGTAAATATCTAGTTTCAGTGTCAGCTGTCTTTTAGCTTGTTTTTTTTTTTTAAATATTGGCTAATGCAAATGTAGTATATAATTAAGAAATTAAAATAAACTAATGTATACTATATTTTCCTTCTACCCTATAAACTCATAGGGTCAGGGACCATGTCTTTTCTTATATTTGTATCTACTATAGTACCTTAAACAGTATTCTCCACTAAGTAGATACTTGGGATCTGAGGACCCAAATTCAAATCTCAGTTTCAGTATTTACAATCTCAGTTACTTTAGGTGAGTCATTTAAATATTCTGAGTCCTAGTTTCTCTGAGTTCTATGAAATTAAAGGATTAGATTAAGTAATTTCTAAGGCTTTTTGTGTTTTATTTTTTATTTAGTTGACATTTTATTTTTGAGTTTTCAACATTCACTTCCACAAGATTTTGAGTACCAAATTATCTCCCCATCTCTCCACTCCCCCCACCCCAAGATGGTGTGCATTCTGATTGCCCCTTCCCCCAATCTGTCCTTCCTTCTATCATAACCCCCTTATCTAATCCCCTTCCCCTCTATTTTCTTTTTTTGGGGGGCATTTGGAGTTAAGTGACTTGCCCAACTTCACATGGCTAGTTTTTGTATTAAGTGTCTGAGGTCAGATTTGAACCCAGGTCCTCCTGACTCCAGGACTGGTGCTATATTCACTGCATCACTTAGCTGCCCCTGCCCCTCTATTTTCTTGTAGAGCAATCTAAGGCTTTTTCTACCTCTAAATCCTGTAAACCCTAATATTTGATATAGGACAGGCTATTCCTTGACTATAGTAGATGAAGATACATAAATATGTTAAGAAGAGACAAATAGGAAAGTGTTATCATTTTTGAAGTATATTTCAATAGAGGACTTGATATTTTCTAAAACTCACAAAGAGAGTAAACAGTATCATCATCTATAAAGAAAATCATTCAGTATAATATTATTTGTCCTTTAAGCAAGCTCTTCCTTTTTCTCTATTTTACCTCCATGTCTCCCTTTTCTCCCATTTTTCTTCTTCCCCACTTCCTCCTTCTTTTCTTCTTTCCTTCCATTTTTTCTCCCTCCTTCTTCCATCTCTTTCACTGTGCTCTCTGTCTCTGTCTCCCTTTCAGTCAGTGTTTCTGTTGTCTATCTATGCCTCGAAAATAAACTTCAAACTTACAATAGAGCTACCATCATCTTTTCTTGAAGTCAGATTCCAAAATGGATTTCCCACAGAAAACAGTGTGATTATGATAACTGCAAAGGTCTGATGTGAATAGATGAAGGCATTAGGAAGTGTATTTGAATTGTCTTCAGCTAAAAGTGGTGTTATCTTTTGGTGATGGGGGAAAAGGGGAGAAGAATAGGTCAAAAGTGAATTGTTCTTTCTCTCATTCTTTCTTACACGAGATCTGATGTAGAAAAAAATATGTGGAACTGAAATGTTTCCATTCTATGGCTAGAAGATACAAACCAGAGTGATGATATATCCCAACAGAGTATATGTCTTAAAAAAACACTAATTAATTTTATTCTTGGCATCTGTGGCCGTTTGTCCCATGAGAAAAGGAGAAATCTGGCATTGTGTGGGTCAGTGGTGAGTGTTCACTAAACTCAATTCAATTGGGTAAAGGCCAAGAAGGAAATTGGAATGATCTCAGGGGATAAAACAGAGAGAAAGAAATGTTAGTGAGAGTTACTAAAACGAATGGCTTGGGAATTCCTAGCATAGGGCAAAACACCTGGCACGGTATTTTGAACACAAATATAATTCAAATATATTTTTTCCCGTCGATTAGTCAAGCTTTGAGTCATTCAATTAAAATATATTTTAGAAAGAAAAGATTTGAAGGGCACAGGGAAAAGAAGTAGACTGGGAGTCAGAAGGTATGGACTGAAGGCCTGGCAGTATCATTTACTGGCATTGGTACCCTGGACAAGTCACTCTGAACCTCAGTTTCCTTATCTGTAAAATTAGATGATGATTTTAACGTTACAAGGACCACATAAGATAGCTGGCATATGATCTTGGATCTTCACTCTCTGGGCTTTGGTTTCCTAATATAACAACAACAGCAACACCTAATTTAACATATTACTATTATTTCTTGGGTTGTGCAGAGAATGTGCAGATATTCCCTGCATGCTTCAGGTTAACCATCTGTATGAATCAGCACTTGGACCTTTTGGGGAAAACAAATTTCCTGGCTGCCTCTGGACATCTTTTGTTTCAACACTGAAGTACACGGGTGCTTTGAAATTCCAAAGAAAATTCTTTCACTTGCTGTGGAGCCAGAGAAGCCAATGACTTAGAGAACCTTTTTTTTTTTTTTTTTTAATAGACATCTCTTGGTTCGGGACTCTTTGTTTTGACTCTCCCATGTGGTGAGTATTGATCTTTGTCTTTAGCCTTCCTGTGGGGTGGATGGAGGGTTGGGCTGTGCTCTTTACCCCCATCTTCCTATTGCCATTAGATGGAACATGGACTCAGTTAGGTGAGTTTGTGTCTGGGATGCTGGATTGCCTTTTCCACTTTGTGTTTTCTTTCCTGAGTAGGCTTAAAGGTATCCTTGAGTGTTGGAGGAGACCAGAGGTCCCGGGGCCCAATGTTGTTGCTTGTCCGTTTTCAAAGAAGACCAATGACAACATGACTTGTGTGTGAACTGGATATAAGTGAGGCAGAGTTCCACAAAGTTGTCAGCCTCACTCTTTCTTCCAGAACCATCAAAGTCTGCTGGTAAGGAAAAACTCAAGGCTAACAGGCAAAGCCCCAGGATGCGGTGGATAACCTTGGTGTCATTGATGTCTGACCAAGTTCTTAGCACCCCACAGCACTTGCTTCAGATGCCTTCATGGACATTGGAACAAACTGTTTTAATTCACCCACTCCACTTGAGGAAATCTTCACATGCTTGGGGTATACACTCCCCCCTACCCCCATCCAACTCACAAATGGGTTTGAGGTCTGTTGATTACCCTCAACCTGTTTTAGCCCATTTGCCAAAATGGTTTACTGAGGTGTGGCCTGTGTGCATGCTACAGCTTTTGGGACCCATTAAGTCACAACTGAATGGTGGCAAGGGTAGGAGTCCCTTGAAACTTCACCAGCACTGTTGTAGAAGATCGACTCAGGCTTGCTCATTTAGCCCAAAGACATGAACCAGGCGTTGTTTGGAAAGTATGAAACATGTGAACTCTGAAATGCCTGCCTAATCAGAAATCTGATACACTGGTTTATATTTTGACATTTACACATCATTCTCCAAGACAGCATAACAGCAGTTAAAAGTTAAATTATTGAATCCTGTTTTAAGTTGTTCTGTCAGCACGCACACTTCAAGTCTTTTGTGACTGTTATTCATTTATTCTGTGTGTAGGTAATAAATATTTGTCCCACACATGATACATATTGTGTATTGAGCATCTTTTTTTCTCACTTATTTGGGGATAAAAATAAACTGTAACTTAGGCTTTAAATTATGGGGGAGAGCTTTAATGAAAAGAATATGAGAAAGGGGGTCCTAGTCTATGCCTCAGAGGGCAAGCCTTTTCTCTTTCTGTACCCCATTGCCCTTCCAGGACTGAACTAGGTCTGGGTAGTAGCAGTTTGTCTCCTTAGTGGAAAGGGAGTGAGTACAGTGTCTCAGCCTTTTAGATCTATCAGTGGTTTTTAATGTAGACTATTATTGTATAAAAATTACTAGGAGAGAACACCAGAAATGAAAGAGAAAAAATAAATGAGTCTTAAACACCCAAATAGTAAAAAGATAGGGAGATGCAATAGTCATAAGCAATCTCTATCAATAGGCAGCTGTGGAATAGCATCGTCCAGGTCAGTGGTAGGTCACCCAAGAAGCTTTGTATGACTGGCCAGATCTTTCTTCCTCCCATAGGCCTCATTTCCCCTTCTGGGATTGGATCTTTCTTCCAACCACCGTAATTGGGAATCAGCTCACACAGCTGTGAGAAAAAGAAACAGAAGGAATACATTTTGAGATGATTGTTTCTGCTTTCTGGGAAGTAGAGCAATTTTAGCTTAAGAACCACTCTTCCTAGGTGACCCTCAGAGCCATATCTCAAGAAAACTGAACTGGCGTTCATCATGGGGTAGTACTTAGAGGACTGCTCGGATAGCCAAGAGATCTCCATTCATTTCCCAATTCTTCAGGTCCCCCTGATCATTGTCACGGATTCAGTCACACTCACTCAGCTCAGTTTCCCTCTCTCCGCTCTTGGTGTTGACAGCCAGGTCAGTAGAGGAGAAAAGCACATCAATAATTCACACAGCAATAACCTAGACTTTCATAGTTGCCTGTGTTTAAAGAGTAGGATTCCAGGTTTGGAATTACAGGGAATGAAGGGACCTAGGAAGAGGTTCTACAGAAAACAAAGAGTCATGGACGTAGGCCAAAGAAATCCGGACTAGGACACAGGATCTGAGTAAGAAATTCCGGTTACCAGAATCAATAAGAGATCTTGATATTGAACCAGTTTCTGTGTAGAAAAGGAGCCAGAGCGTGGGTAGGACTGAATCCACAGATAGAATCAAGCAGCTCTGACATTACTTGACATCTCTTACACTTGACTCTTTTTCTCTATTCACATAGTTACCACCTTAGTTCAGGCCCTCATCCCTTCTCATCTAGATTCTTGCAGCAACTTACTAATTAATCTCCCTCCTTCAAATCTCTCTCACCTTCAGCCCATCCTCTAGTCAATAAACATTTATTAAGCTCCTACTCTGTGCCAGCCACTGTGTGAAGCATTGGAGGTTAGAAATAAGGCAACAGTACCAACAACAAACTTGCTCTCACAGGATATTCTTCTAGAGTTCACAGAGAAAGAAAACATTCCCTCCTCACCTCTGCCTCATAGAATATACTCTCCTTTTTTTTCAGATGCAGCCCCATTGCCACATACCATATTCAGGATAAATTTGAAGTAATCAATAGAGAGAAGGTATTGGAATGAAGAGGGATCGAGGAAAAGCTTCCTAGCTCTTTTCATTCCTTATTCTTCCAAACCTAGATTCCTACTCTTTAAATGCAGGCAACTATTAAAGTCTAGGTTCTTGCACTGTGAATTTTTTCAGTTTGCTTCCCCTCTACTGACCTGGATGGAATTTAGGCAGGAAGCACTAAGAGAGGAGAGAGGGAGTCTGAGGTGAGTGAGTGTGCTGGCATCAGTCACAATGATTAGGGGGACCTGAAGAACTGGGAAGTGAATCCTGATCTCTTGGCTATCTTGGTAGAGTACACCTCTGGGCACTAAACCACTGCTTCTTTGGGGATGACAAATGCCACTTCTGTCTTCACGAGATGTGTGTGGCCCCAGAGCTAAGGGTCCCCTGAGAAGCTACAATTGTTCTCCCTCCTTTGCCTTATAGAATCTCTCTCTTTTTTGAGATAAACTCCATCACCATAAACTACATGAAACTGTTCCAGATTATTCTTAACTCCTAGTGCTCTCCCTCTCAAACAACCTTATATTTAACTACTTGACATTTATTTGTATTTCTTTTCTGTATATTTGTTTTGCATATGCTTATATAAGAGTTCTTGTCATATCTTCCCTTGACATATAAATTCCTTTTAAGGAGGGATTATTTCATACACTGTATTTATATCCCCGGTGCCTGGTACACAGTAAAAATTTAAAAATGCTTATTGATTGATGGGAATTCAGATTATTAGATAAAAAATAACTTGATATTATTTTGATATGTGTTCACATGAAATGGATGTAACTTTATTCATTGATTACTTCAGCAGATTACAGCCCGGCTACCCTTGGTTTTGTTTCAATTGGTCTCTAACCTAATAGTTTATAAACTCTTTAAAGGCAGACACTATCTGTGTCTTCTACTGCGGCTCATTTACTTGACTGAATAACGTGAGAAGAAGCTGCTATTTCCATTCAGAGTATTAGCATTACAGGTTCTTTTTATCTAGTTATAATTGTTAGAATGACTAATTTAACTGGTAAAGAACACAGCATCATAAACCTAGAGTAGGCAATAACCTTAGTGACCATCTATTTTAACCTTTTCATTTTATTAATAATAATATATAAAAACAATTTTTAAAATGAAACTGTCCCTACCCTCAAGGAGCTTGCTTTCTAAGGACCTAAGAACAGTAAAACATCCATATGGCATTTTACAAAACATTTTGTTTTCAGGCAGTACCAGAAATATTATCCCCATTTTCTAAATTACAATAGCAAATGAATAGATATTAAAGTATGTATGTATATATATATACACACACACACATATACACACCACACACATGCACGCACGCACACACACACACACACACACACACACACACACATATATATATATAATTCAGTTTAAGATTGCAAAGAACTTTATAGATATTATCTCATTTGAGCTTCATTCGCACCAACCTGGGGATGAAGGCCTATTATTATCTCCATTTTACAGATAAGGAAATTGAGGGTGAGTGAGGTTACATGATTTGCCCAGGGATACATTGCTAGTAACTATCTGAAGCTGAATTTGAACTCATGTATTGCTAACTCCACTTTTACTGTAACATCTCCCTCTAGATGAGGAAACTGAGGCTGGGGGAGGGGTAAGGGATCTCTAGAACGTCAGACAAATAGGAAATAACAGATATGGGATTTGATTGCAGGACCTGTAATTCCCTACTACATCATACTCTTTCCTGTATAAACTAAACTATTTTGAAAGCAAACCCTCAAGTCTATAAACAGTCTCCAATCTGTTTAATCCTTTGGAGTTAGTTCTTAAATTGAGAAACTTACTTAGCTTGTGAAGTTCAAGGACAAAATGACAGTGCACCCACATAAGCTTTTTGTTTTGAGTCAGTCTGAAGAGCCCTGTACTTGCAATTAGGAAACTGGGATCTAAGCTTTGGTTCCCATACTTGGCAAGGGTGACTTTAGGCAAGTCAAGTTAGACTGTGTGAGCCTCAGTTTCCTCATCTGTCAAATGCGACTCTTAATAGTTATCTATCTCATGGGGTTGTTTGGAGGATTGACTGAAATGATATATATGGAGTTATTTTAAGCATAAGTTGCTTGGCGTCTAGGCCTGTGATTTCATCGACATGGGGAGCTTCTCTGTTAATGGAGATCAGCAATTGTTGTGCAATTTATGTTCTTAGAGAGTTCCTAGGAGGCACTTTTTGCCCTCAAAAGCTTCAGTGATTTGTTCAGTCAAGTAGACAATGTTGGTTAGGGATGAGATGTGTACTCTGGCCATCTCCCTAGCCTTTACTTTCTGCCTTTCTTTGTAAGTATAATATTCTACATAAACTGTGGACATGTCCCTAAACACAGCATGATCTAGTTACTAAAGTGTAGATGTGTACCTTTAGGGAGAAGAGGGTTACATGGATTCACATAACAACAGAGAAGCAATATCAAGAGTGGATATTGTATTTAACAGGAAAGAAGCTTTAGTAATATTTAACAGGATGTTATTATACCTAAAAAATACAAATTGAATCTTTTGTTTTTTTTATGACTGAGTCAGGATCTGGAGGTTAAGTTAAAATGGAGATGGTTACAATGAGTGAGGAAAGTTATATTTAACAGAGGACTGAAAGTCAGTACACTCAAATATGCAAAGAGATCTGTGACCTCATCATTTAGTAGTTCTCTCTAATGATGAAGAGGGCAAATTATCTACATCCATTCATCCTGTGTGACTTTTGTCCATGTTCTCCCAGGATTTTGGCCAAAAAAGTATTCATCCAACATGCTGAGGACCTTTGATTTCTCCTGACATGCTGGCAGCTAGGTGATGTATTGGATAGAAGGCCCAGCCTGAAGTCAGGAAGACCTGAGTTCAAATCTAACCTTAAATATGTATTAGCTGTATGACCTTGGGCAAGTCATTTAAACTCTGTTTACCTTGATTTCCCCAACAGTAAAATGAGGACTATAATAACCTGTCTCTCAGGGTTGATGTGAGAATCAAGTGAGATAATAATTGTAAAGTGCCTGGCACATAGTAGGTACTACGCAAATGTTAGCTATTATTATTAAGGGAGATGCTAGGTGGATAGAGGATAGAGTGCCTGAAGTCAGGAAGACTTGTATACTCAGATAGTTTCTAGCTGTATCACCCTGGGGAAATCACTTAACCATGTTTGCCTCAGTTTTCTCATCTATAAAAATAAGATGGAAAAGAAAATGGCAAACTAATCCAGTGTCTTTGCCAAGAAAACCCAAATGGGGTCACAAAGAGTGGGACACAACTGAAATGACTCAACAACAACAACTATTATTATTGGGAGGGTACCAATGGAACAATCTGGCCATTCACCTGTCTTCTCTTGCTCTTGCCATATGACCAAGCTCATCAGCTTTTCTTGTCATACACTTGCTTCCTGATGTTCTTACTCCTGCCCTTCAGAGCTCATGATTGGGTATATATTGCACCCTCTTACCCCCACCACACTCCTTTCTATTGCCCTCTGGGCAGTGCTCATCATCAGTTCTTCAGATAGCCTTGCTGTCACACAGCAACACCAATAAAATGTATTGAAAAGATGGGCTTTTGTTTTCACAGGAAACTTGAGATCAGTGAAAGAACTTTTCCATTTCCAGAAAGCAATCTGGTCCACCCTCCTCCTTTTCTTCTCTGGGGCCAGCTCATTGTCCATTTGTACAGTCTAAATGAGACAAATGTATTGTTGGAAAGCACCCTATAGGGTGTCCATCCAAATGAATCTCAAAAAATACCTCAAGACAGTGTTAAATTTCATTACTAATGGGGGTAGGGAGGCAGGAAGAAACATTTATTTTTTGAATACTCCTAAAATAACACTGGAGATGAATACTATTTGTTACTTTGATAACACATAAATTACATCAGATTTTCCAGAGATTAATTGCATATTCTTTTAGGAAGGCTTTAGTTTCTTGAGTGCAAATCAGGGAAGGATTTCTATCCTGTTCTCACTGAGCAGCAAAAAGAAATCATGGCATAGTGGAAAGTGAAGGAAAAGAGAAAAGGAAAGGAAAGAAATGAAGATTTATTAAGTACCTACTATGTACTATACATTTTACTGAGAGCTTTACAAATATTATATCATTTGAGTACTGGATTTGGAGTAAGGAGATTTGGATCTAGTATTTACTAGCTTTTGACTGTGGTTGACTCACAGGATCCCCCTGGGTCTTAGTTTCCTTACCTAGAAAAAGAGAATAATAATACTTCTTTCACTGCCTGTAAATAAGATGTTTTATAAAGAGCTATACAGGTGTGAATATTATTGGTCTCTTTTAAGACCCTTAGAGGGTAAGCTCCTTGAGGGTAAGGATAGTTCCATTAAAAAAAAATTGCATCTCAAAGCATCTAGAACAGTACCTGTCACCCAGTAAATGCTTAATGAATATCATGTGAATTGAATTGAATTTTCAACTGTCTCAGGGATTTCCTGGACTATATGTGCCAAAGAACGCTAATTCAATCATGTTTAAGGAAATCTTGCCAGTAAATACTTGATGCCAAGGTACAAAACAAAGGGTACAGTCTAGTCTCAATTTAAGGAAGAAAGATTTAAATGAACATTAACCAGTCATACTCTTGTGGACCAAAATAATTCTACTAAAATGCAGGCATGAAGAAATGTTTGGATTTACCTGTCCTTATGGGTTACACAGAACATGTGTAGATAGACTCCTCCAAATTTGAAACCAGACAGAAAATATCTGTACATTCTTTGAAGAACCCATTAGGAAGAACGAAGACAAACATCCTCCATATCCTTATTATTACATTATAACAATAGTCCTTGGATCTTAAACTCAGTTGCTTAGAGACTGATGCAAATGAGATTATTTTTTTCTGTCATGGTTCTATTCCCATATGAACTAGTTAGCTTCATTCTGTTCTTTAGGAGACCCCATCATGGTAGTCAGTCATTTTGTAAGTATAATATAATGTTAACCTTGGGACCAGACATAAAAAATACATGTTTAAAAAAGGGCAAACATGCCCTAAATATGTCATTATTAATGTTTAAACAAACACATAATACCATGAGTATGAGTAGTCAGTCTCATGTCTATGAATACTGGTTGTCTGCAAAAGTATAGCATTTTTTTTCCTATGGATTACAGTTCTGATTTTTATTAAAATTAATCCCTAGTCACAGTTTGGTTTCTGCTGGATCCTCTCTTATTTCTTGTGCTTTATTCGTCTCTAAACAAAAGCAGTTAATCTAGGTCAGGCATTAGAGTTGCTAGAGACCTTAAAGATTATTTAGTCCAACAACCTTTTTTTTTTTCCCGGTTCAGGAAACTAAGTACAAGAGATGTTAACCAATTTGCTTCACCTAGGTAGGTGCTTTAATGAAGAACCACTTGATAGTAGATAACACTGACATGGAACTAGACCCAGTTGACCCAGGGGCATGAATTTCTCCAGAAGCATGTGAATTATAACAACAACAACAATACCTAATGTTCATATAGCCCTCACTATGTGCCAGGCACTGTGCTAAATGTATTACAATTATTAGCTCATTTGATCCTCACAACAACCCTGGGAGAGAGATACTATTATTATCCTCATTTTACAGATGAGAAAACTGTGGTAAACAGAGGTTAAGTGACTTGCCCAAGGTTACATACCTAGTAAGTGTCTGAGGCTGGATTTGAACTCGGATCTCCCTGACTCCAGGCACTAAGATGGGAGATCACACTGGAGTCCACTAGAGCAGCCTGCTTCTCGATCTAACTGACCCTAATAGTAGCAGAGAAGATGAATAGACAATAATGGACATAACCCAATTGTTATTTTGAAAGTTATGATTGGTGATAGGACAAAGGAGTAAGAGATTCAATAGCAGAGGATAGCATACAGTTGGAATGGTCAATTATAATGCCAATATTTGGGAAACGACTTGTATCCATGATGAGTTAGTCATGTACACTTTATATGATCAGCAATTTTGACTTCCCTGAGATGGCGGTGAAATTATATAGCATTATTGGGAGAATATTTGTGTTTTAGAGAATGGACTTTTGCAGCAGTGAGCATCTTAGGGTCATTGAAATCACAGCACAATTTCCCAAATGCAATCCAATTAAGGAACAAGAAAGCTATATTCCGAATATGCTATTTAAGCAATTCTTTATAGGAGAAAAAAAAGCTCCAGTTACTTTGGGATTGGATACAGTTCTGTGTATGTTAGAATTTAGAACTTAAAAAAATAAGCACTTAGACTGGAGAGAAGGCAATAAATTTCATAATTGGATATCCAAACTCCCATAGAGTTTCATCAGTTGAGAACCTGACCTATTAAAATTGAAATTTAGCATGAGAGAGAATGAAAATATCACCAGAAAAAGCACAAAAAGAATAAGACATATCCATCACTCCTCCCTGAATCTTTTTAAAGTAAAGAAAAATTTGCTCCGGAAATGTGGCCCTGTTCGGCTGAATGATAAAATAAGAGAAAACATTCGATATAGTTTCTTACAAACTTGTAAATATAAATCAACTTGAGCTGGAGAATAACACAGCCACTTGAGCTGAAAACAAGCTTGGAAAATGCCAATAAAAATTCAGATGTAATACAAATGGACCTAAAGAGGTTTCTGATCAGGAAAGATGCTGGATAGAAGAGAGAGGGAGCTCAAAGAATGACAGTAGAAGTGGTTAAGGAAATGAAAGGGTAGATTTGCAAAGTTATTCTTGTGTCAGTGTAATCAGACTAGCTAAGTGAAACAAGAGGACAGTAGACTTTAGTAAGAGGCATGAACTCCCAGAATTAATTTATCAGGATAAGGCAAATATTTTCAGATGAAAAATGAAGGAGCAGATATCAAAGGCCTGTGATTTCATTAGTGTTAACCTCCGCCCAGACAAATCATAACCTGACTGTAATTCACTTTTTTGGCCAAATGTAAAGATCATTGTATTTGATGGCATAGGACATGGATTTGAATCCCTGCTTTGCTACTTATAGAAGCAATATAATGGAATAAAAGAACAAGTTGTCACGTAATTGTGAACCATCTACACATCGATATGGCTGCTGCTCCTTCCCCTCTGCACCTCATGCCTTTACCCTTTTCTGCCCTTGTTACCTGAGGGAGCAGAGACCTAGTTCTCACCCTTCCCTCTTAGAAATTCTGTAATTTCTTGCTAGAACTTTTCTCCCTACTCTACCCCAATCAGAACCAGAGGGGAAGCCAGAGGTCCCTGATAAGAAGGGCCTCATTACTGTGACCTGTTCTAAATTTAGGCACTGTCCGCATGTGACACATTCATGACGTGAGATAGGTCCTAGAGAAAAATACAAACAGGAGAACTCCAGAGTATTTTCCCAACCCCCAAAGCACAGAATCACTGAATCCCAGCATTGATAGGGACCTCAGAAGCCCCAAAAAGGGTTGGAGATAGTGGATGATTGGGCATCTGGGAGACCTTCCCTGATCCTACACCATTTAAGATGCGTACCTAGGGAATGTTCCTCATCATTTCTCACTGGCTGCTTTCCTGAATTTCATTATCTCCAAAAACCTATCATTCTGTATTTCAATTCTGAAATTCTCACCTCCTCTAATCATTCCCCACCCTCCTGCAGGACTTCATTTTGCTCCTTCCTCTCTTTTTTTCAGCTTCTTTTTACATGTTGTGTTTCCCCATTAAATTAGGAGCTCCTTGAGGGCAGGGACTATCTTATGTCTTTTTATCCTCAGAGTTTAGGATGGTGCCTGACACATAGTAGGTACTTAGTAGATATTTATTGACTTTGAGTCTGATTCTGGCCGCAATCTTTTTTTTTAAGGGGGGAAGGCAGGGCAATTGGGGTTAAGTGACTTGCCCAAGGTCACACAGCTAGTAAATGTGCCAAGTGTCTGAGGATGGATTTGAACTCAGGTCCTCCTGACTCTGGGGCTGGTGCACTGCACCACTTAGCTGCCTCATCTGGCCACAATCTTCAAGATATTTTCCTTATGTCAGGTTGAAATCTGCCTCACTCCATCTCTCACAGATTGTTCTTTGTCCTGTCATCTGGGACCAAGTATTCCTTTTTACATTTGTCAGTTGTTCAGATATTTATAGATATATATTCTATATGTATTCTTTAATTCTTCATTTCTCTAGGTTATTTAGTCACATGGCAAAGTGGTCTTTCAGCTTTACAGTCAATTTCCTCTGGATGCATTATAGTGTGCCAATGCTCTGCCTAAAACATGGCACCCAGAACTGACTAGAGTATTCTAGATGTGACCAGGACAGAGGATATAACATCTTTCATTCTGGAGATTTTAGCTTTTTTTTTTTTTTTTTGAGAGGGGAAGGTAGGGCAATTGGGGTTAAGTGACTTGCCCAAGGCCACCTAGCCACCCCCATTTTGGAGATTTTTAATGTAATCTAAGATGTCTTTTATGCATTTAGGTGGTTCAGTGAATAGAACATGGAGTGTAAAGTCAGGAAGACCTAAATTCAAATCTGGCCTTAAATACTTACTAGCTGTGTGAACCTGGGCAAGTCACTTAAACCATCTTTGCCTTAATCCCTTAGAGAAGTAAATGGCAAACCCCTCCAGTATCTTTGCCAAGAAAACCTCAGGGACAGTATTGGTGTGCTAAGATCAATGAGGTCACAAAGAGTTGGACACAACTAGATGACTGACCAACAACAACAAAGATAGAATTAGTTTTTTTTGGTTTTGTTTTCTATCACTATTAAATCATATTGAGCTAACATCATCCAACCTTTTATTTTTAATGTGAATGCTAATCTAACCATATCTTTTGCATCTGTGCATAGATGATTTTTATGAATGGCAATTAAAATCCATCTTATTAGATTCCACATATTGTTCAATCCATCAAAATATTTTCAGATTTTAATTTGTTTACCAAATACTTTAACTTTTACTTATCTTCAAATTTAACAACTGTCCCAACTGTCTATTTATCCAAATAATTGATAAAAATGTTGAACAGAGCAGGGTCATAGAGTTCTCCACATAAGTAGTCCCTCAAAGTTGATATAGATACACGAATTATCACATTTTGGGTTTAACCATTCTTCCAGTGCCAAGTTCACCTAATTCTACTATGCTTCAGCCTGTTCTATCCACAAGAAACTTTGCCATCTGCCTTCTGGAATTCAATTATAGCATTACTTTGATCTTCTAGTCCAAAACCCTATTCAAGAAGGAAATGAGTTCAGTCTGGTGTGACTCTTTTGATAAACCCAGGTTTACTTTTTAGTGATCACTATGTATGTTTCAATGCATGCACACGGCTTGCTTTTAATAACACATTCTTACATTTTGGAATTGATTCCAAGTTTGCTAGCATATGTTTTAAAGGATCTATATTATTATATTTTTTGAAAGTTTGGCCATTTGCCTCCTTCCAGTCCTTTAGCATCTCTTCTATTCTTCATCATTTTGCAAAGATCGTTGATCAGAAGCCTCAGCTGACCATGGATTATTATGTTCCTAATACTGGTCTTAAAGGACTCTGCTACTCTTTTGTATTTATCCTTGGTTATCAGCCTTTGCTTCCATCTTCTGTGAATCCCTTTTAAAAGTATGAGTTGGTCAGTGGGTTCCCTATGCAGCTGTATTATTTTTTTCTATTTTGGGTTTGGAACATTGTCTACTAGGGTGTTGCATCATCTTTATTGAATCTGAGGTGTCTATTCTTTGCTGGTCTCATGGTCCCTGAGCTGTTCTCTCTTACCTTCTACTAGTTTTTAGCTTCTTTAAGACCATATAATACTATGTGGTCTTTCTAGTACAAATCAGCTAGTATGCCTCTCCCCAGTAGCCCACAAAAATCAGAAAAATGCTTCAGCCTATAACTAAGTTTATTTTTTGACAGCTTTTTTTCATGGTGATTACCTGATGTCCTTGACCCCAGCCAAATATATACCTTCAGCATAGATAACACCTTTTAATGCTATTAAATCCTTGATTTTCATTTGCATTCTTCCAAACTTATTTTGCAGATTCCTCCAATAAATCTGTCACAATAACTGGGGAAGTTAATGTTAGGCCAGAGTGACAACCCTTTCCTCAACTCTCATTATTCTCCTTGATTGCAAGAAAAATAAAGCTAGGTCAAGAACAGAGAGCTAAATGAAGCAAATAGAGTTTATAGTTTTTTTTCCACATTCCTGACTCTATTATGAGTATCTACCAGCAACCAAATTGCTGACTATTCTGCTTAATTATGGGCAACATAAAACTTGCTGTTCTCTTTCCATTAATTAAAAGTTGTTTTTGAATTGTCCAAATTTCATTTTTGATCATATTCCATACCTCTTGGGTTAATGTGTACAAAATTTCAGGCCAGAAGATCCTTGTCATCCTTTTTCTGAATGCTTTGAAACTTCCTCTCTCAAAATTTAAGGTGTATATCAGACTATGTGCAATGTTCTTCTTTATCTATCACAAACTACTCTTAAAGTTCCATCACTTCTTTTTCAACAGATAGCTCCTTCTCTTTTGTGAAGTTCAGGATAGTCACTTCCTTCATCACCTCCTCTATCTTTTGAAATATGAAATAAATCATCATGATAGTAAGTCAAGAAAAAAATCTTTCAGCTGAATTTTAACTGTAATTCAATAGAAGTAGAGATGTAAAAATATTTATTATTTTATGTCTCATTGCCTAGTTTATCTCTCAATGCCTAGGAGACATTGTTCTGCCTACTGAACTCTTACATTTCTGTTTAAGAGGTTAATTATATACCATTTAACAAAAACACTTGTTTCTTCTACCCATTGATCCTCAGTCAAATTATCTCCACAAATGTTTCTTTTCCTTAGCTTTTAAATTTCTTTACATGGGCATATCTCTTTTATGGCATGTAATAACCACCGTGAATCCTGTACAAAAAGTCTGCTGTCAGGATAAAGATATGAATTAAATCTGTAATTTCATTTGTGTAGAGAACTACCAGATGAGGAAACCCTTTCCACCAATGCAGATTGTTACCTTCTCCAAAACCTAGAGTCTTAGAGAGTTGGCTAGAGCAGTTAGAGGTCAAATAATTTGCCCAGGATGACATGGCCAGTATGTGTCAGAAGTTAGACTTAAACCTCTTAGCATTTCTGGCTTCCATTCTAGCTTTCTATCCACTCTACCATTTGACCTCTCCACTACCGTCAATTCTACTCAATTCAACAAACATTTGTCATTCATCTAATATGTCCTAGCATCTGTATGTTCTAAACTTGTACTTTTTGTGCTGGCCACAAGGTCAAAGTCGTAAAGGCAAATAGTTCTATCATATCTTGATTATATCTTGAATGATTAGAATAGGGTTACAAAGGGACCTATAAATGTCATTGATATAATGTAATTGATAAGGGAAACAAACAAGTGAAGAAACTTCCTCTATCAGTATATCTTTTGTCTAACTTGTACTCTTTGAAATTTGTCTGGAAAAGTGATATGAGTTGCCCAAGGTTACTTGACCATTATGTGTCAGAAGAAGTACTTGAACCCAGATCTTTTTGGCTCTGGGAGTAGCGGTCTATCCACTATGCCTTTTATTTAACTTGAAGCTATGACAAAAAAGAGGAACTCCTTGCACCTCTCTTATAGCTATCATAGCCATTATGTGGATAACTGATAGGATCATAGAATTTAGCCGTGGAAGGGACCTTAAAGGTGATTTCACATAGCTGGTGAGCAATCTGAGGCTTAGAGCAGTTAAGTGACATGTCCAAGTATGAAGGAATCATGGGTGATGGGATATTGAGAAGGAATGTAAGCACTCAAAGGATCATGAATCAAGCAATCTATTTATTACTCAGAGGCTGATTTCTATATGTGTGGCTCCTTAGCCTGCAGATCTGTGGGAACATATGATGATGTTGGTGGCTTGGGTACACATTGAACTTGTAATCTTATCAAGAGTCCAGATCTTCTGGGTCTCTGTTCTTATATCTGATTGTTCTTACTGGGTAGAATCACAGGGACGAGGTGGGAGAGGGATCGTCATTATTGTATCCAGTTCTTCAGACCCCTTTGGGGTTTTCTTGGAGAAGATACTGGAATGGCTTGTCATTTCCTTCTCCAGGTCATTTTACAGATGAGGAAAGTGAGGCAAATAGGGTTCAGTGATTTGCCCAGGATCACATAGCTAGTAAGTGTTTGAGGCCAGATTTAAACTCAGGAAGGTGAGTCTTCCTGACTCCAGACCTTACACTCTATCTGCTATGCCACCTAGCTATCCAATGAGGGGGACCTTAGGAACATTCAGTTCGTGGATGGTCTGAACTGTGTGTACCGTCAATCATGAGCAGCTCTTCTCAGGACTGCTTCTGTGAATAACTTTAAGGTTCTAATGACATAGTATAATGAACTCTCTATTTAGCAATAAACTAAAGCATAACATTCAAGAAACTAAAGCATAACATTCACAATAACATAACAACTTATTACAAGGTGGCCACATAGTCTTAAACAAAGCATATCATTCAGTATATCTTATAGTCATCTTTAAGAGGTAACAGAAAATACATACACCATCTCCCCCTAGGTCCCAGTAAGTTACAATCTCCTCAGTCAATACAGAGTATTCAAGTAGTCAATTCAGAGTATTCAATACTTTTTCATCTTGGCTAGAGATTGATCTCCAATTGTCTTTAAGCCAATCATCCTTAGGAGGTAGCAGAAAGTACAAACACCATCCACCCCTAGGCCACAGTAAGTTACAAATCTCATCAGTAAATATAAAGTATCCAAGTAAAATCCTCTTTCATCTTGACTCCAGGCTGACTTCCAAACCCCATGGCTCCTCCTCCAGGCTCCTCCTCCATGAATTGACCACTTTCAACTCTTGCCTGGATTCACATGTAGGCAACTCTCTGCTACTGTTCCATATCTTAGCTGGCTGGGAGTGCTCCTCTCCAAGCTTTTTGTAGTTTCTGTTTCTAGGAAGACAAAGCTTAACAGAGTTACAACAATATTTATACAAATTACCAGCTCAATTCACTTTCTGTCTGAGAAATCAAGCAAATAAACAGAGAGAGTGCTTTTGTCTGACAAAGTAACACAGATCAACAGAACAATGAAATCACAAACATTCTCTCTCTCAGTTCTCAGAAAGTAACTTTTCTCTGCTCTGCTCCTTTCTGTTCCAACCTTCATGTGACACCACTTACCCATCTCTTTTTCAACCACAAGGGCATTGTAATAAGTAGTTTTCTAATCTTACATACCTGGATTAGATGACTTTTGCTAAGTGATTAATTTGCCAGGGTTATTTTCCTAACCTAAACATAGATAACCAAGTCAATTGCTGGGTACATAGGAACTTTCCAGCATATAGGCAGGTTAATCAGTGGTCAAACATGGA
Organism: Petaurus breviceps papuanus; assembly: GCF_028583685.1. NCBI lineage: Eukaryota > Metazoa > Chordata > Mammalia > Diprotodontia > Petauridae > Petaurus > Petaurus breviceps. The sequence goes on from NW_027187347.1 coordinate 4,963,881, forward strand.
ATCACTCATGTCATTTGGGGTCTCTCAACAGGCCAATCCTCATATCAACGTCATACAGATCTTATACAACATAGCTCATCCAGGTCCTCTGGATAAAAATTCAGTGTTCCTTCTCTGTAACACATGACATCCTACTTAAAACTGAATGTGAAAAGTAGTACTGTCAATCATTTTTCCTTTTCAGTCTCAGTAGTGAACAGCAATAGAACAGTTTCTCTAGCAACAAAGAATGTCACAATATGGAATTGGACTTGATCACATTGAGCTCCTCATATATGCATATGCTTAACTGTGGATGCTACCTGTGTGACCAGATGGCCCAGTTAATTCCATGATTGCCCATGTATAAGTAAATGACTCTGTAATCAAAATGCTTAAATGTCTTGCCTGGTCCCATAGCTACTGGTGCAAATTTCATTTTCTTGCTAGTCTCTATTTCATTATATTATGCTACTGAAGTACTGTGTGTCTCTGTGAACCCTTGGGGACTCAACTTCAGTAGCAATCTAACAGAATACTAGACAATACAATAGACAGGCCCTCTGATTTTTAAATGTCCTAAAAAAGAAGTCTGAATGATGGAACACAATGTTTCCTGCCTTCTTCACTATTCTCTGTCTACAACCAAGCTGACATGGACTTCTGGTAACACCCGAGTAAAATTTGTTTGATTCATAGCCTTTCCTGGATTATTTCCTGAAAGATTTTACACACATTGTACTTTCCCCATATACTTCCCTTTACTCATTCACATTGTTGTTCTGTCATGTCAGTCATGTCTGACTCTTCTTGATTGCAACTGGGTTTTTCTTGGCAAAGATACTGGAGTGATTTGCCATTTTCTTCTATGAGGAGTGAAAAGTTTGAGAGACATAATTTATGGGTAATAATCATTTTATTAAATGTGGCTAGCAAAAAATAATAAAATGAAGTCAGTGTCATGCTAAGAAACCAAAGACCCCACCCTTGAAGGACATTGGATGTTTAAAACACCTTTGTAAAAGGGGGTATACCTTAGCGTGGAAATCAACTCTGATTGGTTAACAATCAATGAGGAGGTAGACATATTAATGAGGAGGTGGGCAAAAAGTCTTCAATTCATCTTGTAGAGAACTGGACCTAAACCTGAGACCCAGCCACTGCCAGCAATTGATTCCAGCAATCTGGACAAGAGAATTAATTTCTACCAAGAATATTCTGGCTGGCTTTCTCCTTCATGTACTGGGTCACCTCAAATATTAATGGAAGATTCAAAAGATGGGAGCTTATTTCTTAAGGGCAAGATCTTGTCTAGACTGTATTCTGTTTGTAAGGTTTAGTTGAGTGGGGTTGCACCTAAGACTGAGAAATATATATCCAGAGCAGGGGTGGGGAACCTATAATCTCGAGGCCATATGTGTCCCTCTAGGTTTTCAAGTGCGGCCCTTTGACTACATGTGACCTTGAGGCCACAGGTTCCCCACCCCACAGGATGTGGGCAATCTCTTCTATCAGTGATGTCCAGAGTGGCTGAATAACCTACAGAGGATACTTTATGAATGAGGAAATAAGAGAAAACCTTCATCTTAATTTAATAATTGATTATTAATGTAAGAGAGTAACAATGATTTCTCTCACTTCTCTAGCTCATTTGACAGATGAAGAAACTGAGGCAAACAGCGTTAAGTGATTTACCCAGGGTCACATAACTAGTAAACATCTGAGGCTGTATTTGAACTCAGATCTTTTTAACTGCAAACCTGGCACTCTATTCACTGTGCCAACTAACTGCCCTTTACTCATTCATGGGCTAGTTAGCTCTATCAAGAATCTCTTTAACAAATGTAAGGGGGGTGGGTAGGTGGGGCACTGGCCCTAGAGTCAGGAGGACCTAAGTTCAAATCCAGCCTCAGACACTTGCCACACTTACTAGCCCTGTGACTTTGGGCAAGTCACTTAACCCCAATTGTTCTCCAAAAAGCAAAAGAAAAAACAACAAACAAACAAACAAACAAAAAACCAAAACAAATGTAGGGAGTCTTAAAGCCCAGAAACCATGTTAAAAGTCACATATAACAAAGTCAGAGATTTGGAAGGAAGGGTGGAAGTAGAAGGGAGTGTCTAACCACAGCACCAAGTGGCTCTTTATCCCCCCTTGCCACCTTATCTCTCTTCCTTTTAACAATCAATCAATCTTGTAGATTGAGGGAAACAAACAAACAAACAAACAAAAACCCAAACAAACAAAAAAATCCCTGCCATCCCTCAGATTAAGGTAGTTTGTTTAAAGGGAAGTCATAAAAATGATTTTGAAGAGCTGCAGGTTGCTAATCAAGAATTGACAGACATCAAAGAAGACTTTCTAACTCCAAGTCTGAAAGATCCTTGAAATATCAATGCTACCGTCTTATATTTCCATAGGTCTTTCTTGTTTTGACGTTTTATGATTTTATCATTTCCCCTTTCCCTCTCTTGCCCTGTTACAAAAGAAAGCAAAAAAAAAAATTTCTCTCTCTCTCTTTCCCCTTCTTATTTTTGTTTCTTTTGTGAGTCAAAAAATAACTAGTTATGGTTGACAATAATCACATACTTTATATTAAGGAAAAAGAAGGGAAACAACTTTAACTATCAACAAAAAAACAATTAAACCTGCTTCACAACTATTTGTATTTGGTGAATGAATTGCCATATATAAAATGAAATAGTCATACTCTCTGAATCAACATCAATTAGTTTTTCATGTTCATTCATTTCCATACACTTTACTATTTACAAAACCATATGTTTTGAAGTGTAACTAGATATAAAAACCAGTGCAATGAACCTCTAAAGTTAAACCTCCTTGAAAGTTTCCCAAAAACCTCTTCCAGAATTTGCCCAAATGTCTCCAACGGTTGCCTCTAATGAAAACTGTTTTCCTTTAAAAACTACATTCAATATACTCCAGCCTTTCTGGAGAGCAATCTGGAATTATGCCCAAAGGGCTATAAATAATTTCATATCCTTTGACCCAGCACTACCACTCCTAGGGTTATATCCCAAAGAGATCATAGAAGTGGGAGGAAGACCCATATGTACAAAAATATTTATAGCAGCTCTTTTTGTGGTGGCAAAGAATTGGAAATTAAGGAGGTGCCCATCAATTGGGGAATGGCTGAACAAGTTGTGGTATATGCATGTTATGGAATACTATTGTGCTATAAGAAAGGAGGAGCAGACGGACTTCATATTTACTTGGAGAGGCTTATATGAACTGATGCTGAGTGAGAAGAGTAGAACCAGAAGAAATTTGTACACAATTACAGACACAACGTATGTGTGATGACCAACTTTGATAGACTGGACTCTTCTCAGCAATGTAGTGATATAAGTCAATCTCCAAAGACTCATAATGGAGAGAAATGTGTGCATCTAGAGAAAGAACTAGAAAGAACTGAGTTTATATCCAGATGGAAGCAAAATACCTGATCTTTTTCCTTTTCTTGTTTGGTTTTATGTCCTCTTTACCATTTTTTCATTCCTTCTGATACAATTCGTCTTTATAACCTGACTAATGGATAATGTGAAAGTAATTACAGATCCTATACTTGACTATATGCTGCCATGGGGGGGAGGGGAGGGAGGGAGACAAAATGTGAAAGTCAAGGAATTGTGGAATTGAATCCTGTAGACTAAAAGTAAACAAACAAATTAATTTAAAAAAATAAAATAAAAAATTATTAAATAAAAAATAAACTACATTAAGTATAAATAGGTATTTATTAAATTGTTGTTGTTCATTTGTTTCAGTTGTATTAATTCTTTGTGATCCTTTTTTTTTTTTTTGGTTAGTAGAGATATTGGAATGGTTTGTCATTTCTCCAGTTTCTTTTACAGATGAAAAAACTGAAGCAAATAGGGCCAAGTGACTCACCCAGGGTCACACAAACTAGTAAGTGTCTGAGGCCAGATTTGAACTCAGTTCTTCCTGACCCCAGGCCTCATGTTCTGTCTAGGGGGCTGCCCTATTAAATTTGCACAACACTAAAGTTTCCCTAATTCTTTCACTTCATGGACCATATACTTAAAATAGTACAATAGAACTACAACAAGTATAATGCCTTAAAGTAAACAGGGCAGAATTAATATGCACTTTGCAGATGAGGTAATTGAAGAACTGAAAACTTAAGTGAGTTGCTCAATGTCATACAGATAATAAATAGTAGAGCCAGAACTCAAGTCCATATCTTTTAATTTACATGACAGTTGTTCTGACCACTATTTACTCAACTACTTGTATATTCTTGTTTACCATTGCAATTACATTGTTTTATGCTGAATTTAATTGCAGATCTATAGCATTAAACTATTATGGGTTACCTAAGTTTTTACTGTTTGGATTTTGTGAAACTGAAAATTGATATTCCACTTTATTCTGTATTTATTGATCAAGAATTATATCTATTCACTCAGAATCAGTACTTAGGAATTAGTTTGATTTAAAGGACAGGCTGATTACTTTGCCTTAAGGTCTATGAAATAATTTGACTTCTTAATTAAAATTTAACTTCCTTAATTTGTTTTTTGTTTGAGCAACAGCCTGGACTCTTGCTCCAGATGGGAAAGAAGGAGGGAGGAATCTTTGGATTCTTTGGATAAGATGTTCTTCCTGGTCTGTCATAAGTTACAGCTGCTTAATACTTGACTTTTCAGAGAATGTTGATTAGCTCTTTTGTCATAAATCTTGGAAATCCTCTTCAGTAAGTCAGGTTAAATGTAAGCCCACCCTACACTTTTCCTAACTGTATAAAAGACCACTCTGTCTACTCCATTATATCCCTGGCCACTGAGTGGCTTTGGGATCTCACTTATTGGGAACTGCTAGCTTTGATAATAAATGATCATTCTTGGACTTTGTTTCTTAGTGTCTCTTCGTGGTAGATTTTTATCATGACATCTTGGAGCCTAATTATGATTTAAAACATTATTTCTATAGCAAAATGGGTTTCGAGTTCCAGATTGGCATCCAAGTTGCCAAACTTTTGAAATACAGTGCCCTTGTAAATTGGGAATTTGTTGTACTGGATAAGATTTGATGAACTAATAAATACTTTCCAATTCTAATTTTTGTTGAGTTGTGCAAAGTATATCATACACAATATGCAACTTACTTATTAATTAAGATTTCAGCAATATCAAGGATATAGTGAAAGTAGATGGAAGTCCCATATTTGTTTCTTAAAATAATCTTCAGAACAGTACTTAAAAAAAAACTTGGAATATTGGAAAATGAAAGAAAATGTTTCAAGTAGGACAAGTAGTAGAGCTATAACAACAGCAGCAAAATTTTTTTTTAAAATCCCTGAAATTCTGTATAATGTGCAAGGGAGATTTGCTGTAAGTATGGATCCTTAGAGAACAGAATTTGGTATAACTGCAATATAGTGAGGTCCATTTTCCAACCCAACATTTCTTAAATCTTGACTCTGATGTCATCTGCCTTTATCATTGTTCTGACCCTCCATGCATAAAATCACTGGATGGAATCTTAGAGTATGAAGTAGTGGAAAAAAGAACCTTGACCAGAATCCCAGCTCTGGGACCTCAGGAAAATCATGTCATCTCTGGGTCTCAGTTTCCTCATCTATAAGATTAAAGATCCAGTGTTCTGGCATATACTTTCTTGCTCTAAATCTATGATCTAAATAATAATTTGATCCAATTCCCTTGTTTTGTAGATGAGGAAAATGTGGCTGGCGGACACTAGAAAATACACTGGATGTTTAGATAAATGAGATAATGTGTAAAATGCTTTGTAAACATTAAAGTGCTACTCAAATGCAAGCTATTAAAATTATTACATACATTGTCATTGTATTTTTACAACCTTGTGTGTGAGGTAGATTAATATGTGTTATTTTTATCCCTATTTTACAGATATAGAACTCAAATCTCCCAGAGGTTTCATAACTTTCTTAAAGCTAGTAAGTTATTAGAAGAAAAAAGTCTCAAAGTTGTTGTAGGGAAGAATCAAACAGGTATTCACTGAATACCTAGTATGTGTGTTGTTCTTGGTGGGAATACAAAGAAATATAAGATATGGTTCTTGTCTTAGACAAATTTACAATTTATTTGAGAAGACAAGAAATATGTAATGATTATGTTGTTGTGGTTCAGTCATTTTTCACTCACATCTGACTCTTTGGGACTCCATTTGGAGTTTTCTTGGCAAAGATACTGGAGTGGTTTACCATTTCCCTCTCCAGCTCATTTCACAGATAGTAAACTGAGGGAAAAAGGTTAAGTGACTTGCCCACAGTTACACAACTAGTAAATGTCTGAGTCCAGATTTGAACTAAGGAAGATGAATCTTCCTGACTCGAGGCCCCACACTCTATTCACTGCACTGCCTTGCTGCCCTGATTACAGAACAAAACAAAAAGGACCATATTGCAGGCCTTTATTTCCTGCATGAAACATCTTTCATTATTGTTTTTTTTAATATTACAAAAGATCTTACTGTTCCATATCACAGTTCACAGGGACTGTTACACTTCAAGCTCTTCAGAATTTCTGTTTCTAGGAGAACAAAGCTCAACAGGACTACAAAAATATTTACACACATTGCCAGCACTATCATCTCAATTCACTTTCTGTCTGAGAAATCAACACAAATCAACAGACAGAGCGCTTCTGTTTGACAAAGTAACACTAACACAATAAGCAGTGTGCTTCTGTCTGATAACATAACACCAACACAGAACAACGGACAGAGTGCCAACACCACAAGCATTCTCCCTTTCAGTTCTGCTTGGTCCCAGCTAGTGTTTGAGCTTTTACCTGCTCTGCTCTTTCCTGTTCCACCCTTCCTGTTCAAGTTCCTCCCACCATGGGCTCCACATGATGACCTTAGGCCTGTTAAGGGCAGGGAAAGTCTCCAAACTCCCTTAGGCCTATTAAGGGCAACACAATGTATACTGTTTCCAACAAAGACTTGACACAATCAAAGGCACTTGAATATCTGAAACAAACAGCAAAGTACTACTTTGCCATTACACTGGTATATAGCAGGAGTTCATTCAATAAATGCTGATTGATTGGAGTAGATTAAGAAAAATACAACTTTCTAAATGTAAGAGAGGAATGGTATCATTCTTATCATCATGAACATCAGTTCATTCGCATCTGTTAAAGAGAGATCTGTTGTCTATATAAGATAATAAATTTAAAGTTTTAGTGGACTATGAGCTCATTATGATTTAATAATGTGATATCATCTATGAAAAGTTAATGTGGCATTAGTCTGAATTAAAAAAAAAGGCACTCCATATAATTTTGGGGAACACATAATCCTTCTGTTTGGTCAGACCACATTTGCAAAATAGTGTTAAATGGAGGGAAACAGTGGGAAATGCACTGGTAAATTAGAATGTGCCCAGTGAGGGATTGGACTTTGGGATTATGCCATAGGATAATTTGTATAGAGTGCTGTAGCGCCAATGCAATATTTACAGAGCCCATGATCATGATAAAGACTGTGACTATAAGTATCACATGATGTTCGATTGGAAAATATAACAAACTCTCCAGATAGAGGACAAAACTGAAGCATTTCTTCACCAGAAAACCAAATCCCCAAACCATTAAGTCTATTCCATCATATTACCAAAGATATTCAGAAGCCATAATAACTCAGAGAGCCACAGCATCCTTCAGCCATCCCACAAACCAATACAAGATCAATATCTACTCACGAACCTATCTGACTCCTTGCCTGAGGTCCTCCTCTGTCCACCTCTCTCTCCCAATATCTCTCTGGCTCTGACCAGCTTCCTGTGGACTCTGCTTCCCTTCAGCAAACTCCACCCAGCACAAGCTCTATGTGACTACATTCAGCCTATTAGGGGGCAGAGTTTACTTTCAAAGCAGGAGAGATCTTCAAACTCCCCCCAGGTCTATTAAGGGGCAGGGAAGATCTTCAAATTCCCATTCTCATTACAAGTGCCAATAACATTTGACATAAAAAATAAAAATGTACAATTGTAGCTGGCTTCAAGGAATTGAATAGCTATCATTTTTAAAGAAGAATGAGACTTATCCTGCTTGATCTCTTTGAACAGAATTAGGAGCAGTGGATGTCCTAAGGTACTGGGGGAGGGGGAAAGTCCTAAGAATTCCATCTAACCAAAACAGAATAGGTTGCCTCGGGAAGAAAGGGCTTCTGCCTTACTATAGGTTTACAAGAAAAGGCTGGCTGAGAATATGGGGATTAACCAGAGAGGTATACTCAGGTCCCTTCCAAATCTGAAATTTCTTTCAACTTGCTGTGAAACCCTTTAATCACTATGGAGATATGAGTTACTATGGTTACTTGGTTCTTGTCCCTGCTTTAAACCTGGTCAAAGAGCAAATGTACCACCTTAAGAAACATGTCCCAAGCCTTAAGAAGAAATAAAACTTAAACAGCTGAATTCAAATCACTGCTTATTCCTGGCCAGCAGTTAAAGAAAGTTAAAATATTTTTTTTCTTTTGATTTTTTTTAAAGAGACAATTTACCTAGCCTTAGAGAATTTGGAAGAGTTCACTCTTAGGCCAACAGTTGACATATAGCTGAGTTACAGGTTCCTCAAAGGAACAGAGGTACTGGTACAAACGAATGCATTGCATGCAAACGATCTTATATCCAAGTTTATTACAGCTGAGGGCCTGGTCCAGGACACAAACACTTAAAGTTCAATACTCACAGTAGCATATGATTAAACCAGCCAGTTCAGGCTGTGAATTAATTCCTTTGGAAAGACACAACTTACACTTTTCCAAGTCAAAGGTGTTCCCTCTTCATCTATCTTTTTATTTATTTACTTGTTTGCTTTTTTAAAAATCCTGCTGTTAGATTATACAAAGGGGAAAAAAAAAACCTGGGAAAATAAAGACCCAGAGAAAAAAGCTACCTCCAGCTGGGGACAGACATACTGCTCTTAAACGAAACTACCTAAATGGAAATTCAACCTTTCAAAGAGAATAAATTGAGGAGCTGATTTTTGTTTTTCATTTTAAAAGGGTACCTCCCCCTCCCCAACTCTCCAAGTGTGTCCCTAGAGGGGGCTATTCTGGGTTTAGGTTACTCTAGCAGTTCACATCCACTAAAACTTAATGTGTCTGCCTTTAATAATCAGAGGATAAAATTAGTTCAAAGCAAAAATTTTTAATGAAAAGGCATAGTAAGAAAAGTTCTAATAAAATCCATCTCCCATATACACACTATCAGTCAGAAGAGTGGGTGTTCATAGGGACCATATATACAAAAGCACATTAGTGGAAACCCATGTAATGGGGAGACTTGGAAGGTCACAAAGGGAGCATATGTGGTAATAAAAATAAATCATTATAATAATAATAGCTGTCATTTAGATGGTATCTACATTGCACCTGATACTGTGCTAAGCACTCTATATATACTATCCCATTTGGTCCTCACAACAATCCTGTGTGTAGGGGTTGTCATTATCCCTGTTTTACTGATAAGGAAACTGAGGAAAACAGATTTAATGACTTGAACAGTGTCACAGAACTAGTAAATGTCTGAGGCCAAGTAGGTCTTTCTGACTCTACTTTTATGTTCTATCTAGCAGACCCCCACTTATGTCTCTTGTAAGGATGTAAGCTGTCTTCTGGTGATTGCATCATAGTACCTCACTAAGACTGCTGGTCTCTGCTCTCCTTGTGGTTATTATTGTTCCATCATTTTCAGTCCTGTCTAACACCTCATGACCCCATTTGGGGTTTCCTTGGCAAAGATACTGCAGTGGCTTGCCATTTCCTTCTCCAGCTCATTTTACAGATGAGGTAAGTGAGGCAAACAGGGTCAAGTGACTTGCCTAGGGTCACACAGCTAGTAAGTAGCTGAAATGACATTTGAATTCAGGTCTTCTTGTCTCCACACCCAGTGCTTTATCCACTATGCTGCCTAGATGCCCCAACAAAATGCACAGAATCTGCCAGATACTGCTCTGCTGGTCTCTGCTGCTGTGCATGTGGATAGGGAGCTTCTCTGTTTCCAATTTCCAGTTTTGGTTGAAGTCTTTGATCATAGTACTAACTCTTTCATATGAGGAAAGGAGGCTCTGCCATGCTTTTGTCCTTCAAAGCAAAGATTTTTTTTATAGCCCCATTAGAAAAGAGCCATGCTCCTTCCTACAAAAGCCTTGGGGGTGTGCTTTACCTTTTCTTCCTTCCTTCCTTCCTTCCTTCCTTCCTTCCTTCCTTCCTTCCTTCCTTCCTTCCTTCCTTCCTTCCTTCCTTCCTTCCTTCCTTCCTTCCTTTCTTTCTTTCTTTCTTTCTTTCTTTCTTTCTTTCTTTCTTTCTTTCTTTCAAGTGACTTGCCCAGGGTATTGCAGCTAGATTTTTTTTTCTTTTCTTAAGGAGTGACCTATCTCAATCCCTTCAGTCTTGGCTTTAGGACTGTTATCTCAAACTAAATATTACTTTCTTAGGATGCCAAACCCTTTAGAAGAAAGCTTACAGATACTCCAAGCTAAGGAGTTAGTGACCTAAGGCTCAACTTTTGTCTTTTTAAACTTAGTTTCATGGTTATTGGGTTTAAGTTTCAATTGTTGACCTCACTTTAGTTTAAGGTGAGCATTCTGTCTAACTTCCAATTTTAATCTTTAAAGGCTAGACTGAACCTGGTTATCATTCCTGTAACAGCTACTCATCTAACACTGCTAAGGGACTTGGGATCTTAGGATCCTGCAAGTTACAGGCAGTGAGTGACACAATAAATAAAGAACTGAACTTACAATTATAAATATCTGAATTCAAATTCAGCCTCACATAATTACTACCTGTGTGACCCTGGGCAAGTCACTTAATCTTCCTCTGCTTCATTTCCTTCATCAATGAAATGGGGAGCATGCCAGCACCTACTTCCCAGGGTCATTGTAAAGATAAAATAAAATAATATATAAAATGAAATAACATTTGTAAAAAATACTTACCACAATGTCCTGACAAATAGTAGGTACTATATAAATACTTATTCCCTTCCTCCTTTCTCAGCTCCAAATCCTTTGAAGTCTCTCAATATAGATGAACGAATGTGGTAAAGACCAAAAACCAACCAAAGACCAACCAACCAAAGAAACGTTGTTTCTCTTACCTGCCTAGGATCATTCCTAGCTTTTCATGTACTTCTGGAGCCAGCCAAAATATGAAATTTGAATTAACTGAGAGGATGGAGTGGAGTAATGAATGGAGCACTAGCCTTCAAGGGAGGCAGATCAAAACCAATAAAATAACAGGATAACAGGTGTGCATACCACTCTGTGGAAGGATAACAGATTTTTTTTCTTTTATTCTTCCTTTCTTCTTTGTTATCATTATGGAATTTTTCAAACAAAAGTGATCAACAAAGTGAACATCCTTTATTAAAAACTTCATTTAAAAACATTTAATTAACTATTCAACAAGTAAGACAAATGAGAGTTGTAGTCAATAGTTTTTAGCTTACTAGAATGGGGATTTTAAACCATCTGTGTTCTGATCTGAAGGGAGCAGAGCTATTTATTTTCTGTAGATGGAATCTCTAGCTACGAACAACTCTGCAATTTATATCTCCCTTCCTCAATGCAGTTTCTAAGGTAATATTACCTTTCAATTTCAAGCTATTATTTGTATTTTATGATGGTCAATACTATATTTAAATATTCATAGGATAATAGATGTAGGGTTGGAAGGTGCTTCAGAGACCATCCAGGTAGAAGTTTTTAACCTGAGGTTTGGCTTTTTGTTCCAAATATTTTGATACTCTTTTAATCTAATTGGTTTTGTTTGATTTCTTACTTATTTTCTTTTATGCATTTTAGTGTTTTTTTTAATCTTTGAAAGTCATTTAGAAGAAGGCACATCTATATTGATCAAGATTTTGCCCTTTTATCTTGTAAGTTAATATAAAAGAGCCTGTCAGCCCTCACTTGGAGTCTTTGGTCATTGAGAGGTCATTGGTTCCATTTATTGGCAATTACTAACCTTGTTAATAAATTGATTGTTCTTAGGGAAAAAATGTATTCTGTGAAAGTGTCCATAGGCTTCATGAGACTACCAAAGGTATCTATGACATGAAAAAGGATTAAAACTCTTAAGGGCCAATTTTATAGATGAGTAAGCTGAAAGAGATCAAGCAACACACCTAAATGGGCATCAGAACAGAATTTGAATGGAGATCATCTGGCCAGGGATCTTTCCACTTGACTCCAATGATATTCTCATCTCATTGCTTAGATAAATTGTCTTTAAAAAAAAACAGGTCAAAACCCACCCATGCCTGCTATTACTCCTATAAATTTGCCACACTAGGTCTACCTACCATGCTATGAACCTTCCTCAGTTTCTCTTAACATTTTCAAATATCCTAGTGGAGTACAAAGAATACACAGACCAAATCATTCCTCAACCTTACCCTATGCCCAGCACATCTTCTTTTTGACCTTCCACTTCTTTATACTACTTTTTCTTATTAATTTTGTGCTTGTATTACATCCTACTCACATTCACCAGTACTGTTTTTGTTATTACTAAGTATTTTGTCTAAACTAATCATTTTCCTTTATATATATATGATTTTTAAATGTTTGATGCATTCTTAAGAGCAAACTTCATTTCGACTTGGCATCAAAACTTTTCTGACACTAGTAAAGCTGAAATTTTATGAGGTAAGTCAATGGGAGAATATAACTTTATTTATGGACAACTTTAGAGGAATATAACTGTTATGTACAATTCTATGTTGGCAATATGTTTTTATGGGTCAGATACACATTCTGATCTTGTCAAAGAATTTTCTATCACTATCACATAGCGGGAGAGCTTGGTCTTATATTTGACTCTGTCACAATAATTGGCTGGCAATGCAGATCTCTGTAATTCACTTTCAGCTGATGGACATCTAATTACTAGATAGAAGAGGGACTAATGGTTAAGAATCCATCAATTGGTGATGAGAACTGATTATTCTTCAGTAAACTCTCAGAATTATCCTCAGGAGGTTCATAATATCATATTATACCCTTGGATCTGCTTACAATGTGACTGATAGGGGTTTTCTAGCATTGTGTGATCTCACCAGTCATTTTTATAAGAGATCTTAGACCAGGAAGATCATATGATCGACATCCCTGATGAGCTGCTGTCAATGTAAGCATATGAATGTGCATGTGTGTATATGTGGGTGTGCTTGTGCACGTTTTTCTTTTTTTTTATTCTAAACACCAAAAAAGGGTATTTTCATATCTACATCAGAACACAAAAGATTAAGCTTTGTATAGAATCCTATTTCCCATGGCTTGTTTTAAACAACAAATATGTATATGTATATATACACACATATATTGTGTGTATATGTATGCACACAAGTATGTAGTATGTATATATACATACATACACATGCCCATACATATGTGAGATAATTTTTATAGATTACTAACTAGATGATCCTGGTTTTTCTGTCTTTCCTTCTGCATTTCTTTCTATTCTCTGTATGCATTTAAAAATTTTATTTCATTTTTCCCGATTAAATGCAAAAACACTTTTAAATATTTAGTTTTTAGAAATAATTGAGTTCCCAGTTCTCTCCTTTCCTCCTACTCCCACCCCCCTTGAGAAGTAAGCAGTTTGGTATAGGTTATAATGTGTGCATATTTATAAATAAAAATACTAAAATATAAACTATAAGTCTCATTTTCATTCCTCTCACCTATGGGAGCTTCAATTTTATATTCTTTAAATGAATTTTGGAGGCCAGGTGAACAGGCAGGGAATGGTTACTACATGGACACATTAGGTCTGCCTGCATCAACCTACTGACTTCAGTTTCTTCTTGCTTGCAGTTGAATGAGGTAGGTGATTAGGTTCTTGGATTATTTCATTGTTTGTCTCTCTTTCCAGCACCACTCCTGCTCTTAGGTAAGGTTAGAACAGCTGGAGCCTAACAGAAGCTGGCACTTCATAAATGTCATTTGAATTGAGTTGAATTTAATTGAGCAGTCTTGAACTGGGGGTAAAAACATTTCTGCAAAGTAATTTTTTCCTTGACATTTCCTTTGACAGAATGCCATAAGATATGGAGGCAGTCTGGTGCACTGGCAAGAATGCTTAATCTGGAATCTGAAGGTCTGTGTTCAAATCCCAAGTTTACTGTTGATTCCTTGGGTGACCTGTGCATATGCCACTTCCCCTTCTCTGGATCTCAGTTTGCTCATCTGAGAAATGAAGGACCTTAATGAAATGGCTTCTAAAGTCATCTCTAAGTCAAGATATATCACCTTTGTAGGTCTCAGTTTTTTAATTTATAAAATGAATGGATTGGATTAGGTCATTTTCCAATGTCCTTTCCAGCTCTACACCTACCTTCCAATGATACTGTATCCTTATGGATTTGCAACTAATCAGATATATGACCAGACAATTCAATTTTCTGAGCCTCAGTTTCTTCATATGTAAAATGAGACAACTGAACTAATTGAGATCTAAGGTCCCCCCACCTCTGCCACTGTAGGTTTTTCAGGGTGACTTTTTCTTTTGTAATAAAATGCATACAAAAGCAGGCACACAAATATTTGTTGATTCTATTTGAATTTAGGTGCTTTCTTGATTTGCACAAACATCCAGGAGCCTAGACAACCAATGAATTTCTTATGTACTCCAAGCAGCAACCAAACAGGAATACAAATTGTTCTCTCTATATGTCTTCTGCAGTGCTGAAAAGATGGAATTTTCCTTCCTGCCATAGGTTTTTGTAGGTGTTTAATTAAATTCCTAACCTTCCTGGCAGTCTCTTTGCTTTTCTCTGTCTCTATTCCACAAAGGGTATCAATTGCCCCTTTGGAGAGAGTTGATTTTTCCCTCCAGAAATATAATAATTTTTAACCCAAAGAAACTCCAGTGCATTGCTATTTAATCTGACAAGAACAACAAGGGAGAAAGTTTTTAGGAAAATTATAAATTGTTCAGATTTATTTTTCCAAGTTGATTGTTTTGACAGTTGAATTAACTATTACCTACAATTCTTGATTCTTTATGTTCTGTTCTGTACCTTGCCTAATTCAATTTGGACAAATGTGAAATGAAAGCTTTATAATACTTTGACATTAATCTTCTCATTTTTATTAATTTTCAGTATTTCCTGATTATGTCCATATTTACTTATCAGAAAAAAAATTTAAAAATGTTGACCAGCACTAACAATGACATTTTATGTTTTTCTTTTTCATCAATCCCCTTCCCCAATTTCCTATTATTGACGAAGGTACCTCCATCTTCCTAGTTAGCAAGGCCTATGACCTCAATATTATCTTCAGCTTCCCCCACTTCCCCAACATATCTAATCAATTGTTAAATCTTTCTATTTATACTTTCATAACATTATATATCTATATGAACACACACATATATAAATCTGTACATAATAACATAACTGTAGTTATATGTATACGTGGATATTAACCAACACATGCATGCACACATGTGTGTATATATGCATATCATGCAGATATATAGGTGTGTATATAATATATATGTATTTATATACATGTATATACATGCATACACACACACATGATTGTAAAGGTACAAATGACGAGATTTAGCAAAGATTTTGATATATAGAAGCTGAGGCCCTTAGGTAAATGAGGAGATAGAGGTGTCATGGACAATATACATATGCACATGTATACATGTGTGTATATATGTTATTGTACACTTGTATGCTTATGTGCAATGTATGTATGTGATATATAATATTTGTAAATTATATGTGTGTATATATCTCCTGTTCTCTTCACTCTCAGAGCCACTCTCTTTACATAGTTCCTTATCACATTTCCACCTTTATAATTAGCCTTCTAATTGGTTTTCCACCAGACATTTAAATCTCTTCAGAACCTTGTCCCTTCCTAGCTTTCCAGTCTTCATATAGTTTACTTCTCCTCCTCACACACAGTGATTCAGCCACACTTGGCTACTTGCCCTTCCTAGAACATGGCTTTCCAACTCCCATCCCCACATCTTTGCCCATGTTGTCTCCCTTGCCAGCAACATTCTCCCTTCTCACCTCTGCCTCTCAGACTTCCTGGCTTCCTTCAACACTTCTCAAAGGCGACCTCTTTGTGGAGGCATTTTCTGATCCCTGCAGCTGCTGCTTTGTTTTTTATCTGAGATTACATCCCATGTTTTCTATAGATATCTTGTGTGTACCTGGTTATTTCTATGTTTATCTGCCCCATTAATATCTGAGCTCCTTGAGGACATGGTCTATTTTATTTTATTATATTCTTTGAATTCCTATCACTTAGAACAGTGGCTGGAACATAATAAGCAGTTAATAGGGGCTTGATGACAGTGATTTGTCTATGAAATAAAGGGGTTGAATAAATGACCTCTAAGGTCTTTTCTAACTTTAATCTGTGGTGTCATGAAAAGTTATTACCATTGTTGCTTAATTTCTTTTTATTGTTATAATTATTGATTCTGAAGGTCTGGAGGATTAATATTTGTCACTGTGGGCATATGAGGTTTAGGGGAGAACATTACTAGCAGTCTGATTCATATTTCAGGCCTCAAATTGCTTTAGAGCCTGGAAATACCAAAAGAAATTCTTCAACTTCTATTGTTAGTCATTACATTTGTCTTTTTTTACAGATAGTGTGTATGTCTCCCTATTTCTCCTAGCCTCCATACCTAGCAAAAAACTATTTCATGGCACAGCAAAGAACAAAAGAAAACTGAGAAAAAAGCACAGAAAAGCTGGGTAGCTTTGAAAACAATGTCTAATATTTATTACATAGGTGTTCAAAAAGAAAAGTAAACAGTTTAAAATGGAAATGTATTGTTTTCTATTATATCCTCTATGTTCTACTGTGTATGTGGGAATATTCTTTTTCTCTTTTTTTCTCATTTTGTATTTAAGTTTAAAATGAATAAAAAACAAACAAACAAACAAAAACCATTTCATCTCTAATCTCTAGGGCTTTGTATAAGCTGTCCTCCATACCTGGAATGTGTTCTGTCTTCACCTCTGACTCAAAGAATACAGGACTCAATTCAGGTATTAACTCCTAAAGAAAGACCACCTGAATTTTCCTCATTGCTAGTGTCTTCTCTCCTTAGAAATTTGTATCTGGTTTGTATTTACTTTCCTGTGTACATCTTTCCCTCTGGTAGAATCTAAGTTTTTTGTGGGAAGGGACTACTTCATTCTTTGTATCCCTGAGTCCTATACAGTGACTGATACATTAAGGTTTGATGGCTGAATGAAAAAATTAATGAATTAATAGTTTTGGTCCTAACACTATATGCATAACAATTTGGTCCTAACATTTTTTCCAATGTGACACACAGTGTAAATGAACACCCCTGGGCTATTAATAAGTGCTTTATCATGATGGCACAAAACTTTGGAGTTTTCATTTGTACTATTCAGAAACATTCATGCCTTTTCTTCTCAATATATTGTTTCTAAATGAAGCCACTGTTGGGGGAGCATTTAATACACAGAGGAAGAGAGACTGTACCAAATAGGTCACTGTCCTGAAAGAATGAACTCACTTTCAAAACTGGAGAAAAATTCTTTTTAATTATCAAAATTAGACCAAATATTTTAAGTTGTGAATTTTGGCTACTTCAAAATGTATAATGTATTTACTATTTCATATTGACTTCTTCATCTCCTGAGTCCTTCTTTTATAACACGTATATTCTGTCTGATACTATATTTATTCTTGTCTTATTCTATGGTAGAATATTAGTTTCTTGATAAAAGGTACTATATATAATATTCAACTTTACTACCATTATAGCACTTTCTTAATTCCTTGAATAGAGTCAATGCTTAATAACTATTTGTGGGACTGAATTGTCAATAGTCAGGGGAGTGGAAGGCTATAACTTCATTGGACTGGAAAACTCACCATGTTGGAAATTCATTCCACTAAAGTCAACCAGTGTTACATCTGAAACTTAGTCTTAGAGTGGTGCTCAGGGGTGATGAGAGTGACTTGTCCAAGGCCACACATCTAGTAAGTATCAGAGGGAGTTTTTGAAAGATGTTTTTTCTGACTTCAGGGTCAGCCTATATCTATACTTATTGTCTTATAGGTCACTTGCAGTGGCCTATAAATTTGAATGGAATTTAGAAATAAGGCCATGCTATAATATAATAAAATAGCTTGGTGTGGATTTAAGAAGTAGGTGATGCTATAGCTCAAGGATAATTGGACTGTGAAGGGTTCACTGGGGCTACAGAGTCTGGAAGTAGGAGGCTTTGGGAGTTGAAGTTTGGTTAGGAAGTCATTAATCATGAAGCTTTGATGTTTCCATTGAAGACTGATGTTCCCTCAACTCTGTAGTGTTTTCCAGTAAGAAAACAAGCAGATAATCAAACACCAATGTGGGCAGAGTGGATAAAGTTTATTAGTTTAAAAGATTTTTTGGGAATTTGGAATCAAATCTTGAGAAGGAAGAAGAGAACTGAGTCACCAACCCAAGACTTTGTTCTGAAGGGAAATATCAAGATCAATAGGTCAGAAGCAAGTATGAAACAGATCTATCAATCCACTAACCTTAATATTAGCAATGTTTCCTATTGACCACTTAATGTCTTTCTCCAGGATGTCTGGTGCTAGGTTAGTAATCACACCATCATCGTAATGGGGGATATTTAGATTTTTCTTGTACAGTTCTTCTGAGTATTCTTGCCACCTCATCTTAATTTCTTCTATTTCTATGAAGTTCCTACCATTTTTGTCTTTCATCATGCTCATTTTTACATGAATCATTCCCTTACTAGCTCTAATTTTTTGAACAGATCTCATTTTTCTCATTCTATTGTTTTCTTCTATAAACTTTACATTGCTCATTTAAGAAAACTTTCTTTTCTCTCCTTCATTTTTTCTTGAATTCTGCATTCTTTTGGGTATGTATTTTCCCTTTAGCTTTCCTTCTTTCCTCAGATATTTGTTAAACTGTATCAGATAGTCATTTTATTTTCTTGCTCTTCTTTTTCTTTGGAATTTTTTTTGTTGCTGCCTCCTTTACAATATTACAAACCTCTGTCTGTAGTTCTTCAGGTTATCAGTCTACCAGATCTGATCCCTGAAATCTATTCATCACGTCCACTATATACACATAAGGGCTATTATTTAGGTCATACATATACAATCTGATTGTTGTCTCTACTTTCTTCAATTTAAGTCTGAATTTTTCAGACAATAAAAAACTCAT
Source organism: Petaurus breviceps papuanus (assembly GCF_028583685.1). NCBI lineage: Eukaryota > Metazoa > Chordata > Mammalia > Diprotodontia > Petauridae > Petaurus > Petaurus breviceps. Next base: position 4,983,112 of record NW_027187347.1, read on the forward strand.
GATTTGAGTAACAGTCAGTTCCAAGTCTTGTTTTAACTGACTTTATAGAGCATATCCACTTTTGGCTGTAAAGGAAATACTTAACCTGATTTTGATATTAACTATCTGGTGATGTCCATGTGAAGAATTACCTTTTGGGGAGCTGAAAAAGAGTGTTTGCTATGACCATCAAGTTATCTTGACAAAACTTAATTAATCTTGGCCCTGCTTCATTTTATACTTCAACGCCAAACTTGCTTGTTTTTCCAATTATCTTTTGATTTGCTATTTTATAATTCCAATCCCCTATGATGAATGTGGCATCTTTTATTTTATTTTACTGTATTCTTGGTGTTATTTCCCAAAGATATTGTAGGTTTCTATAGAAGTGAGCAGCTTTGACTCCTTTGGCATCCTAGACTTTTACAACTATGGTGCTGAATGGTTTGATTTAAATTTTAAAAGATATCATTCTGTCATTTTTGATATTATGCTTAGCTACTGTCTTTCTCACCCTTTTATTGACTGTGAGTGCTACTCCTTGTTTTCTAAGTAATTCTTCCCTTACAGCGGTATAAGTAGTGATCACCTGAATTAAGTTCACCCATTCTATCTGTTCAAGTTCACTGACACCCAAGACGGTGATCTTTAATCTTTCCATCTCCTGTTTGACCACTTCCAACTTGCCTTGGTTAAAAGATCTTACATTCCAGGATCCTATGCAATATTGATCTTTATAGGATTGGACTTTTCTTTCATCACTGAATACATTTTAATTTGAGTTTCCTTTCAGCTTTGGCCCAGTTGTTTCATTAGTACTGGAATTACTTGCAGTTTTCCTCTGCTTTTCTCCAGTAACTTGTTTGATGTCTTCTCACTCGAGGGACTCATCTTCTGAAGTCATCTCTTTTATCATTTGAATATTGTCCATGGGTCTTGGCAAGGATTCTGGAGTGGTCTGCCATTTATTCTCCAGATTATCTTTTCTCAGAACTCTCAAATATGCCCTTGGGTAACACTGCATGACAGCTGATAGTTTCATTGAGCTACTCAAACCCCTCCACTGCAACACAGCAGAGTTCAGAAGGGGTGGCGTTGGGGAGGGTGCTTGCATGGCCAGCATGGTTTCTTGTATGCTCATTGAAAAAGGAAAGCAAGAAAATGAAGTATTAGTATCAATTCTACATTTCCTCTCTCCCTGTTAAATTCTCTTATGTAGCTAAAGCAATGTGGATTCCAAGAAAGAGACATTCATTTAACTTGTCTAATTCTTTACTTTGATTTAAGGTCAGTACAGATTTTGGTAGCACACTGGATGTGAGCTGTAACAATTAAAACAGGAGACATTTATTATTATGAATCATGGTGTACACAGTCCTTTGGATATTTTATCTCAGTTGATCCTAACTACAATATCCTAATGCATCATAGTAAAGCAAATGCCAATATTCCCATTTTACAGCTGAAGAAATGAAGGCTTTCAGGGGTTGTGATGCCCAGAATAACATAGCTTACAAAAACCAGAATTGAGACTTAAACACAATTTTAGGGGTCTGAATACAGTAATGTTTCTAATCTAACAATCTGCTTTCAACACTTTTTACTCCTTTTTACCTTCAGTAATCTTTTCTTCAAAAGTATTTATAATGTACTTATTAATTACCTAGTACTCTGGTAGAATTTGTGGGAAAAATAAAAGGTGTATCTTTTGTGTGTTTCTTTTCTCTTCACCTAGATTGTAGAATGTGGTTTTGCATCCCTTCTAGCATGCTCCATAGCACAGAGCATAATGTTAAGAACTTAGCAAGAATTTGATAAGTACTTGTTAGTAAGACACAACCCTGTCCTCAAGAACCTTATTATCTTACTGGATAGGCAAGAGCTGTATAGGAAATACAGCTCCATAGGAGAAGAAATCATACTTTATTAGATATGTTTCCCATTAGCCCTCACACACTGTAAGTGTTTGTTGAGTGAATTAATGGGAAAAATGAAAGAAGACAATTACAAACCAATACGTTTGATATAAACTATAAGTATAATCTGAGACATAACCAGATATTTTTGTATCTGGGGTAAAGGAAGATAGAATAGTAACTCATGGGTGTTGCTTCTGGAAGGAAAAATGTGCCCTGGGACACTAAGGGCTTCTTTTCTAAGGGTCATGAAAATTTCTGGGAGAAGAATTGAAAGAGAGGGGGAAGCCATTAGGGAGAAGAAATATATCCTGAAATGAGACGGTCATCATGGAGAATATGGGTAGGATAGAAGGAGATCATTTGGAATGAAGTTTTAAGTGGGGAAGATGTATGTTCTGGAATGGCCCCGTTAGTACTTCATAAAGTTTAGTGCCCTGAAACAAATTCCCTGTTGCCCCAACCCTAGTTATGGTTCAAAATACACTAGGAAGTTAGAATAGGATAGATCATTGTGTACTAAGATTGTTGAACGAGGCTTTATATGTGAGGTAGGAATTAAAGGATGGATAAACTTTGGGTATATAGAGAGACGGGCATTTTTAGCTAAGTGAACAGAAATGAGTGAAATTATGGAAGTGAGGATGAGGACAGTGAGTTAGATTTAATTCCCACTAATGACACATTTAACCTTGAGTTCTAGTTTGTTCTTCTGTGACCAAATGGAGATGCTAATAATGTTGTGAAATTACTTTTTTAAATTATCAGATAAAAGACACTGAAATACTAAGTACTTTCCCTTAAAAATCATTAAAACAACCATTCTCATTTCAGACTAAGGTTGAAATCCTTTGCTAAGATATTCTTGCAGGAGAAATGAAGACTCTGAAAAATCTGGGATTTTCTTCTATTCCCCAAAGAGCCTTTAGCTCAGGATGCATTAGCATTGCAAGCATCTGTATAACTTAATGAAAGGGTCAGGGGGAAAGTTATTTTCAGAAGGAAAGATTCCTTGCTATGTTAAAACTTTAGGGAATGTGGGACTGATATGTCAATCAAGATGAGAGATGAGCTTTGTTCCCTAAAAATGCACTTGGGGATTTAAATACTACATGTGTTTGACCACTAAATATCCTTTTTATCCTGAGCAACCAGTTCTGATCAGCTCATTCTAAGGGTGGGAAAGGAGAGGGCTGTGACAAAAAGGGCAAAACAAATCCCTTTTTAAAATGTGATGATGCTACGAAACAACTTCTGGGTTTTCAGCCTGAGTGGAAATGTTCATTAATTATGTTTGCAGTCTAAGTTCAATGGATAGGCAATGGAATCCTCTGTTTTCAAGTCTGAGTTCAGAAGCAGACATCAATAGCATGCTGATTCTTTTTCCTCTCAGGAGAATGGCACCATGGGCAGAATTCTGAGTCTTCTTCCAGGAGAAGCATTCACTCAAGGAGAAAAACAACAACATACCTTTTTGAAAGAGTTATAGTACATTTTTATGAGTGTTCCTTGGTTTAAAAGACAGGATTCTGGCTCAGAATGAAATTGCTTGAGAAAATTCACTTACATGAACTTATTCCTTAAGGTGTATTTTTTTTAAATCAATGCCTTTTATTTTTATATCACATTAATTTCTTTTCTGAAATTTCATTGCTCATTTGTTTTTATATCACCTTATTTACAAAATATACTCTCTTTCTGTCCCCTACTTAGCAAGTCATGCCTTGTAGTAAAGAAAAAATAAAAATAGGGTAAAAAATGAACCGATATATCTCAATGGAGCATTACAATATTTTATAATGTTCCACACCCATAGTACCCTACCTCTGTAAAGAAGGGAAGATGGTAAGTTTTCTTATCTGGTTCACATATTCAAATCTTTTGGAGTCATGGGAAATGCTATATTGAATGGAGCACTGATGGACATGCAGTCAGGAAGACCTGAATTCAAATCTGGATTCATCCAGGGGTGAGGATCCTGAGGCCTCGAAAGGATTTGTTCTGTGAAGTTTGAATTTAGTCAAAGGTCCACACTTGAGGGACTAGAGGGCCACATGTGGCCTGGAGATCCCAAGTTCCTCAACCCTGGTTCAGAGACTTATCAACTATATGTCCCTGGGAAAGTCTTTTAGTTTCTGTCTGACTCAGTTTCTATGCACGTAAAATGAGAGTATTAATAATACCTGCCTCCCCAGATTGTTAAATCTGTTGTTGAGGATCCCACTTGCTGAGAAACCATGGTGTGTAGAAATCATACAAATTTATAACAAGTATACCAGACACAAAATAAATAATTATAGAATAGCCTCAGAAATTGGTGAAGTGCCTTAATAGTAACCTAGAGGCAGCTTGATGAGCACAAGGAAAGAAGTCCTGGAAAATTAGCTAAATGAACTCTGAAGACAAGTGCTTGAAAGAGCAAGATAAATTATAGATCAGAAAACAATGTTCCAAATGGATCACTGTGTGCTATAATATAACTTAGGGTCCCTGAGGCCCTTTAAAGGGGTCCACAAGGTCCAAATTATTTTCGTAATAATACTGAGATTTTAATTTCTAATGTGGTAAACATCAAGAAATACAAATCATATAAACAAAAAAATTCTTTGTGAGTTGTATGTAAAGGGTGTCCTCAATAGATTTTAAAGTGTTAGAGTCATGAGATTAACAAGTTTGAGAACAAGCATTGTAATTAAAGAACTTTGCCTCAGTCTGAAAAAGCCTTCAATTTAGATGCAGGGAAGTGGGTGGGAAGGTTGAACCCAGAAGCAACAGGTTTGCCCCATTTAGCTTCAGCTGTGAGGCCAATAGAGTACAGTTTGTCCACAGAGCTTAGAAATGCTGATGGTCACTCTGGGTCTTTAATCAGTTCAGGTTTGGGAAATGAGGCCTATAGGGCTACTGATATTATGTGCCCATACCATCAACCAGTTTAGATAAAGGTGTGGAAAGGACAGCAGGTTAGAAATATGCACACACACACCTGTGATTAGATTAATTTATGATCATATAGGAGAAGTGCTTACATATGTAATCAAACAACAATACTAATACTCATTCATGTAATGATATAGCTTACATATAGTTATAGATGGTAATGTACATTGATGAGTTTAAGTTAAAGCATGTTTCTGAGTAATGTTTTATTGTTATTTTGTTATTTATGCTTATTTGCTTATGTACTAGTGTCAACTATATATATATATAGTGTACGTGTATATATATATGCTATATGTATAGATATACACATATAGATAAATATATGTATGTATAGTAATATATCTTTGGTATACATTGCTTATTTGTACATATAGCAATTGCTATACCTGTATTATTACTGTGTAGGTTTATTAATATCATTGCTGTTAACCATGCCTTTTTATTTTTGTTGTGTCTGATTGTTTGCTCATAGACTATAAATAGACCACTATGATCTTTGCATGTTATATATCTTGAAAGCAATTTGGACATTCACTCATTGAAACATCCTTTCAATGGATACTTTTCACTGTACTGTCTCCTGAATGTAATACTAAACAAATCGGATATAAAGGCATGGGATGATTATTTGTGATATTTGAATCATCATTTTTATATAATTAGTACTAATGCTAATTTTGATGCTTATGATGTATATTTTCAGGTTTTTGTGGTTCTGCTGATACATGTATATATATATATATATTAATTTGATACTTTGTTTTTCCCAAATTACATATAGAAACAATTTTCAACATTCATTTTAAAATTCCAAATTCTCTCCCTTCTTCCTCCCCTCACTGTGAAGGTAAGTGATTTGTATAGGTTATACATATGTAATCATGCAAGCCATTTCCCTATTAGTCATATTGCAAAGGAAAACATAAATCAAATAAAAACCCAGGAAAAAAATTAAAATTAAAAGTATGCTTTGATCTTCATTCAGATTCTGTTAATTCTTTCTCTGGTGATGGATAGCATTTTTCATGATAAGTACTTCAGAGTTGCCTTTGATCCTTCTTTTGCTTAGAATAGCTAAGTCAATCACAGTTGATCATACAAGATTGCAGTTGCTGTGTACAATGATCTAATCATTTCACTTTGCATCACTTCATGTAAGTCTATCCAAGTTTCTCTAGTGCATCTAGATCCTCATTTCTTATATCACAATAATATTCCATAACAATTATATACTACAAACTGTTCAACCATTCTCCAGTTGATGGGCATTCCCTCAATTTCCAATTCTTTGCTACCAGAGAAGAACTGCTATAATTATTTGGGTATAGTTCCAAATTGTTCCACAAAATGGTTGAATCAGTTCTCAACTTCACCAATAGTGCATTAATGTGCCATTTCCCCCTTAATCCCCTATACCATTTGTCATTCTCCTTTTCGGTTCCATTAGACATTCTAACAGGTATGAGGTAGTTCCTCAGTATTGTTTTAATTTGCATTTCTCCAATCAAAAGTAATTTATGGCATTTTTTTTATATGGCTATAGATAGCTTTGATTACCTGATCTGAAAACTGACTGTTTATATTTTTTGGTCGTTTGTCATTTGGGGAATGACTCTTATTTTTATAAATTTGACTCATTTCTCTACATACTTCAGAGAGAAGGCCTTTATCAGGGAAACTTGCTTAAATTTTTTTTCAGTGTTATTATTGCCGTGTTTTCCTCCATCCTATTTCAATTTGTTCTATTCTCTCTCTCTTTTCACTCTGTCCTTCCTTAAAAGTGTTTTGCTTCTAAATATTGACTGCTCCAATCTACTCTCACTTCTATGAGCACCCATCCTTCTATTATTCCCTTCCCCTCTTGCTTTCCTGTAGGGTAATAGAGATTTTGATACCAAGTTGAGTGTGTATGTTATTTCATTTTTGAGTCAATTCTGATGAGAGTGAGTTTCAAGCATTTCCCACCACTTCCCCTCCCCTGTAATAGCTCTTTTTTTGCCTCTTTTATATACAATTCACCCCATTCTACCTCTCCCTTTCCCTTTATCCCAGGGCATTCCTCTTTCTCACCCCTTAATTTTATTTTTAAAGATATCTCATCATATTCAACTTGTACCTATGCCCTCTGACTATATATACTCCTTCTAACTGCCCTACTAAGGAGAAAGATCTTCTTATGAGTTACAAGAATTATCTTCCCATGTAGGAATGTAAATAGTTTAACCTTATTAAGTCTCTTATGATTTCTCTTTCCTGTTCACCTTTTAATGCTTCTTTTGCATACATTTGACTTTTATTTGGAAGTAAAATTTTCTATGCATCTCCAGTCTTTTCTTCAGGAATGCTTGAAAGTTCTCTTTTTCATTGATTGTTTTTTTCTTTCCCCTGAAGGATTATACTCAGTTTTTCTGGATAGGTGATTCTTGGTTTTAAAACTAGCTCCTTTTGCTCTCTGAAATATAATATTCCAATCCTTCTGATCCTTTAATGTGGGAGCTGCTAAATCTTGTGTTATCCTAATTGTGGTTCCACAATATTTGAATTGTTTTTTTTTTCTGACAGCTTGCAATATTTTCTCCTTAACCTGGGAACTCTGTTATTTGGCTATTATATTCCTGGGAGTTTTCATTTTGGGATCTCTTTCATGAGGCAATTGGTGGATCCTTTCAATTTCTATTTTAATACTCTGATTCTAGAATATCAGGGAAATTTTTCTTGATAATTTATTGAAAGCTGATGTCTAGGCTTTTTTTTTATCATGGCTTTCAGGAAGTCTAATAATTTTTAAACAATTTCTCCTGGATCTGTTTTCCAGGTCAGTTGTTTTTTTCTAACAAGATAGTTCATACTGTCTTTTATTTTTTTCATTCTGTTTTTGTTTGTTTTTGTTTTTTTGCTTCATAATATCTCATAGAGTCTTTAGCTTCCATTTACTCAATTCTAATTGTTAAGGAATTCTTTTGTTTTTTTTTTAGCAATTGGGGCTAAGTAACTTGCTCAAGGTTACACGGCCAGTTATTTCTGGATGTGGTGCTGAGTATCTGAGCCTGGGATTCGATCTTCAGGTCATCCTGACACTGGGGCTGGTGCTCTTACTCGCTGAGCCACCTGGCCACCCCTAGAAATTATTTTCATCAGTGAAGTTTTGTACCTCTTTTTCCATTTGGCTCATTCTATTTCTTAATGAACTCTTTTCTTCAGTGAATATTTCTGCTTCTTTTTCCATTTGGCTGAATCTGCTTTTTAAGGTATTCTTCTCCTCATTGGATTTTTTTAAACCTCTTTTACCATTTGGCTTATTCTGTTTTTTAAGGTGTTATTTTCTTCAGTTTGTTTTTGTGTCTTCTTTACCAAGCTGTTGACTCTTCATGAATTTTTTGCATTACTCTCCTTTACTTCCCAATTTTTCCTCTACCTTGCTTACTTGATTTTTAAAACTCATTTGAGCTCCTCATTGGCCTAAGACCAATTCATATTTTTTCTAGGAGGCTTTGGATGTAGGAATTTTGACTTTGCTGTCTTCTTCTGAGTGTGTATTCTGATCTTCCTTGTCACCATAGTAACTTTCTACAGTCAGAATTATTTTCTGTTATTTGTTCATTTTCATGAACTTATTTCTTTACTTTCAACCCTTTGCTAAAGTGGGAACTCTCATTTCAGGGTGTGGGGGTGCATTATCCTAAGATTCAGGAATTTTGTATAGGTGTTTTTAGAGATACTTCTAGGAACTTGTAAATTTTCAATTTTTCCAAGATGGTATGATCTAAGGAGATGTGTGTTTCCTACTCTCTTGGTCTGTGCTCTGGTCTGTGAATGACAACAAGCACTGTTTTCTATGCTGGAACTGTGAGGAATGTCCCTGCTCTACTGAGGCTGCAACCTCTGATATGCTAATACTCCTCCTCACCCTGGAGCTGCTTTCCAGAATTGCAACCTGGATTGGAGTATGGGCAAAACAGCAGAGTCCTGCCTCCCAGTGCCAGCAAAGTAATCTTCTGAACAGTTGCTTAACCACCTTTCAGTATGTGGGTGGGGAGCTCTGGAGGTAGTCATTGCCACTGCTGATTCATTCATTACCAAGGCCTGTTCCTGGTTTTCTGAGGCCTGGTCTGTCCTGGTGTGGCCTGCACTGGACTGTGTTCCACTCTCACCCTGGTGTGACAGACCTTTCCTGACAAACTTTTAAGTTGTCTTGGACTGGAAAATTGTTTCAATGTGTACTATTGTGGGTTCTTCCATTCCAGTATGTTTTTAGGACATTATTTAAAGGTCTACAGAACGGTTAGGTGAGAGCTCAGCTGAGTCCCTCCCTTCTCTCTGCCATCTTGTCTCTGCCCCTATTTTCAGGTTTTAAAGGACCTTCAAGTCAAGTCAAAAAACTCTTTTTTCCAGACGTTTTTCAGTCATGTCTGACTTTTCATGGCCCCATTTTGGGTTTTCCTGGCAAACATACTGGAATGATTTGCTATTTCCTTTTCTAGCTCATGTTACAGACAAAGAAGTTGAGCAAATAGGGTTAAGTGGCTTACCTAAGGTTACATAGATGGTGTCTGAGGCTAAATTTGAACTCAGAAAGAGGAGTCTTCGCACTTCCAGATCCAGATCACCACCTAGCTACCCCAACAAGCATTTATTAAGCATTTACTATGTGTCAGACACTGTGCTAAGTTTTGGGAATACAGATATAATATTGAGAGAAAATGACACATAAAAGCAAGAAGAAGAATGGGAAAACCATGGGAACTGAAGACTCTCACTTTAGGTGTAAGATAGACAAACTCCTATTAAGAGTCAGGTATACAGCCTGGAAAATGAGTATGTGGCCCCCTCCTTAAAATGGAGGTTCTGAGAGAAACCACACAACTAAAGGGAGAGGACACAAAGGCTGAGGGTACTTTGAAAGTGTGAAGTAGTCCCAGCATAGAGTAGGCTTCCATGATGAAGAAGTTTGTATGGAAGGGTAGACAAAGTCCTATTAAAATGAGTAAGAAGTATAGCTTTGCAAGAAATGAGTTTTTAGGGACTTTAAAATTTTTGGCCTTGGGAAGGAGAGATTGTAGTCTGGCCTTTTAAGAACTTCCAAGAGGACCAGGATAAAATAAAATAATAGTAGAGAGTTATTTGCATATGTCTAGAGCAATTTGTGAGGGCATAGTTTACCTAAATACACTGGGAGTTATATGTAGGCATATATTGTTTCATTCTTTTCATCTCCCCAGCACTTAACATGATGTTTTACATATAAATGCTTAATAAATAGTTGTTGACTGACTAGTGGTCACATAATATGCTCTATCTCCCAGTTTAGCTGATTAAGTGTTGACAGATTATATGACAGCTTATATTGCTAAATGTACCTTTTAGCCTAGCAGCTACCATTCACCATCAATACTAGAAACATTTATTAAGAAATGGTAGAGGCTTCCAACATGGTTCAGAAAGAAAAACCATGGAGGAGAGCATCAACATGTATAACAAATTCCAATCATTACAGATGAGAGTGTCCTATTGAAAGCAGTACTATAAATCTTGGAGGTTAATCATGTTTTAGGATAATGATTTCCCTCTATGGGCTATTATTACTTTCTATGGGTTCTTTAGATGTAAATCTGAAACCACATAGTATTATTATTATTATTAAGACTGTGTTACCTCCAATATATATTTATTTATTATGTATTTGTACATATTATGCCATTCTTTCAAATTTCAAATTCTCAAATACCATCATCACTCTTTCACCTAGTTTTTCAGGTACTGACATGGTAGAATTCAAGTGGTAGCTCAACTGTTATTGCCAATGAGACAATATCACTATTGAAATATCAATGGGTCTACTTCATTTTTTGAGTCTGTTAACTGTTCAAATGTTTTCAGATTGATTTTACTTGGCCAAATCTCATGCAAAGCTTTCTGCAGACTTGTGCTCTCCCTAACAACTTTTCCCTTTGCTCTAAGATGAAAGAGATTATAATCTTCTAATATTTTGCACATAGAATTGATTGCTATGAACCTTTTCTTGGTAAGGCAAAAAGAAGGGAATATGCATTTATGTAGCATCTATTGTGTACTACCGTGTTTCCCCGATAATAAGCCCTATCCCGAAAATAAGCCCTCCCCATTACTGTGTAAGATTCCTCTAAAATAAGCCCTCCCCCGAAAATAAGCCCTATTGAGATTGCTACTGTAGTGAAGGTAATGCCCTGCACTACACGCTACATTATGGTACTCTCTGTATGCACCGTCCCCCCTCCCCCGGTGAAACGCACGCCGCGCTCTGAGCTGCATCCAATCAGAGCTGCAGCAGTGAGCGTGTCATCCTGTTCTTCCCCAGAGATTTTCTTGCTGGTGCCATTGAGAGCAGTGCTGCGGAGGAGAGCTGAGGCAGGACAACATAAGCCCTCCCCTGAAAATAAGCCCTCTGGTGTTTTTCTTTCCAAAAAAATAATAAGACAGTGTCTTATTATCGGGGAAACACGATAGGTACTGTGTGAAGTACTTTTTTTTTTTTTAGCAATTGGGGTTAAGTAACTTGTTCAAGGTTACACAGCCAGTTATTTCTGGGTGTGGTGCTGAGTATCTGAGCCCGGATTTGATCCTCAGGTCATCCTGACACTGGAGTAGGTGCTCTTACTTGCTGAGCCACCTAGCTGCCCCTAAGCAATTGGGGTTAAGTAACTTTCTCAAGGTTACATGGCCAGGTGTTTCTGGGTGGGTGCTAAGTATCTGAGCCTGGGATTCGATCTCCAAGTCATCCCAACACTGGAGTAGGTGCTCTTACTCGCTGTGCCACCTGGCCACCCCAAGTGTGAAGTACTTTTAACAAGCATTATCTCATTTGATCTTAACAAAAAACCTTTCAAGATAGGTGCTATACTAATTTTGCATTTAAGGAAATTGAGCTAAACTGGTGTTGTGACTTGCCCAAGTTCACACAGCTAGTAAGTGTATGAGGTTAGTTTTGAACACATGTCTTTCTGACTTCTTGGGAAAGCTAGGTGGTTCAGTGCTAGACATGGAGTCACAAAGACTCATCTTCCTGAATGCAAATCTGGCCTCAAACATTTAGTAAGTGTGTGACCCTGGGCAAGTCACTTAACCCTGTTGCCTCAGTTTCCTCACCTGTTAAATGATCTGGAGAAGGAAATGACAAGTCATCCCATTATCTTTGCCAAGAAAACCCCAAAAGGAAATAATTTTTCCAACGAATGTCTCTGATAAAGGCCTCTGTTCTTTTCTTTTTTTTTTTTTTGTCTTTTGGAAGGCAATTGGGGTTAAGTAACTTGCCCAAGGTTATACCGCTAGTAGTTTTAATTTTTTTGTGTCTGTGTGCTAAGTGTCTGAGGTCAGAACCCAACTTGGGTCCTCCTAACTCCAGGGCTGGCTCTTTACTTACTATGCTGTAGCAGCAAGCACCCCAAGCGTCCTCAGGGTTTGCAGCTACCACAGGTTCTTGGATCTGCTTTGCTAAAGGAAAGCAACTCAAAATGGGTTAACAAGCTTACTTTAATCAGTCAGACATATATCATTTACCTTATTCAGGAGAAAAGGTCAGCATCCTGAATCTCAAAGTATACAGGCATAATTATCAAGACAGAAACATCAAGTAGACAGATTTCCAAACTGTCCAACCATTACATCTGTACCCAGTCAACATCTGGGTTTCCACATTCTGGGTTTTTCAAAGCCGGGGGACTCTCAAGAACGGCTTCCCAGAATTCAGATCAAATCACAGAACACTTCTCAAAGTGAGTCCCAAAACAAAGCTACACATCAGGGCTTATATAGCCTTCTCCTGGCTCAGAGAATGTAACAACCTTATTGACTCACTGGCCAATCAAGAAGTATCTACTGAAAAACAAGCCTCCCTCCCCAGGCTTCTGGTGCACTTTAGCCTAGGGGCAGGGAAGATCTTCCAAATTTGCATTCCCATTACATATGCCACCTAGCTGCCCCCAAAGAAAACCCTTTTTTTTTGTGGGGGAGGGCAGTTGGGGTTAAGTAACTTGCCCGAGTTCACACAGCTATTTTTTGTGTTAAGTGTCGGAGGCCAAATTTGAACCCAGTTCCTCCGGACTCCAGGGCCAGTGCTCTATTCACTGCACCACCTAGCTGCCCCAAAAGCCATCATTTCTAAAATATACAGAGAATTGAGTTAAATCTATAAGAATTCAAGTCATTCCCCAATTGATAAATGTTCAAAGGATATGAACAGACTATTTTCAGAGGAAGAAATTAAAGATATTTATAAGTATATGAAAAAATGCTCTAAATAACTATTGATTAGAGAAATGCAAATCAAAACAACTCTGAGGTATCACATCTCACCAGTCAGATTGGCTAAGATGACAAAAAAGGAAAATGACAAATGCTGGAGAGGATGTGGACAAATTAGAACACTAATGCATTGTTGGTGGAGTTGTGAACTGATTCAATCATTCTGGAGAGCAATTTGCAACTATGCCCAAAGGGCTATCAGTAATTTCATACCCTGTGACCTAGCAATACCACTTCTAGGGTTGTATCCTAAAGAGATCATAGAAGTGGGAGGAAGACCCATATGTACAAAAACATTTATAGCAGCTCTTTTTGTGCTGGCAAAGAATTTGGAAATTAAGGGGATGCCCATCTATTGGGCAATGGCTAAACAAGTTGTGGTATATGAATGTAATGGAATACTTTTGTGTTATAAGAAAAGAGGAGCAGACGGACTTCATATTTACCTGTAGAGACTTATACAAACTGATGCTGAGTGAGAAGAGCAGAACCAGGAGAAATTTGTATACAATTACAGACACAACATATGTGTGAAGATTAACTTTGACAGATTGGACTCTTCCCAGCAATGCAGGGTTATAAGTCAATTCCAAAAGACTCATGATGGAGAGAGATGTCTACATTCAGAGAAAGAAATAGAAAGAACAGAATTTGAATGCAGATTGAACCAAACTACCTGCTCTCTGTCTTTTTCTTGTTTGGTTTGTTTCCTCTTTTCCATTGTTCATTCCATTTGATACAAGCCTTCTTTACAACCTGACTAATGTTTAATGTGAAACTATTTGCATATCCTATACTTAATTGTATGCCACCATGGGCGGGGGGAGGAGGGAAAGGAGGGGGAGAAAATTTGAAACTCAAGGAATTATGGAATTGAATCCTGTAAACTAAAAGTAAACAAAAAATTAAGAAAGAACAAAAAAATTAAAAAAAGAAATTAAAAAATTAAAATAAATTTGAAAATAAAATAAGATTTGATGCTAAATAAAAGAAAACCCCAAAAGGGGCTTCAAAATTTGGACATTACTGAAAATGATTGAACTTGAATTTTCTGACTCTAGATCCAAAACTTGCCACTGAACTAACAGATGCCTCTGGCAAATGAGATTTGTTTATTGACTGAGGTATTTCTGAATTTCTTTTTACCTCTTAATTTTTATCATAGGATCATATTTTAGAGTTGTGAGGAACATGAGAGGTCATTTAATTCCTCTTTAGAAAACTGTTCCCAAAGAGTCAAGCAACTTGCTTGGAGTCAGAGAGAATATAACTAGCAAAGCTGGAATTTGAATATACATCCTTCAATCTCAAATCCAGTGCTCTTTTCTTTAAACCAACCCAGTGTTTCTTTTCTGTAGCCATTGGGCCATTATGTTAATGACTATATTACATAAATTAAATTTGACTAATAAGTGTGGCTAGAGTTATTGTTTTTATTTTTTTTTCATTTTTCAGTTTGGAATTTCATTGCCTATCAGTCATTTCTAGGTCACAGTTCCAGGGTTGAAGCAGTGACCCTTTCTTGATAAAGACCAGAACATAGAGAAGGAGGGAAGTGACTAGAATTTTTCTCAAATCACACTGCCTTGGAAACACTGAAAACTTTAAAGATCCTCAAATATAGTTGTAAAAGCAGGAGGAGAATATTAGAAGATTAGGCCAACATCCCCCAGCCCCAACACACACATACAAATCTACAAAGGTGAGCAGAGGTCAACTCTAACATAAATGTCAAAGTTAAGAAATAGACTAAAAAATGAGCAAACACCAAAACAACAACAACAACAACAAAAAACCTTGACCATAAAAATCTACTATAATGACAGAGAAATTCAAAACACAACTCAGAAGAAGATACTGAGTTGAAAACATCTACAAAGACTCAAAGTAAAATGTAGATTGGACACACGTCCAACAATTATTCCTAGAAGACCTAAGAAAGATATTTCAGAAAGAGCAAAAAATCATTTAAAAATCAAATGAGAATTGTAGAGGAAAAACTGAGAAAAAAAATGAGAACAATGTAAGAAAACCATGAAAAGAGAAGCAACAGCTAGAAAAAACAGCCACAAAAATACTGAAATGTAAAAAGAGATACAATACTTCAAATAATTTAAAAAAAATTAGAATTGGACAAGTTGAAGCTAATGACCCCATAAGACATAAAGAAAAAATAAAATGAAGTCAAAATAATTATAATAAAAGAAAATGTGAAATATAACATCAGAAAAACAATTGACAGAGAAAATAGAGGAAGTGGAGATAATTTTAGAGTTATTGGACTACCAGAAAGCCTGGATAAAAAAGAGCCTAGACTTTACATTTTAAGAAATTGTAAAGAAAACTGCCCAGATATGTTAGAATCAAGGGGCAAAGCAGACATTGAAAGACTTCCCTGCTCACTTATGAAAGAGGTTCCAAAATGAAAACTTCTAGAAAAATTAAAGCCAGTAGTCAAGATGGTGTAGTAAAAACAAGACCTCAGCACAGCTCTGGCTCCCACTACCTCCAATACATTTAAAAAATTGACTCTAAACAAATTTTAGAGCTACAGAACCCATAAAGTGACAGAGAGAAACAAATCTCCTTGTGAAGGCAGGCTGACAGGAAGGGTCTATCACACTGAGTTTGGGATTGAGCTCAGTCGTGCAGGAGCCATGCCATTCTGGCCCCAGGGTGGCCATGACCAGCAGTGGCCAGAGCAGACTTCAAGAGAGTGAATCACCAGCAGTTATGGTGGTTTTCAAACTTCTCAAACCATAAACACCAAAGAGAGAGCAAAAGGTCAGTGGGGAACTCTGCTGGAACTGGGTGAAGAAGAGTGTGGCCCTTCTCCTGCCCCCTAGGTAAGAAGGGGTGGACGCATGGTGGCTGCAGTTGCTACTGCATGGCTCCCTTCAGAGCTCCTGGCCTGCAGATTGTAAGGGGACCAATCTACCATTCAGAGGGTAATCACTCTTCTCTTAACCTGCTTGAATCTGGACTGCATCTTGGGTGGTAGTCCTGGGGTGTGTAGCTAGTGTGCCAGAGCTTGTGGGGGATGCAGGAAGGCACCCTCCTAATAGCTCTGGCAGCTGCAAAAACCCCAGCAATCTGGGGACATAGCTCTCTACAATCTGGGAGCAGAGTTCTACCAAGGCAAAAGTAATTGGCTGGTAATATGAGCAAGCAGAGAAAGCACAAACATACAATAGAATTCTTTTTTGGGGGACAAAAAAAAGATCACAGCATTGAACAGGAAGAAGACAGTGAAGTCAGAACTCCTACATCAAAAGCTTCCAAGAAAAATATGAGTTGGTTACGGGCCATGGAGGAGCTCAAGAAGGATCTTGAAAATCAAGTAAGAGAAGTGGAGGAAAAATTGGGAAGAGAAATGAGAATGATGCATGAAAATCATAAAAAGGGAGTCAACAGTCTGCAAAAGGAGACCAAAAAAATACTGAAGAAAATAACACTTTAAAAATAGACTAACTCAAATGGCAAAAGAGGCCCAAAAAGCCAATGAGGAAAAGAATGCCTTAAAAAGTCGAATTTGCCAGATGGAAAAGGAATTTCAAAATCTCACTAAAGAGAATCATTCCTTTAGAATTAGATTGGAGCAAATGGAAGCTAATGACTTTATGAGAAATCAAGATATTATAAAACAGATCCAAACAAATGAAAAAAAATAGAAGGCAATGTGAAATATCTCATAGGAAAAACCACTGACCTAAAAAATAGATTCAGGAGAGATAATTTAAAAATTATTAGACTACCTGAAAGCCATGATCAAAAGAAGAGCCTAGACACCATATTTCAAGAAATTCTCAAGGTTCTAGAACCAGAGAGAAAAATAGAAATTGAAAGAATTCACTGATTGCCTCTTTAAAAAGACTACCAAAATAAAATTCCTAGGAATAATATAACCAAATTCCATAGTTCCTATGTCAAGGAGAAAATACTGCAAGCAATCAGGAAGAAACAATTTTTAGTGTTGTAGAAATACAATCAGGATAACATCAGACTTAGCAGCTTCTAAATTAAGGGATGCAAAAAGCTTGGAATATGATATCCTAGAGGTCAAAGGAGCTAGGATTAAGATCAAGAATCACCTACCCAGCAAAACTGAGTATAATGCTTCAGGGGAAAATATGGTCATTCAATGGAGGACTTTCAAGCATTCTTGATGAAAAAAACCTAGGCCTGAACAGAAAATTTAACTGTCAAATACAAGAAGCAAGAGAAGCATGAGGAGGTAAAGAAGAAAAAGGAATCATAAGGAACTTATTAAAGTTGAACTGTTTACATTCCTACATGGAAAAATGATAATTATAACTCATAAGACTTTTTTCAGTATGAGGATAGCTGAAGGGAATGTGTGTGTATGAGGATGTATGTGTTTTTAAATATATATGTAAGTGTGTACATGTATACATAGACAGAGGGCACAGTTTGAGTTGAATATGAAGGGATGATATCTAAAAAAATAAAATTAAGAGGTGAGAGAGGAATATATTGGGAGAAGGAGAAAGGGAGAGATAGATTAGGGTAAATTATCTCATATAAATGAGGCAAGAGAAAACTATTACAATGTAGGGGAAGAGCAGGAAGGTAAAAAGGGAATGAGTCAATCTTACTCTTACTGAATTTGGCTTAAGGAGGGAATGACATACACACTCAATTAGATATCTTGCCCTACAGAAAAATAAGGGGAAATGGGATAAGAGAGGACATGATAGAAGGGAGGGTAGATTGGGGGAGAGGGTAATTAGAAGCAAACACTTTTGAAAAGGGACAGGATCAAAGGAGAAAATATAATAAGTGGGGGGGGCAGGATAGGATGGATGGAAATATAGTTAGTCTTTCACAATATAACTACTATGGAAATGTTTTGCATAAGTACACATACACAACCTGTAGTGAATTGCCTATCTTCCCAGTGGCAGTGGGTGAAGAGGGAAGAAGGGAAAAAATCTGGAACTCAAAGTTTTAAAAACAAATGTTTAAAAAAAATGCTTTTTACATGCAACTGGGACATAAGATATACAGGCACTGGGGTATAGAAATCCTTCTTGCCTTACTAGAAAGTTAGGGGAGGGGATGAGGGAGGATATGAGAGAATAGATTGGGGGAAAGTGTATCCAGTAGGCTTGTTATTTTGGGGTGGGAGGCAGGGGAAAGATGGGGAGAATATTTGTAACTCAAAATCTTGTGGAAATGAATGTTGAAAACTAAAAATAAATCAATTGGAAAATATTTTAAAAATTAAAAAAGGAAAAAAGAAAAATTAAAGCCAAATATCAGAGATCTCTGATCAAAAAGAAATTATTGCAAGTAGCCATAAAGAAATAATATAAATATCATAAAGCCACAGTCTAGATCACACAAAATTTAGCAATTATCAATATAAAGAAGCAGGGGGCTTAGAAGATGAAATTCCAGAAAGCAAAGGAGATAAGATACAACCAATAATAACATACCTAGTGAAAGCAAGTATAATTTTACGTTGGAAAAATGAATGTTTAATGCTATAGAAAACTTTCCAAAATTCTTGAAGAAAAGATAAGAACTGAATAGAAAATCTGACATTCAAACAGAAGATTCAAGAAAAGCATAAAAAAATAAATGAGTGATTAATCACAGAGGAGTTAATAAGGTTAAGCTGTTTATATTTCTAAATGGAAAAATGATACATATAACCTCTAAGAAGTTCATCATTATTAAAGTAGTGAGAAGGAGTCTATTTAGACAGAGGGCATGAAAGTGAGTTAATTGTGGTAGGATGATCTCAAAAGTAAAAAGGCAGAATGAGAAAGAGGAATCCACTTGTAGGCAAAGGGAAAGTAGGCAAAGAGGAAAAATAAAACTATAATTTTTTTCCCCAGATAATAAGATGGTATTCTTAGAGAAAACTAGATGCTCAGTTAAAAAAATAGCTGAAGTTACAACTTTAGCAAAGTTGCAGGATATAAAACAAGTAAAACACCATTCAGTTCATCTAAGATGAAAGAAAAGGAAAATGATAAATGCTGGAGTATGTGTATAAAAATTAGGTACGCTGATGCATTGTTAATGGAGTCATAAAGTAGAACAATCATTCTAGATAATAACTTTTAACTATGCCTGAAGGCCTATAAAATTGTTCATACTCTTTGAGCCACCAATGATGCTACTAGGTCTACATTCCAAAGATATCAAAGAAAAAGGAAAAAGAACAATATGTATAATAATATCTACAGCAGCTCTTTTCGGGTGGCAAAGAATTGGAAAATGAGTGGATGTGCATCAATTGGAAATGGCAGGCACATAATGTTATGTAAATATGATAGAATACTTTTGTGCTGTAAGAAATAATGAAGTAGATGGCTTCAGAGAAAATCTGGGAAAACATCGATGCAAATTAAAGTGAACAGAACCAAGAGAACATTGTATACAGTAAAGGTAATATTGGAAAGATGATCAACTGTGGAAAACTTCGTAATGCATATCAATACAATGATCCATAATAACTCCAAAAGTCCCATGATGTTAAATACACCTCTAGATAGACAATTGGAGGACTCAGATTACATTTTCCCTTTCTTTATTTATGTTGCTTTTTATTTTTTAGAACATGATAATATCAAAGTATATTTTACATGATTTCATATGAATTATAGGTATAGCATTTCTTTCCTTCAGAATGCATGAGGAAAGGGCTTGAGGAAGGGAGATAACTTGGAACTGAAAATAAAAATAACATTAAAAAAGAAAATGAATGAGTAAATATGGCAGAGGAGGGATTTTAAGTGGATAATGAAATAAGAAAAAGTACAAATTTGTATGATATAAATGGAACAGTGAAAATATTTTTTAAAGTTTTTCTAAACCAAAATTTAGAGATCTAATTCAATTCATTCATTTTAAAGAAGTGTTCTTTAAAAAATGTTAAGTTTATCTTTTATTTTATTCTGTCAGACTTCTGGATCTACTTCTCTTATCCAGATCGTTCCCTCCAAACTGAACTTTTAACTAAAAAAAAATTAAGTAAAAGCTTTTGATTTCATACAAAATAAATGTCCTTTCTTCACTTGTATCACAGAGCACCCAACTGAATATTGTCCTTGCAATGGTCTATTGAGTTTGATCTTTTAGTTGGCAGATCAAATATTATTTTCCATAATTACCATATTGTCTTTCTTAGGAATTCCTTTGAAAATAAGATCATTATGACTTTGTTGAACTAACCATAACATGCAATATTGGAGTGGTAGATGCATAATCATATTTTTTATTTCTCTGCCTGACCTAGTATTAAAGCATATCTCTTCACATCCTACTAGAGGTCCTGATTGGCATTAAAATTAATTAGCATTCTTGCTATATAATACCACTCAAAATCTCTTTTACAGTGAGAATTATGCCATTCCTAGGGCTACTTCTGAGTTAAGAGTTCAATAAATATTCATTACTTGATACTCTTGATGATAAGCACAGTTCTGGGCACATTATAAGTACTTATAAACATTTAAGGTCACTTCATTAAAAAAAAATAAGGTTAGGGGCGGCTAGATGGTACAATTTATAGAGCACCGGTCCTGGAGTCAGGGGGAACTGAGTTCAAATTTGGCCTGAGACACTTAACACAAAACTAGCCGTGTGACCTTGGGATAGTCACTTAACCCCAATTGCCCTGCATTTCCCCCTCCAAAAAGCAAAAAAAAAAGTTTAGAGGAGAACTGAAGGAGATAATTTTCAAAACTATTGGTAGAGAGAGGTTATAACCAGCACAAAGGATAGAGGTGATCACAAAAGATAAAATTGACAATTTTTACTACATAAAATTGGAAAATCTTTTTACATGAACAAAATGAATGGAACTAAAATAATAATAAGAAAAAGTGGAATAGTTGCATGAAATATCTCTTATAAAAGTCTGATATCCAAGATAACAGACAGCATTGACACAAATATATACCAAAAGCCATTCCCCAAAAGATAAATGGTCGAAGAAATGAAGTTTAAAAATGTTGATAAAAAACCTATGAAAAATGTTCAAAATGACTAACAATTAGAGAAGTATAAGTCAAATTATTCACAAAGCTTTACTTCATACCCAGAAGACTGACAAAGACAACAAACATAGAAACATTTAATATTGGATGGCTTCAGAAAGACCAGCACAAAAATACTTTTTTGATGGGGTTGTGAATTAGTTTAACCATTTTGAAAAATATTTGGAACTTAAAAAAAATTACTATAGTATTCATACTTTGATTCAATAGTGCTATTAAAGGACATCAATGGCAAAAAGCTCCCATGTATGCCAAAACAATCATAGCAGTACCTTCTGTGGTGTCAAACAAACAAACAAAAACCTAAATAAAAAAAACAAACAAACAACAGAGTGAGTGCCCATTGCTTATTAAGGGCTGAAAAAAAATGTTATATGAAATATTATTGTACCCTACCAAATAATGAATATGAGAAATTAAGAGACTCATGGAGAGGCTCATATGAATAGAAAAAAGAAAACACAACTAAGAGAACAATATACAAAATGACTATGCTATTTTAAATTAAAAATGCATAAATTTTCAGATTAAATATAAAGACCAATCTTGGCTGGAAAAAATGTAAGATGGTAGATATTTCTATTCTCAAAAGAGAGGTGGTAGACTAAGGTATTAATTATGGCAAATATACCTCATTTCTAATGATTTGCTTCTTTACATCTAATGCTTCAGGCTATGACCTGGTGTCCAACAGAAAATATCCACTGACAAAATAGTTGACTAGATTGCATGGTTGTTGGTGTTCTTTTAAACCATATTATTGATTAAACAAACACTAAAAAAAATGATTTGTAACAAAGGTCTAGTTCATTTCTCTAGGCATCTGAGAAGTTACACTTAGGTTCTCGAGGCCTTCCACTGTTTATTGTATTAAATATGGAAACCATCTTGAACTCTCCCAATCTCTCAGAATGACATTGAGACTAGCAAGATTCTGCATATTTAGATAGTGATCCAGGTGCAGTGAGTTCCAGGATGTCTCTCTGTCCTTTGGAATAGGGTTGTGAGATGGTCTATTGCTACTTTTACGGATATGTTATTTCATTAATATCTTTGATTAGAAATGAAGATAAAGAAATTAGAAGTAAATGCACCCACTGACTATAAAATGAAACTACATTTAGCCTCAGAGATTATTTCATATTCATATTTGCTATCTACTTAAAGTTGAGAGTGACAGAGGTAGAGAGAGTAGGTTAGGCAACGTATAAAAATGACCACTAATTCTGTCAGCCTTTTCTGATGAGGCCAGCATTTGGAATTTACATAAAAAAACAAGGGAGGTAGAGGCAACTTATTAGAGTAGAGGCTGCAATCTAGCTGAATTCTCTTAACATTCTCTAAATAATTTAAAATAATGGGTCAAATAAAATTTTAGAGCATCTTAGCTGACAAAGGTCAAGGTGAGACATTTTTTTTCCAGCCAAAAATAACTTACATGGTCAAAATGAAAGACATAAGACTCCATATCAGCAGCAGCTGTGGCCATTTCTGGGTTTATCAACACATAGATGTGAAGGACAAAGTGAGAAGTCAGTGTAGTCTGGACTTTGGGACCCAGTAAGTGGGAGTGCATGGCTTTTGCCCCCAGGGCGAGAAGTCACTGAGACACTGGCACAGCCAGCCAGCACCACGTGGCAGCTTCAGCTCCTGGCCTACAGAGTTTAGGGGGACCAAGCACCAGTCTGAGGGGTAATCGTTCTTGCTTTATCCTGCTTGGATTTGGATTGCAATCTAGGGTGGAGGTCCTAGGGTGTGTGTCCAGCTTGCCAGAGCGTGTGGACACCTCAGAGAGGGCACCCATCTAATACCACTGGCAGCTAAGAAAACCCTAGCATTTAGGAAAAAAGCTCCCCTGTCTGGTGGCAGAGTCCTACTGTGGCAAAAAGCCCAGGGGTCAAGTGACTGAGGGGGAACATGACCAGGCAAAGGAAACAAAGCAGACAGAAGATTCCAACATTACACTCCTATTTTGGGGACAAAAAGGAGCAAATTATGGAACAGGAGGAAGACAGTGAAGTCAGAACTCCTGCACCAAAAGCTTCAAAGGAAAATACAAGCTGGTTACAGGCCATAGAGGACCTTAAAAAGCAGATAAGAGAAGTGGAGGAAAAATTGGGAAGAGTAATGAGAATGATGCAAAAAAATTATGAAATGAGAGTCAACAGCCTGGCTGAGGAAAATAACACCTTGAAAAATAGACTAACTCAAATGGCAAAAGAGGCTCAAAAAGGCAATGAGGAGAAGAATGCCTTAAACAGCCAAATTTGCCAGATGGAAAAAGAATCTCAAAAGCTCACTGAGGAGAATCATTGCTTCAGAATTAGATTGGAGCAAATGGAAGCTAATAACTTTATGAGAAATCAAGATGCTGTTAAACAGATCCAAACAAATGAAAGAATAGAAGGCAATGTGAAATATCTCATGGGAAAAAACCACTGACCTAGAAAATAGATGCAGGAGAGATAATTTCAAAATTATTGGACTATCTGAAAGCCAGGATCAAAGTAAGAACCTAGAAGTCATCCTTCAGGAAGTTCTCAAAGAAAACTGCCTTGATGTTTTAGAAGCAGAGGGCAAAATAGAGGTTGAAAGAATCCACTGATAACCTCCTGAAAAAGATCCCCAAAAGAAAACTCCTAAGAATATTATAGCCAGGTTCTGGAATTCCCAGATAAAGGAGAGAATATTACAAGCAGCCAGGAAGAAATAATTTGAATACTGTGGAAACACAATCAGGATAACTGAGGATCTGGCATCTTCTACACCGAGGGATTGAAGGACTTGGAATATGATATTCCAGAGGTCAAAGGAGCTGTGATTAAAACCAAGAGTCACCTACCCAGAAAAACTGAGTATCATGTTTCAGGGGAAAATGTGGTCATTCAGTGGAATAGAGGATTTTCAAGCATTCTTGATGAAAAAACCAGAGTTGAATAGAAAATTTGACATTCAGATACAAGAAGCAAGAGAAGCATGAGAAGGTAAACAGGGAAAAGAAATCATAAGGAACTTATCAAAGTTTAACTATTAACATTCCTACATGGAAAAACAATAATTGTAACTTATGAAAACTTTCTCAGTAGTTGAAGGGAATATACATATATATATGAGGGTATATGGGCATATGAATACACATGTAAATGTGTGTATGTATGTTTACTGGTATACATAGATAGAGGGCACAGGACCAATTCAACAGGAAGGGATGATACTTAAAAGGTGAAATTAAGAGGTGAGAGAGGAATATAATGAGAGGAGGTGGGGAGAGACCGAATGGGGTAAACTATCTTATATAGACAAAGCAAGGGAAAATGGTTACAATGGAGGGGAAGAATAGGAAGGCAAAAGGGAATGGGTCAACCTTATTCCCATTGAATTTGGCTTGAGGAGGGAATGAAATACACACTAAATAGGGTATCTTACCCTCCAGGAGAGTAGGGGGGAAAGTGGATGAGAGGGGGGATGATGGAATGGAGGGCAGGCTGAGGGGGGGAGGGAAGTTGGAAGCACCCACTTTTGAAAAGATAAGGGATCAAAGTAGAGAATACAACAAGTGGGAGGTGGGATAGGAGGGAGGGAAATATGGTCAGTCTTTTACAATATATCTACTATGTTATTGTTTTGCATTAGACACACATGTACAACCTATACTGAACTGCTTATCTTCCCAGTAAGGGTGGGTGTCAAGGGAGTAAGGGAATGAATCTGGAATTCAAAGTTTTAAAATCATATATATATATATATATATATATATTAATACTCTTTTACATGTAATTGGGAAATAAGAATTACAGGCACTGGGGCATAGAGATCCACTGGAAAAGTCAAAAGGGGTATTGGAGAAAATATGGGGAACAGCAGACTGGAGGAGGGGATAACTTGTGGGACTGCTATTTTGGGGCAACGAGCAGGGGCAAAATGGGAAGAAAAGTTGTAACTCAAAATCTGGTGGAAATGAATGATGTAAATTAGAAGTTAATAAAGCATTTGAAAAATGAAAAAAAAAAAGAAATCTTGAAGATTTTTAAAAGGTGTGACCATTTTTAAAGTGAAAAACTCTAAGGATCTCCAACCTCTCATTTTTTTGTGTCACAGTTCAGATTTTAATCCTGGTACCAAAGGTAGAGAAGAGTAATCTGTTTTTATTTATGTAAATGACCAGGTGCTTAGACTGTGATTACATCTCACTTCTCCCACTTGATTCTTTTAGTATTGAAGACTATTATTTCATTAAGGAGGGATGAAAAAATGTGCATAGAAGATACAAGGTAGAAGATCTTGGACTGAGTAGCAAAGTGAAAAGGATATATCCAGTCTTTTGTGTGTAATTTTCATCTGGCTATTATGAAGTCCTGCAAAAGTCTTAGCATAATTATAAGCATTAATAGCCTTTTAAAATTTTAGTAGCATAAAATGGCACCAAGAGTTTTTGGACACCCTGCCATCAACCTTAAATTCTTTGAAATAGGATCATAGGTCATAGAGCTGGAAGATAGATCAAAAGTTAAATCCTTCAATTCAGGAATAAGGAAACTGAGGTCTAAAGGGACTTGCCCAGGTCACACAGGTAGTAAACATGAGAATTTAGTCATAGTCAAGTCCTTTGATGCCAGAGCTGGTGCTATTTCTGTAATACTGCACTGCCTTGAACATGCCTAAATCAAAAGTTACTGCAGAGAGTGAGCCTGATGCTTCCCTTTTTGTTTGTGAAAGCTACAAGGTAATGTTTATATTTCCAAGAACCCAAGATACTCATCTTGCTATTGTCTGCTTCATTCTATAAGCTCTTTTCCTCTGCACCACATGTATTTTTATTTATTTAGTATTTAATTTTCTCCAGTTACATGTTAAAACAATTTTTAACATTTGCTTTTTAAAACTTTGAGTTCCAAATTCTCTCCTTTGCTCCCACCTCCAGCCCCTCTTCCTCCATTGAGAAGGGAAGGAATTTCATATAAGTTATATATGTAGCTATGCAGACATATTCATAATAGTCATGTTGTGAAAGAAAATATAGACAAAAAAAACTCTCAAGAAAAATAAAGTAAAAACAATTGAACAAAAGTTCCTTCAATCTGTATTCAGATACCACCAGTTCTTTCTCAGGGATGGCTAGCATTTTTCATCCTAAATCCTTCAGAGTTGTCATGGATTGTTGTATTGCTGAGAAAAACATAAGCCATTCACAGCTGATCACCTTACAAGATTGGCGTTGCTTTGTACACAGTACCTTTCACTTTGCATCAACCCATGAAAGTCTTTCTAGGTTTTTCTGAGAGCATCCTGCTCATCATTTCTTATAGAACAATAGTATTCCATCACAAAATACCACAACTTACTCAGTCGTTTACCAGTTGATGAATATCCCCTCAATTTCTTTTTTTTTTTTTAAGCAACTGGGGTTAAGTAACTTGCCCAAGGTTACACGGCCAGTTATTTTGTGTGGGTGTAAAGTATCTGAGACCAGAACCGATCCTGGGTCCTCCCGACTGCAGGCCAGCACTCTTACTCACTGCGCCACCTAGCCTCCCCAATCCCCTTAATTTCGAATTCTTTACTCCCAGAAAAGAGCGGCTATAAATATTTTTGTACATAGAGATCATTTTCCTTTTTAAAAATCTCTTTTGGGATACAGAATTAGTAGTGGCATTGCTATGTCAGAGGGTATGCTTGTCTTTATAGCCCTTTAGGCAGAGTTCCAAATTGCTCTATAGAATAGTTTAATCAATTCGCAGCTCTGACAGCAGTATATTAATGTCTCAGCTTTCCCACATGCCCTCCAAAATTTATCATTTACCTTTTCTGTCCTATTACCTAATCTAATAGGTATGAGGTAGTATATCAGAATTGTTTTAACTTTCATTTCTCTAATCAATAGTGAGTTGGAATATTTTTTTTATATGGCTATAGATAGCTTTAATTACATCATCTGAAAACTTATTATACCTTCTGATCATTTATCAATTGGGAATGTCTCTGACTTTTCTAAATTTGACACAGTTCTCTATATGTTAGAGAAATGAGGCCTTTATCAGAGAAACTTGCTTCAGTTTTTTTCACAGTATTGTTAACTGTATTTCCTTCCATCCTATTCTCCCTACTTTTATTCCTTTCTCTCTCTCATTTCACCATCCATCCTCAAAAGTGTTTTGCTTCTGATTATCCCTTTCCCCAATCAACCCTCCCCTCTATCAACCCCCACCCCATCCCTTATTATTTTCCTGTAGAATAATATAGATTTCTATAACCCATTATCTGTATATCTTATTTCCCAGTTACATGTAAAAACAGTTTTTTAACATTCGTTTTTAAAACTTCAAGTTCCAAATTATCTCCCTTCCTCCCTCCCCATCCACCTTCATTAAGAAGGCAAGCAATTCAATATAGGTTATACACGCACAGTCATGCAAAACACTTCTATAGTGTCATGTTGTAAAAGACTATATATCCTTCCATCCTATTCTGCTTCTGTTTATTCTATTCTCTCCTTTGACCCTGTCCCTCCTCAAAAGTGTTTGTTTCTGATTATCCCCTACACCAATCTTCCCTCCTTTCTATCACCCACCCCCTCTTCTCTTATCTCTTTCCTCCCTACTTTCCTGTAGGACAAGATGGATTTCCATATCTAATTGAGTATGTATGTTATTTCCTCCTTAAGGGAATTCAAATGACAGTAAAGTTCATTCATTCCCTCTCACTTCTCTTTCTTTCGACTGTAAAAGTTTTTTCTTGCCTCTTTTATGTGAGATAATTTACCCCATTCTACCTCTACCTTTCTCCCTCTCCCAGTACATTCCTCTCTCAGCTCTTACTTTTATTTTTTAGGTACCATCCCTTCATATTCAACTCCTCCTGTGCCCTCTCTTTATATTTCCTTCAACTGACCTAATACTATGAAAGGTCTCAGGGTTTACAAATATAATCTTTCCATGTAGGAACTTTAATAAGTCCCTTATGATTTCTCTTTCCTGTTTACCTTTTCATGCTTCTTTTGCATCTTGTATTTGAAAGTCAAATTTTCTATTTAGCTCTGGTCTGCTCTTAAGAATGCGTTAAATTTCTCTGCCTCACTGAATGTTATTTTCCCCCTCATGGATTATAATCAGTTTTGCTGAGTAGGTGATTCTTGGTTTTAATCCTAGTGTATTTGACCTCTGCAATACCATATTCCAAGCCCTCTGATCTTTTCATGTAGAAACTGCTAACTCTTGTATATTCTGGAATGTGTTTCCACAATATTTGAATTGTTTATTTCTGGTTGCTTGCAATATTTTCTTCTTAACCTAGGAACTCTGGAATTTGGCTTAACATTCCTGGGAGTTATCATTTTGGTATCTCTTTCATGAGGTGATTGGTGGTTTCTTTTAATTTCTATTTTATCCTCTGGTTCTAGAATATTAGGGCCATTTTCCTTGATAATTTCTTGAAAGATAATGTCTAGACTCTTTTTATGATTATGGTCTTCAGATAGTCCAATATTTTTAAACATATTTTCTAGATCTATTTTCCTGTCAGTTGTTTTTCCAGTGAGATATTATACTTTATTTTCTGTTTTTTTTTCATTTTTTTTGGTTTTGTTTATAATTTCTTGATTTCTCACAGAATCATTAGCTTCCAGTTGCTCCATCCTAATTTTTAAGGAATTATTTTCTTTAGTGAGCTTTTGGACATCTGTTTCCATTTGGTAAATTCTGCTTTTTAGGGCATTCTTCTCATTGATTTTTTGGACCTCTTTTGCCATTTGGTTTAGTTCATTTTTTAAGGTGTCTTTCTTCAGTATTTTTCAGGTCTCCTTTAGCAAGCTGTTGACTAATTTTTCATGATTTTCTTGCATCACTCTCTTTTCTCTTCTCAATTTTCGCCCTACTTCTCTTACTTGATTTTCAAAATCCTTTCTGAGCTCTTCCATGGCCTGAGACCAATTCATATTTTTCTTGTATGCTTTAGATGTAGGAACTTTGACTTTGTTTTCTTCTGAGTATATAGTTTGATCTTCCTTGTCACCAAAATAAGTTCGTATAGTCAGAGTTTTTTTTCCTATCGTTTGATCATTTTCCCAGTCTATTACTTGACTTTTTAATTGTTTGTTAAGTTTGCAGTGTGGAGGGTAGACTGTCCCAAGCTTCATGGGTTTTGTGTAGCTGTTTTCAGAGATACTTCTAGGAATCTGTAAGTTTTCAGTTCTTCCCATGTGGTATGGTCTAAGGAGAGGTGTTTCCTCTTCTCCTGGCCTGTACTGTGGTCTGTGAGTAACCACAAGCACTCTTTTTTTGCCCTGGAACTTTGAGGAGGGTTACCTTCTCCCTTCTGCCCCAAGTTCTGCTATTCCAGTGTGCCTCCTCTCCCCCAGACTGCCACCCAATACTGTGACCCAGATCCATGTATGGCAAAGCGACAGAGTCATGCCTCAGTGCTAGTAAAGAGACCCTTGTAATCTCCTTCTGACCAGTTGTTTGATCCCCTTATCATCTTTGGACCAAGAGCTCCAAAAGCAGCTGCTAATGTAGTTACTCCCCAGTCCTGCTCCTGATTTACTGGGGCCAGGGCTAGACTGCGCTCCTCTCTCACCCAGGTCTGATAGACCTTTTCTACTGACCTTCCAAGTTGTCTTTGACATTTCTGGGTTGAGAAGTCTGGAAACCGCCACAGTGGCCAGTGATTCAGTCCCCTGAGACCTGCTCTGGGTTTGCTGGGGCCAGGTCTCTGATGGTACTGCCTTCCCTGGACTGTGCTCCTCTCAGCCTGGTGCAGCAGACCTTTCCTGTCAACCTTCCAGGTTGTTTTGGGTTGGAAATTTGCTTCTCTCTGTCTTTTTGTGCATTCTGTTGCTCTAGAATTTGTTTAGTATCATTTTTTAAAGGTATTTGGAGGGGTTTGGGGGAGAGCTCAGGTGAATCCCTACCTTTACTCTGCCATCTTGGCTCTGCCTCCCCTGAACCACATTTAGAGATTCTACTTTCCCTCTCTCACTCCCATACTAATGCTTTCAGATCACTGTCCTGAATAGTCACTGCAATTAGCCACGAGTCCATCTCCCCTGGCTTAGTTTACTCTCCGGACTTCTCTTCACCCTCCTACACACCAAGCTATCCAGTTCTTCTTTTTGTGTTGCCTTTCCCCATTAGAAAGTCAACTCCTTGTTTGCTTATCTATGTATTCCCAGTGCTTAGCACAGTCCCTGGAACATAGTAAGCACTTCATAAATCTCTCTCTCTCTCTCTCTCTCTCTCTCTCTCTCTCTCTCTCTCTCTCTCTTTCTCTCTCTCTCTTTCTCTCTCTCTCTCTGTCTCTCTCTCTCTGTCTCTCTCTCTGTCTCTCTGTCTCTCTCTCTCTCTCCTATAATTTTTCTTCCTAATTCTATTCATTTTCCATCTCTCTAACCCTGTCTTTGTCTTTCTCTTTAATGTCTATATTTATTTCTGACTCTTCTCTGTTTCTACATGTTTACCCTCAGAATATGAATGGCAATCCATTCATGTCAATAGAATACAACAGAAATCATGTATCACTTATGTGGAGTTCTATTATCTCAATGGGTGTGAGGTGTGAGAAGGAGAATCATGGTAACACTGAAAGCTGTTCAGAAACAGGTGTGAAAATAAAATTTGGTATATCTTTGTTAAGTTTCTCTTCTTAACTATATTCATCTGCCTAGATATTCTGTAATATGATGTAGAATAATTGGCATTCATCTGAAAACAGATGTTTATTACAGAAGAAACCCAAGTCCTTTCCATATTAATTAGCATTTTTTATGTCTATAAAATAGTGGGTGGAAGCCAACCTTGTCTACAGTGAAATTTAATGCCCTTTTCAAGCCAGTTGTGTGTCCACCTGTAAATCCAATCTGCCTTTTGGGAACATGCTAAAATGTTGAAATGCCTGAAACTATCACTGCAGGAATCAACGTACTTTTAAATGCTGAAGTAACAATATGGTTGAAATCCTAGATAATTGGATGAAATAGAACATTTTTGTCTCAGCCCTCATCTCAAGGCACTGGATTTCCTAACAGTGTAATCATAGTAATAATAGAGGGGGAAACTCAGTGGTGATTTACTGCAAGCCCATACTAGCCTCACCCTAATGACAAATGGAGTTGCCTTTTGGTTCAGGGATTTGAGGAAAGCCCAGGGCCTTAGGGGTCTGTTTTTTTTTAACAGATTATTTTTTCTTTCTCTTTTGGTGCCTAGAAGAATTAAATAGTACATTCCTGACTTTTCAGTAGGAGCTAAAATTTTGTTTGATTATTGCATAGCAAAATGAGTATTTCTAACTTTTAACAGTGCTCTTTTCCAATACATATTTCACATGGCAGTCCAGTGAATATTCCTCAGATTTGACCATGTCACTCTCATGCTGAAGAAGCTTCTTCTGTAGCTCTTTATTAGGAACCACTATCATCAAATACAGACTCTACTGTATTTTAAAGCCCACCATAATATGGCTCCAGAGTACCTTTCCAAACACGTTACTCCCCTTCATGCATTCTATGATCTAGTCAATCTATTTACTGACCCAGCATACAAGAATCCATATCTCATCTCTTTGCCTTTGGGACATCTTCCATGTCTTTAATCAATAATATTTCATCCTCACCTCTCCTCTTGCTACCCTTATTTCCAATTCAAGGCCCAGTTCAAATAAATGCCTCCTCCTGTAAAAAGCCTTTCCTATTTCTTCCAGTACGCAATGAAGTAACTTTATCTCTTTCTTTCTTTTTCTTTCTTTCTTTCTTTCTTTCTTTCTTT